>NW_024346061.1:887626-985533 GCF_902729225.1 Pteropus medius | reverse complement strand
GTGTTTGTGTATATGCACACATACAATGGTATGTTGGTTTATTAGAGAAGGCTTCCTGGAAGAAGTGAGACCTGAGCTAAATCTTAAAGTGTTGGTAGAAATTACCTAAAGCAAAGGGAAATGAACTTTAGGCAGAGACAGAATGAGTAAAAGTATGGAGGCAAGATACACCACAAAATGAGAGTAGGGGATACTGTAAGTATTTTGATGTGGCCAGAGAGTAGAGTGAGAGTCAGAGGAGGGGTAGACAAAGCTGGAGAGCAGGGCAGGGGCCAATAGGTGGAGCACCTGGAATGGCATGTTAAGAAGATGGCAATTTGTACTCCTTATATTCTTTTTCTATAGCTCATCCAATTTTTTTTTAGATTTTCCTTCTTTTGTTATCTATTCTCCAGTAATATGTATCAATAAACAATGTCAAAGTAAAAAGGAGTATGGTCAATCTCAGGATCCTTTTTGGGTCCCGAATCACTAAAGGAACCTCTTTGTGGTGTCTTAGTTGCTGGCTGCTCTAGGTGAGGTAATCCTTATCTTCCATAAAACAACCATCCCAGGGTAGGAGTCAATCACAATAAAATATGATCAGGGCCACAATGAAGTGATATAAAGGGGGCAACAATAAAATCAAGAAAGAAGAGCTTAGAGATATCAAGGAATGTTTCTTCAACAAGTGTGACCTTTGAAATGACTTAAAGAAGGTGTATGGATATACCAGATGGATAAGGATGAAATGGAGGGAATTCCAAGTAGAAAGAAAAGTTTGTAAAAAGGCCTAGAGGTATAAGAGAATAGGTCGCGCTTGGGGTAACTGCTCATAATTTGGTACTTCTGGAGATCCAAGTGTTTGGGCGGGGATTGGGACAGGGTTGAAGGTGGCACAGGGGAAATGTACTGCTATGTAGGCAAGAGCCACATAATAAGGATCTTATCAAGGAACTTAGATTTTACTCAGCAAACAGTGGGGAACAATGGCGAGGGTGATGAGCAGAGGAGTGACTTACAGTTTTGCTTTAGAAAGAGCTCCCTGGCTGCAAAATGCTGCAAAGTGAAGAACGGATTAGAGGCAACTGGGCAGAACTGCAAGCATCAAGGGATCCCAGTTAGAAAGTTGTTCCAATAGTGTAGGTGTGATGTGATGATAAAGTAGCAGTGGGCATGGAAAGAAGTTAATGGATTTGAGAGCTATTTTAGGGATAGAAATGATAGAGCTTGGTGACTGAGTGGATGTCAGTGATGTGGGAAGAAAAAGGGAGAAATTAGGCGTGATATCCAGGTTCCTGAAGCTTAATCTAAATCAATGGGGGGAGGAGCACTTTAAGTGCCCTACATATTAGAACATCAAGTAATTGTTAGGTTCCTGACAGTTGTTTCAGAATTCAGAAACCTCTTTCTTTAGCAATCTTAGCTGCCAGACTCTCAAAGAAAGGAGCCAGACATTCCCAAATTTAAACATAAGTCCTTAGATTGGCTTTGTTCATCATGTATCTATATGGGTAGAGGGTTGTATGTGTACACATCTAGGTGCATGTATACATGCCTGGGGCCACCTCCCTCAAATAAAATATTTTGAGTAAGTAATCCTTTCCAGAATCCCATCTGACATACTCCTAGACAAAGACAGTCGGTTGTTCTTTTCTCTTTGGGCTAGGTCATTCTAGATTCAAGACAAAGAAAAATGATTTCTTCTTTAGCCAATATTTCATAGATGGGGTTCATTTCTACTTAGTCCAGAGTAAAAATCAACTATTAAAGAAAGAAAATAAGGGTATCTATATCTATATTTTGACCATCAGCTGTGTAAGTCTCCAGTTTCAGCAAAACAATAGTGGGTGCTTTGTTTAACTCAAATGCCCATTGAGTTGGTGTACTTTCTCTGCAAAATGATGGAAACTTTTTAAAGGTAAAAGGGCTGGTTTTTGCATGCATGTGCATATATGATTTTTTTCTTTCTGTGGCTGGAGGAGTTGAGGTAAGAGCTTAATATGCACTGAAAATTTATTTTATTAATGATCAAGGAGCAAGGAATGGTTCATAGAAAACAGTATTTGAGAAGCAGAGCAGAATGGCTAACACACACACAGAAAGGGGTGGCCCCTGTCCAAGCTGAGTACCAAGAAGAGGTCATTTTCAAGTCCACATATTACATCTGAGCAGTTCATCTGATTTTCATATCCTTGATAAGAAGGAGTCAATCTCTGACTGAAACTCCTCTAGAGCAATAGCAAACATTCACCATGGCCCAACTGTACCTGTACCAGATGACTGATTGCCACAAGGGCAAATTGAGGGTTTCTAATTGGGCTGACATTAATGTGAGCTTAGAACACAAAAAAAAGCAACTCCTACTCCAACAGACCTTCCCAGAGAGCACCAGTCACCACAGATGGCAACCTTACACACACACACACACACACACACACACACACACACACACACACACACTGTCTAGATTTGTCAGTCAAGAAGGATGAAGAGGCTCTAAATCTATAGTCTCAAACACAATACCAAGCCAAGATCCTGAGATTCCATGAGACAAATGGTATTTTTCTGAGTGAATAAGAGCACAGGGTTACTTAAATGGGATACCTTGGAAGTAGAAGGATTCTTTATAAAGTTACCGGAGGAGAAACTGAAACTCCATCTTTCTCCAGAAGCATATACTTAAAGGATTTATTTAACAAAAATAATGCCTGGCTATAGTATTTTGGATACTAATGTTATACTAGCTTTAACTCAAAAGAAGCAGTCCTTGACCAAGTCTTTCCCTAGCCCTAGGCAAAATTCCCTAGGAATTAAACTCTTTAGTAGTATAGTCTACTTAGAATTGTCCTTTGCTGCATGCCACCCCCTGCCAATGCACACCCTTAGGTGTATAGCTAGGTGGGAGGGAGGAGCTTGCTATAATTTTCATGTAAACTGTATATGAATAATACCTGGAACACTGCACTTTTTTTCCTTCTCCACTGGTAATTATCATTGCTCCAGATCTCTCCTCTGTGAGAAACATCCAGAAGCACCAGGGTAATTGTTGGGTGAGGTGGGAATAAATGCAGAAGGACAGAAACAGGGGTCCTGGAAATCCAAGTAGAATAATCCAATAGATTGAATTGATAAAATTAAAAATTAATACCTTTTGATATTATTTATGACAAAATCTGCTTCATTAAAAAACTGCTCTGGGTTCCCTTTTGCCTATGAATTAACTGGCCCAAGAATATTCTGGACCCAGCAACCCTTAATTTTCCAAGGAAGCATGGAGGGACGATTAGTAAAGCTATAAATCTATTCAGCCTTTGGTTTCACCTGTAAAATGATGACTCTAATTCTGACTCTTACCTTATTTTTCCCAAGGGAGTAATGAAATAATTAAGATGACTTGATAAAATTAACTGAGTATCTTAGAAGTATGTGCCATATAACACTAGATAACAATCATGAAACACAGGATAAATTTCTCTGATATGATAATTTGCCTATGACAAATGAGAATTTCCCTAAGCTGTAAACTATATGCAAACAATCTTTGAGCCAGCACAGAAAGGGTTTCTGAAATAATGACTACTAGTACACAGACAGGAAGTGAGAAGTCTGTGGCTCCAGAATAGAAGGAAAGGGAAAGAAATCAAATTAAGCAGTCTTTTGAGGTAGAGCCTGCATTTACGGGAGAAGGGCAAGAATCACTATGATAACTGTGGGAAGGAGGCCCTCAAAGCCAAGTTCAAGGAATACATCTTCATTCTCTCTTCCTCTCTCCCCACACATATCAAGATCAATCCCCCTTGAGGACCACCTGGAACTTGGACCTAACACCCACACATATTTTCTGTTATATAGATATACACACAGAGAGGCACCTAGGTAATCAGAGCTGCATTCAGAAACAGGCCCATATAGGCATTCAAGAGACAGTATGGAACAGATAAGTGGACAGAGGACATATGACCTGTGTTGAAATGGATTGGTTAGATACATTTGAGGTGTAGTGGCAAATAATAACACCATTCTCATCTACTCTCAAGTTCAGAACCAATTGAGAGACATGGAAAGCAGAGAGGCAGAGATGAACAATATCTGTTTATTACTCTTAAAAGCTGGATTAGAGGACAGGGAATATACAGATAGCCATAACAGGATTTCTAATACTTTCTCCACTTAGCTAGACAGAATTTCCAACTCACCCAGAGGTGGGGCAAGAGGCTAAGAGATTATTCTAACAGAAGTACTCCCAAATGGAAACATGAAGACAGCAGAATGGAGGACTTCAATCCTTTTCCTCCTGCAAAAAAAAAAAAAAAAAAAAAAAGAATATTACAGACATGATGAATAAAGTTATCACAGAATGCTTCTCCAGCCTCCCTGCCTTGAAATGCTGGTTTTCCCACTTCCTGGCTCAGTCTCCTCACTTGGAAAACAGTTAATAATACCACTTTGCAGGGGCATTGTAATCATTGCCAATAATGTATGGAAAGTGCCTTGCATTTAGCAATTGTTTTCTCAGTCTAGGGCAAATTAAACTCACTGATTGAATACTGTTAAGCTTTCTGTTGAAACATTTCAGTAAATATGTAAGCTCTTTAAAAGAACATTATTTCCATACTATCCAAAGTGATCTATAAACTCAATGCAATCCCTATCAAAATTCCAATAGCATTTTTCACAGAAATAAAAAAAATCCTAAAATTCATATGGAACTACAAAAAACAAACAAACAAACAAACAAACAAACAAAAAATAGCCTAAGCAATCTTGAAAAAGAAGAACAGAGCTGGAAGCATTACACTTCCTGATTTCAAACTATATTACACAACTATAGTAATCAAAACAGTATGATACTGGCATGAAAACAGATATATAAACCAATGGAACAGAATAGAGGGTCCAGAAATAAACTTAAGCATATATAGCCAACAAGGGCACCAAGAATACACAATAGGGAAAGGGTAGTCTCTTCAATAAATGATGTTGGGAAAACTGGATATCCATATTCAAAAGAAAGAATGGGAACCCTATCTTACACCATTCACAAAAATGAATTCGAAATGGATTAAAGACTTAAATATAAGACCTAGAACTTTAAAACTCCTAGAAGAAAACAGAGGGAAAGCTTCATTGCATAGGTCCTGGCAATGATTTCTTGGATACAATACCAAAAGCATAGGCAACAAAAGCAAAAATAAAAAAGTGGGACTACATTAAACTAAAATATTTTTGCACAGCAAAGAAATCAACAAAATGAAAAGGCAAAGGCAACCTAGAGAATGGAAGAAAATATTTGCAAACCATATATCTGATAGGGGTTTAATATACAAAAAAAAGCAAATAACTTGATTAAAAAGTGGGTGAAGGGTTTGAATAGGCATTTTTCCAAAGCATACATACAAATGTCTAACACGTTTATGAAGAGATGCTTAGGATCACTAATCATCAGGGCACTGCAATGCATGTCACATCATACCTGTTAGAAAGGCCATTATATATATGATCCATATTAACAAGTGTTGGCAAGAAAGTTTAAAAATTGGAATCTTTGTGCGCTCTTGGTGGGAATGAAAATGGTGCAGCCAATATGATAAACAGTATTGAAGTTATTAAAAAAAAATTTTAAATAGAACTACCACATAATCCAGCAATCTCACATCTGAGTACTTATCCAAAAGAATTTAAATCAGGATCTAGAAGAGATATTTGCACTCTTGTATTCATTGACTCATTATTCACAATAGTCAAGATGTGAAAACAACCTACGTGCCAATTGACCAATGAATGGAGAGAAAATACAGTACATACGCAGAATGGAATATTATTCAGCCTGTAAAAAAAAATACTGCCCTATGCTACAACATGGATGTACCTTGAGACCATAATGCTAAGTGAAATAAGCTACTCACAAAAGGACAACTACTGCATGATTCCACTTATGTAAGATATCTAAGGTAGTCAAATTGGCAGGAACAGAAAGCAGAATGGTGGTTGCCAGGGGCTGGTGAGAGGTGGAAATGGGTGTTGCTATTCAAAGAGTGTAAGCTTTCAGTCATACAATATGGAAAAGTTCTAGAAATCCACTTGAACACATTGTGAATATAGTTAACAATACTGTACACTTACAAATTTGTTAAGAGAGTAAATTTCATGTTATATATTTTTACTAAATTGAAAAAAAGAACATATTTTCCTAGAGTAAGGATTCTGTAGCTAATATCTATAAGCCTCAGTCCAAACTACATATAACATTGGGTGATCATGTGAGGCCTTCTAGGGGACATAGTGCATAGCTTTCACTAGAATCTCTATAATAGAGTCCTTAATTCAGAGAGGAGCTGGAAGCACTGCTATGAGGAATATTGTATTCAAATTTCAGTTTACAAAAGGTCCATTTAAGAAAGTTTAAAAAAAATGTTCAGAGAAAGACTGATGTTTCATTCTTCTTCCTCCTCAAAAGGTAAACTGATCAATATATGTTTGATGAAGAAGACTGTGAGGATTTTTTAAAAATAAGATGGAAGTAAACAACTTGTTCTTTTTCATAGCGGTTAGACATTTATATAATTTATGAAGTGATTCCCTCGATTAGTCTAGTATCTATCTGGCATTATGCAAAGTTATTACAATATTATTGACTATATTCCCTATGCTGTACTTTATATCCTCGTGACTATTTTTTAACTACTGAATAGACATTTCTCCAAAGGAATTATACAGATGGCCAACAGACATATTGAAAAGATGCTCAAGTTCACTTATGGTCAGATAAATGCAAATTAAAACCACAATGAGATATCACCTCACACTTGTCAGAATGGCTATAATTAATAAGTCAACAAACAAGCGTTGGTGAGGTTGCGGGGAAAAGTGAACCTTCATGCACTGTTGGTGGAATTGCAAATTGGTACAGCCGCTATGGAAAACAGTATAGAAGTTCCTAGGAAAATTAGAAATAGAACTGCCTTATGACCCAGCAATTCCACTTCTGGGTATTTATCTGAAGAAATTGTAAGCAACCTGTTTTTAATTTCTCTCTCCCTATTTCTGTTGATTGGTCTTCTGCTAACCTCCTCTGTCTGCTACTTTTTAAAAAAATCCTTTGTGGTTCTACTTGACATTTCAATATTAACATAATCTAAGATTCCATCTAAATCCTCATTTTTATATCATTCTACTATCCCTGGGTGAGATTATCCACTCCAAATGGCTTCAGCTATAATCCAAATGTGTATTATCATCACCACCCTTCTCTTGAACTGCAAACTCCTATTTCCACCTGCCTATTGGGCTTTCTACCTTTCTCACCACAGGCAATTTCACATTATTTAAGTGAATTCATTATCTGTTTGTTGGTCACACTGTGAGTGTGCATGCATGCATGCGTACGTGCATACACACACATACACAAATACACCCCTGGACTTTTCTCCACTGCTTTATTTTCAACTGGTTAATCTCTATCATCAAGCCTTTGTTTGCACATATACTATGTTTAGCCATTTGCCAGAAAGTAGTCACAGAATTTGCAAACTGTAGAGGAATTTAAGAAATCAAGTATCTCAATCCCTTCAATTTACAGAAAGGGAAAGTGATCTACTCAATATCACAGCAATTTAATGGCAGAACCAGCTTAGAATCCAGGCACCTCGAGTTCTACTCAGCACTCCTTTTACTACATGATCATGCTCCCACTAACTGTAACTAACAGGAATGAGATCCCTGCTAATAGCAGTGATTTTTATCAGTAAACAATCAATATTATCTAGCCATCCAATGTTCAAAATGTCTACTTATGTGCTGTTTGAACCATGGACTGGGTAATTTATGTTTTTCTGCTGTAAAAGGATAAATTGAAGATGAAAAGTATAAACTGAAGAGTGCAACAAGACATCAGCATGGAGTAAGTCTTGGAATGAAAGTAGATTGGTTAAAGGTTAGCTCAGTGTTTGCTTTCATAATAAGGTTGTGAGGATTTTTACTTTTTATTTATCAAAGTGTTTTCATATGTATTAGTTCATTTTAGTCTTCAACAGGCCTGGAAGGTAGGTAGTTCAGGGCTTATTAGCTGAAGTTGATAGATGAAGAAAATGAGACTGAAAACAGTTCAGCGATTTGTTCAAGGTCACCTGTCTAGTTAGTGACAAGGCCAAGGCTCACAAGAGTGTCTCCTGCTTCCAATCTTTTTTCCTCTAGTCTAGTCATATGTTTCTAGTAGACCTTGAGTGATGACTACATATTTTGTGAAGAAAACTTTACAGATTTCAATATTTTGAGACTGAAACTTGCTGAGTTCTTACCAAGCAACAGTCATGGAGATAGCAACTTTATCCCAAAAAGGGGGAGAAAATGCTGAGTTTCAAGATGGGACAGAGCAAATGAATGTTATGCCACTGGTTGACACACAATTAAGAATTAACAAACTGAGATGCCATTTGCTCAAATTTTCTGCTTTCCAGTGACAGAGAGGAAATGGAAGCAGAGGATGAAAACTTTGTTTGCAGAAAGGTGACTGGAAGGAAGGGTGCTGCAATATGTTCCTTGGCAAGGAAGAAGAAGCTGCATGAGAGGGCGAGGGGCTGGACAGGCAAGAGAGAGTGGAAACATCTTGTTGATTCACAACTGAGTTGTCAAAACTTTCCTTGCTAGTGTGAGGCCCTTTAAAAACTCACTATCTGTATGTGGCTCCAGAGAGGACACTTCATGGAGGGGTGGTAACCTGCTCAGGTCAAGACTGAGAAATCGACAAAAGATTTAGTTACAAAGTCATTTTGGGAGACCATTACTTTGGGTATTTGTACACTTTTGGGTGTTTTTGTTTGTTTGTTTGTTTAGTTTTGGTCTGTTCTAAAAGCCCAGCTCAGAAACTACACCCTCAAGCGTGAACAGATGGGCAGAGATGTTGTGGGCCCTGCCTGAAGCTGCTTTTTCCAAAAGGCGCAACATTGTTAATTGACCAGCTTATCAATGGATGCTCTTTCCTGTACGTTCGTTTAGGAGTGGAAACAATCCTTCTAGTTATAAAGTTCGCTGATTCCTGGCTTGGTCATCTCAATGGGGCAAGTGTAAGGCCGTGCCAGAAACTCCAGATGACTGGAACACACACAAGCACAGTGCTACCTGTAGACGCCAGCGTTGAGCCTGGGCGCGGCAGAGCCCGGGCAAGGGGCATCCTCAAAGTACTTCTTTATTTAAACTATGCTCTGGAGCAATGTTTCATAATGACCCCACACACCTAGCACATACGCACAGAGCAGCCTACACACACAGCCCCACTGTGACCACTGGCCTGCTTGCTTTACTTTCTATTCCTCTAGGCAAGGTCCACAAATTAGCAGCCTTTATAACTTCCCCAGTTCCCGGTCCTCGGGACCTTCCGATGAAAAAGGCAGTCAGAGAAACATGAACGCGCTAATCGGGAAACCAGCGTTTTAGCCCACTCCGCCGCTCAGGCCATCCACACTAACGACTTTCACCTCTCCTCGCCTCGGCTGGCTGGAGGGGCGGGGAACCCGGCAGTAAGGAGGAGGACCAAAGCGAGGGCCTGCTTGAATGAAACAATGTAACAATTGATGTGAGGCCTCGCCTCGCTCCCACTCCCCAGCGATCCTATAGGCGAGGTCCCAGTGACTGCCCCCTCCCCATTGCTCCGTTTTCTTGTCCATTAAACGCAATTCCCCCGCCTCTCCGTTCCTTTCTTTTCTTTTTTTCCCCTTCTCCTTTCCCCCCTTTCTCCCCCTTTCTCCAGCTCCGTGTCATTTCCTCCTTGTACTCGCTCGCGGCCGGAGCTTCTCCAGCCAGGGGAGTAGGCGGAGCAGGGCGGTGCGGGGTGGCGTAGCGCTGGAGGGCGATGGTGGCGGAGCTGCTGGGCGCGGAGGCAACGTAGCCCCGCGGAAAAGGAGCCCCGTGGCGCCTGAGCCGGGCAGAGGATGGAGAACCGGCCTGGGTCCTTCCAGTACGTCCCGGTGCAGCTGCAAGGGGGCGCGCCTTGGGGCTTCACCCTTAAGGGGGGTCTGGAACACTGCGAACCGCTCACGGTGTCAAAGGTAAGAACTGGCGGCTCTGTCCCAGCGGTGCCCAACTTTGAATGGGCAGACGGGTGTACAGGCTGCCGCGAGACTGGGCCCTCAGACTAACTTTGAAATTTGGCCCGGATTGGGGGTGAAAGTCCTCCTGTGGCGCATTAGCAGCACGGAGGAGGGTCTTGCCACCAGCCCAGGTCAGGCACCCCTTAAGAGTGGCGGAAGCACGGCGGAAGCACAGCTGGCCCAGCGCGCACATTTGGGCGGCTATGGGGCAGCTTTTGCTCCCCCACGTCGGGCTGCTCCCCTCAGTTTTACTGGAGGAAGTGGTGGCTGGTGGGGGTTTCTCTTTAGAAGTTCCCGCGCTCCTGAGGGACTGTGAGGGATTTAAGGGACAGGCAAGGAAGCTTGGCAGCTTTCTCAGCAGCGCTGGCCTTCTGTCGACCGGCGGGCGGTCCCATCGGGGCAGGTTGCAGGGAGAGGGTCTGGTGTGGGAACGTAGATGAGGCATTGGTGGCTTTCGTCAGCCTCACTTCCCACGGCCGGATGAGCGCACATCCATTCAGCTGGCGGGGCGTTGCTGCTGTCGCTTCAGCTTGGCCTTCCCCTCCCTCCTAAGTCCTGTCCCAGCGCCGGCGAGATTTCCTGCACGTTGAGAAGTGTGGAAGAAACTTTTGCGCCATGTAGCGCAGCTGTGCTGGAGCTGCCCCGCCGCCGCCGCCGCCGCCGCCGCCGCCGCCGCCGCCGCCGCCGCCGCCGCCGCCGCCGCCGCCGCCGCCGCCGCCGCCAGGGTTTGTTTGTTTTAGGAGGCTGTGATCTGCTGGAAGCCAAGTTACAGCCGAGGACCTGGGAGTGGATCTCTCCCAAGTGCTTCACGACCTCCCAAGCGAGCCATTCTTTGTAGGGGTGAGGATGGGGGCCGCTGGGGCTGTTATTGGGAAGAGAAATTTGTAGGACAACTCACCTTGAGGCGACAGATTGCCAAGTAAACGAACTTCACGTACTTTGTCCCATTTTTTTTTCTCTTAGATGATCAACTCTGAAAAGCCCTTCTAACCCGTTCAAATTGCTGTTGAGGTTGTAGATGTGGGTTTGGGCTGGAGATAGAAAGAAGTGGCTTCTCACCAGGGAACCACTATTACTATTTTTTGGCTTTTTAATGTGGGTCACATGTCAGCAGAGAGTAGTACGCCACCCCCCATCCTCTCCGCCACGCAACCTGTGTTGCTTCACCCGCATTGCAGCTGTTGGTTAACTTGTAGTGTAGGGTCCTTCCGGCCTTGGGGCTCACACTCTTGGCAGCTCTGGGGTGTTGCCATGGGGTGTACCAATCAGTTGAGCAGTCTAAAGAATGCTGAGGCAAAATTTTGAAGAGCTGTGATGGAAACCTGGGATCTTTAGCCTCCCCAAACACCAATCACCAGCCCAGATCTTCATCCAGCAGCCCCTTCCCCCATACTAGTCATGTATTTCTACCAGCCTGAGATGCCTTGGTCACCTACTGTCACACCCTCTCTTAAGGCACCCACCCTCCAGTATTCTCTGAAGGAAGTAAACTTTCTTTTAAAATCAAAAACAGTCTCATACAACCTCTTTAGAGAGGAGGATCCTGGTCTTCAGAATTTCTTCTAATCAAACTCCTCTTCTTCATTTTTCCACCAAGGTCACAACTGGCTATGCAGCCCTCCGTGGTCTGGCAGTTCCTCCCTTTCTTTTTCTTTTTACGACACCCACAGAATTTCCACCGTTTGCCTAAATAACCTGCCTTGGAGAGGTCATTTTTCACCTCTGCCCAAGGCTGACCCATCCTGAGAGCCACCATACAGAGTGCTTGCTGTGATGGTGCTGGATTGTTTTGAAAGCCGGTAATAGCATAGCAGGAGGTGTTACTAAGTATGGGGCAGCCAGCAATTTGTGGTCTGGCTGGGGGATTATTTGAGGGTAGATGAGGGTTTCCTTGGCCAAGCTGCTGAGGAAGTGACTCGTGTGTTGAGAGCCAGGGTGCCTTTTAATGATTCCCTTTCCACTGAATGTGCAGTTGACCCCTATTATATGAAGACTCATTATTACACACATTTGGAGATGCAGGGGGTAAAATCATTTCCCCCGTCCTTCCCAAATAACCTGGCTCCTTACAGTAAAAGCCAGCTATATTTAACATGGTTAGCCCCAACATTATATAAAGGGGCCATAGTTTTTTTGTTTGTTTGTTTTATTTTTTTAAGTGAAGTGGTTGCCTGTTTGTTGTTGTTGTTGTTGTTTGATTTTTTCTTGCCAGGACACTCTGTGGCACATTTCATTAATTCCTCTTTTCATTTTTCTACCTCAGTTTTGTTTCCCCTCATGCTTCAGAACAATACAACTTTCTTCTTGAAAATAGCCTCAGTCTGTACACACTGGTGGGGATAGGATGGAAGGATATAGAAAGAGAATTGCATTGGCGGATCTAAAAATTGGGTTCTAATCCTTGCTCTGCTACTCACTAGCTCTGGGATCCTGCATACATCACTTGCTTTCCCTGGGCTTAGGTGTCCACATATCTACAATGAGGTTTAAGTGGGTGGCTTTAAATAAGACTCTGATGGTCTAGTAGCCAATCCTTTATGCTTGCTCTGGTCCTTTTCTCCTCAGAAGGGTTGCAGACTGAGGAAGATGATGCTTTGTTCCATTTGCATACATGGTTCCTGTTTATAGTGTGTTTCCACATCTCTTATTTCATTAGCTTCTTACAGCCACCCTGGGAGGCAGTCAAGAAAGTTTGTGGAGAAACTGATGGAAAACTGAGGCTCTGATACATCAAGTAGCTTGCCTAAGTCTGTCATATGGTAAGTCAGTAGTAGGCTCCAAGTCTGTCACATTTTCTACTACTTGGAGAGTATCTTGATTCTTCTGGTAGTACTGCAGTTTGTGAAGGGGCATGGTCAATGACATTCAGGGATGTATCCAGTCTTGGCAGCCTTCACCACAGTGACCCTTTCTATGCCACCGTATAGTTCCATAGTAGGTGAGGACTGGGTTGCAGATACTTCCTAATGGAGTCTGGGCTCAGGGAGTAGGAGAAGACTATTTTGGTGACTCCAAATCACTTGTGATAATCTCAAGTCAGGCAGAGATGGAGGAAAGATACAAGAACAATAGTGATAAATGGAGATACCTCCTTTGGTATCATGGGGAAAAAAAGCGATTCGGGTCTCAGTCATGTGGCAATTTGGGTCTCAGTCGTGTGGCAAGATAGCTTGTGGAAAGGTGGAGGTATCTTGGGATTGGACAAATTTGAGAAAAGGTGATTACTGGGAAAAGAGTGCATGGAATGTGAAAGTCTACTTCATCTTTGTCGTGGGAGAACCTTTGGACCAAGAAATGATCAGGTTGGAGAAATCATCGATTCTTACCATCTTCTGTGATTTACCTAAATGTGGGGAATTCAGCTTCCCAAATTATGGAGACTGGTATACTCTCCTCCTGACAATCAAGTGATAAAGAAAGAAGAAATGTTTTTAAAAAGCTACTGTTGATTATCCCAAGTGTTAATGATGGTTTATAATTTCCCCACACATTGTTGTGTTCCCAAAGAAGCATGACGCACAAAGGAATTGGGCCCATGACCTTGGTGTTACTAATTCCTTTGGTTAGTTTCTTTTACTACCTCATTGACCCAGGGAGGCTGTCAGGGTGAAGTGGAGATTCTCTTCTAATTAACTTTGTCTGTTTTGCTATTTAGCAGTACCCTTTTACAGTGAAGTTGGTTATGAAGTTGGCTCCCTGTGCTGGAAAAGATTCTGTTTGGGAATGGGTGACCTTTCCAAGGTTCTGGTATTACTAATTCTGCATCGCAGAGGTTTAAGAGATTCACATTGTGTCCTTCTGAGAGGGGTGGGGGGAGGGAGGTGGCGTGATGTAAACTATGAGTGTAAGGATCCTATACCCATTTTGTTATTGGAAATGTGCCCTGAGGTTGGCTGAGGGTGGAGAAAAGAAAGAGTGGAGACAAGTGTGGAGATGTAGGAAAAGGAGTAGGAGGAAAATTGGGCAGGAGGATAAGACAGGGCGGAAGGCAGGTTCACCTTACATATTTGCCCTTTTCCTAGCCCATTTTTGGTAGCCGTCTCCATTTGGCACAGATGGAAGTGGGGACTAGTTACTGTCTTGGAACAAAGTAGGGTGGTGTAGGGGAGTAGCCTAGGGGAGAAAGAAGCTTCATCTCCTCCACTTAATGTGCACTGCTGTTGCTATATCATTTTTTCCCGCTATATCATTTTACCCTCTCTATACCCAAGTCTCTATTTACAAAATGGGGTTAGACATACCTGCCCCATGTTTATCTTCAAAGATGACATGAGAATGAATTGGAGAAACTCTAATACTGTTTGATGTCCTTAGCCTAAAAAACTGGCAGTTCATATTATTTAAGTTGTTTTTATCTCTTTTCCCATCCCAACTGTGACCTTATTTCTAGAAGAAGCATACAAAGAGGCAGTTGAGATTTCAAGAGGACATGTGTAGAGTCAGACTGAGGCTCTCTTAGGGCTGGCAGTAATTTGGTTATAAGTTTGAGTTCTTTTTGGGTGCGGAGGTCATTTTATATGAGAAATGATAGTTCCTATGAAGCATTTTTAGCTGTGTTACAAGCTAGGCCCACCCCCAGACCAGGGCTTGGCATTCACAAAGGGACCTTCATGGGATGTGCTTCTTGAGAGCTTAGTCCAGCCTGCTTACTTAATCCTTTCCTCATTTCTGCCTCTAAAATCAGCAAAGATGTCTACTGCCTCAGTTCCCTAACTGCTGTCTTCTCTCAGAAAGTAGGTGTTTAGGGACATGAGGTAGGAATTCATCCAGAGAGATACAAAAGTTGGAGGGAGGTAGAGTGAGAAAGGCAGGTGGTATGTCTGGTAACCCTTGACTGAGCTTCAGGTACGCACTACTTTTGGGCCTGCTGGGCTGTCATAATACACTTCGTAACCTCCTGATACCCACACGTGTGCTCCCTGAAGTGAAAAACGCCATGCCTGTTAGAGAGTTTTCCCTCACTAAAACCTCAAAGACAATAATTCAATTTCAGCTAGAAGACACTTGAGCATTGTCCCTTAAAAAAGTTAAAAGTTAAAAGTTACCCTCTTGCTGCCCCCAACCTCCTTCCAGGAATGTTTTAAACAGAAAAAGGGAGACATAGACTTGAGATTTGTGTTTATGGAGTGATTATCTGGAGGGGACAGCACAGTTTTTATAATTATGTTTCTTCAGAACCATGGAGTAAAAAGAGATGCTGACTCATCTGAGAAAAGTTAATGAAGAACAGTGAAGATTAAGTGAAGGGCTGCTCTCACTATCCCCCTCCACACACAGACACACCAAAAGGCAGACTCAACTCAGGGCTGCTAAACTAATGCTGTTCTCGGAGGAGACCTAGAATAAGATTCTGAGTGAGGAGGGGCTTTTGGAAGTTACTTGGTCGTAGACTTTACCAATTCGTGAGCCTCCTGTGCAGTAGCCTTGAGCTTATTCTCCTGTGATCACCAAGAAACTCCCTCCTTTATTAGCCAGTCCATTTCATTGATGGAAAGCTTTGACTATGGATGGACAGCTTTTACTTAAGTTGAGTTGCAATAATTCTCCCTCTGCCTACATTCCTTGGATCCTAGCTCTACCCTCTGGGACCACACAGAACAGGTTGCTTTCTATCTTGGGACAGCCTTTGGGAGGTCCAAAGACACAAACTATGTCTCCTTGTTTCACTTTTCTAAGCTAAAGAGCCCTAGCTCTTTAGGGCATATGGAATCTGAGATCCAGCCTTCTCTCCTGTTTCCTCCTACTACTTTGGATGAACTCCAGCCTGTCCATGTTCCTCTTGAGTTACGGAGCCCATAGCTGAACACAGTAACTGAGGAGAATCTGATCAAAGTTGAGTAGGACCATTCTTTAAAAAATACAACCGAAAACCACTTTGGCTTTTTCTGGTGTCTATGCCATATGAAGATCCTGTGTCTAGCAAAGCCTTTTAGTGGTTATCTGTGCTGCTGATAAGCCATAACTGCAAAGGCCTCCATGTAGGCATCTGGAGCAGCCACATAATAAATTTGGGAGGTACATAAATCACCTCTTAGTATTGATTTAGAATTGCCTGTATCCCAGGCCAGCCTTAGGGAAGGTGTTCTAGGGGAGATGAGAGAGGATTTAAGCCCTGACTTCAATGATCATATGTGTTTATACAAAGTTACAGAAAAGGAATTTGTATAATAGAAAAAGGAAGTGGCATTTAATGAATAGTCAGAACTTTAGAACATTGGATTTTTTATTTTACTTTATTTTTTTCTCAACTGCTGGTTTGGAATTTGTAGAAGTAATCTCTCTAAATTTAATTTTCCCCTTCTGAGAAAAATAGGCATCTCCAAGATTGAAGATACTGATCATATGTGGCATATAAGCAGCCTCCAACTTACAAAGCCCCTGTTTAGGAATTTAGACACAGCAGTTCCTGTTCCCAACCCCTGTCAGATATTTATCTCCCTGCACATTGCCACTGGCACTGAATGAAAAAACTCCTGCTGTTACTGCCATCCTTGGGTTCTGAGGTCTTTTTTCTGTACCTGGAATACCCACAAGAGTCACTCCTGCTGGAAGTCTTTCACCCACAGCCTCATCCCCCATGTCCTCATATTTGCTAGTTTGTCACTTGAGCAGAGCAAATAAATACCTTTTCTTGCTACTAAAGCCCTGATCAGGGAGTGTATTGGAGTGGACTTCATCCTCATTATTACTGAAGGATGAGAGGCCTGGAGAAGAGAGTGTCTAGGACACATTTCTCACTGACACAATGTTATTGATAGTGGCTAGGTTCAGAACAGTTTTGGAAAGGCCTATTTAATCCATGGTGTATGGCTGATAAAATTATGGAATCTAACCACTATTTATAATGTTCTATCTACAGGAAATTGTATCAAAGCTCCAAGTTGCTTATTTACAAAAAGTATTCTTAGACAACAATCCATTTATAAGTTAGGGACAAGTGCTCCAGATATCTCTGTTACACAGACCTGGATGGGTTTAGGGTCTCTACTACTATCGATGCCCAAGATACTCATACCCTTGAGTGTGTGTGCACACTCAGTGTATGCACGGTTAAATTTCTGAAATTGTACCCAAGGTTCACCTGAGTTATCTTATTGTCAGCTAGTAACCCTTTTATATTGCTTATGTTGGTACCTAGATCACTTTCAGCTTCTGTAGAACTAATATTTTGTCTCCTGGTGCTCCTCTAAAATACCTCCTTCAGACAGACGTTAATTAAGCCATGAATGAAAAAGTTATTTTTCCTAGCTAAAGTTTGTGTTTCAAGAACTAGGATGGGGTAGAGGTTTGTCTCCTTACACCCCTTTACCCCATCATGTGTAAATAGGCCAAGTGGAAAGATCATCTTAGGCATTGGTTTTGCAAGGGATGACCTGTTCTGTCTCACAACACACTGGCATGTTTACTTGGGCACAAAGCCATCCTGGTTGGTAACTGAAGTTGCGAGGATCAAGATGACTTGGTTTCTCTATGTAACTAACCCCACCCCTTTGACTTCGCCTCTACTCCCTCCTCTTACACGGGGCAGTGTGAGTCTGTGACTACGTCATGTCACAGAGTGAGCACTGCCTAGTAGCAACAGAGACACATTTTCCATGCATCCAGGCTGCCCTTCTTTCATGTCTGGTCTTTAATTCCCAGCCCCCACCAATCAGCACCAGTTACTTGAGGCCTGCATTTTGGACTGTCACATTCAAGTGCCATTGCCTCTTTGTTCATTCATTGGCTGTCCTGCCTTGTCCAAAACTCAACTTTTTATCTTCTTTGGTTACAATGGGCCCTTCTAGTCTACTGTATCAGCTTAGTCTCTCTTAGCTCAGCCATGCTTCTGGTGGGGAGCAAGAGAAGTTCATAGAGTTAAGGTTGATGAAGTTTGAAAACACTCAGCAAAGTGATAGCTGGATTAGGGGAAATTTTCTCATGCTGTGTCTCTTTCTATCCTGTTTCAGTGGAGGACAGAACCTCTGTCACATTCCTGATACTCTCTTGTCATCTTTCTGAGTAATCTTGGCATGTTATTTCACCTCTCTGTACCCTCCTGTTTCTTCTCAGACTCTCCATGGGGCAAGCTTCTGCTTTATTGAAGGGTCACTAATGGCTTCAGGGTCCTTGCTTGGTCTAGGCTGTGGAAGTATGTAGGTTGACCGACAGCAGGCAGTTCTTACGGTGCTTTGCTTTTCTCCACACTACTACTTCCTATCTTTCCAGAAGTGGCTGTTTACTGATATGTTCTCAGGGATGGCATGCAACATGGTCTGTTAACTTTCATTCATCTTTTAATGTTACATCTGTGAGGAATGGGAGGTGGGACTAATTTGACAGGATCAAGGGTTAAGCCCAGTGATGGACAGACCCTTTATGGTGTCTTTTGGCCCCCACTCTAATGCCACTCTGCAGATTCCCAGCTGTATGGTCGTCTCTCTTCCTAAGCCTCTGGCAGGGAACTTTTGAATGGTTCTCCTGTACTGCCTTTCACGGTCCATCAGAAATTGATTTTTCTTTTGGAGGAGGGGGTTGGGAGAGAGATGAGGTAGAGCTGGAAGTAAATCTGGTTCAACTAGTTATTCTAGAAATAGGTTAGAGTCTCATGGCTGTAGCCCCAGCTTTGCTTATGAGAAGATGACATGCTAAACCCTTGTCTTTGTTGGGCTGCCTCCCTGTTTTCCATTTCTTTGTGTTTGATGTAAGTAAAAACTCCTGTGAAAACTTCTGGAAGTAGGCAACTTTTGATGGCATCTTATGTAACTGAGATAATGAGTGATGACATCTTGGAGTCTCAGGGGTGAGTAAGTATCAGGTCTTGACTCTCATGTTCTTTGGAGGACTTAACTAAGAGTTTGGAGCTCTGTGTTAAGTTAAATTTGCAATCAGAGAGTATCAAGAAAACAGGCTGAAAAGTAGACCAGGCAAGGACCTGATATTCCACTTCTATGGATGTGCCTTGCTGGGTGGGTGCAATGTAGTTTGATTGGATCTCAGCAACCTCTTGAACCCAAAGTGTGGTTAAGACCAAGATATGGTGGGATAGAAGAGGTATTAGATCTGCTATGTGGAAAATACTGCTGCGCCTAGGTGTTTTATATATATCCTCGTTTAATTTTTACAGTAACTCTTGGATGTAGATAATGATGTCTCTATTGTACAAATGAGAGGACTGAGGCTCAAGAAAAGTTAATTAACGGACTCTAAGTTACACAGTAAGTGGAAGAAGTGACATTCAAATGTACTTCTGTCTGACTCCAAATCACAGGCTCTTTCTGTAATATCATGTTTTCATAGGTGAAGGGAAGAAAGAGAGAGAAAAAGAACTGGATAAGAATATGGGAGGAAGAAATGAGATAGAGAAATGAGAGAACAATGAGAGGTGGGAAAGGAGGGAGGGAGATTGGTATTGAGAATTGTAATTTAGTGCAAAAACTGGTAATATTACCAACATATCCCTCAGGTGTCAAGGTCAAAGGAAAAGTTTTGATTTGTTTTATATCTCAAATCATGGTAAGGGTTATTAACTTGGATTCAGAAGACCTGAAGTTTGGTCTTCGCTTTGCCAATCATTATTTATGTATCATTGGGCAAGTCATTTCCTTCTCTGTGTCTGAATTTCTTTATTTGCAAAATAAAAGTAATAAAACTTGTACGTGCTTTTTTTCTGGTAGGGAGGGAGATTTTTATCCTTTATCTCATATAAATACTCGATGTGTATGTGATTTAAGAAAGAAAAAGCATGCTACAGGTGTCTCTTATTAAACA
Source organism: Pteropus medius (assembly GCF_902729225.1). NCBI lineage: Eukaryota > Metazoa > Chordata > Mammalia > Chiroptera > Pteropodidae > Pteropus > Pteropus medius. The sequence continues at coordinate 965,716 of NW_024346061.1, read as the reverse complement.
GCAATTCTCTTAAGAGAATTTTGAACTTAAAATATGAAGTTTCTGAAGTTACTAGTCACTGAGAGTTGTATGAAATAGCAGGACACCTTTAATCTGAAGCCTGCTGCTGCCACAAGTTAGAAGACCAGACATGATTTCTGGCTAATGTCTAAACAGCCTGTAATTTGAAAGGCTATACTAAACCTTGTTTGGCTCCTACCTAAGAGCTTTCAATTAAACTTCTGATCAACCAATCAGTTAACATGCCAGTCAACACATATTCGTGGAGCAGTTTGTAAAGTGCCTAACTCTAGAGATTTCAAGAGATAGCCACCATAGAAGACCTGTTCCCTGGAAGTGACAGTTTTGTTGAAGACAGGCACTACTGCAAGCCCAGGAAACAAAAACCTTGAAGTTCTGAAACTATGGGGTAGGATCTAAGAACAACATTTATTCAGTGAAAAGAAATGTCATTATAGGCTGATATGGTTGGGTGGCTTTTTGTAAAAAGAAAGAACTAAAGCTAGGCCTGAGGGTTCTATAGGATATAGGTAGGCTGGGGAGGAAGAAAGACATTCATTCCAGTTAATGCAAGTGCTTCATGTCCTAAAGTCAAAGACAGGAGACTGAGGCCAGTTAGTTCACCCCACAGTGAACTAGCAGTATGAGCTCCCTGAGGGCAGGGGATATGTTATTTTTTCATTATTCATTAATTCATGCACTAACTTATTAAGTGTCTGTTCTAGGAGCTGAGCTATTCTTCCTATGGCCTATGACACCAACACAGAGCTCCATAAATTATGCTTGTATTTGTTTTCTAACAAATACTGTCATAGTGAATATCCTGGACCAGGCACTAGTTTTCCATTTTAACACACATTAACTTATTTTAAGGCTATTTAACAGATGAGAAAAATTGAGGTATAGAGAGGTTAAGTAAATTGCCCACTGTCATACTGCATGTGTGGCTGGGTAAATGAATCAATGAATCTCTGCTGGATTCTTACAAAGTAGTGAGATACAAAGGTGAATGGCTTTGAGTCAGTTATTTTGATGAACCCAGAAAACTGGGCTATAGAATGGCTTCAGGTCGGGAGTAAGTAGCCATTTTGTTGTTTTGGAAGATTAGAGTTAATATATTAAAAATAAAGCTCCTAGCATAGTACCAGCCACATAAGTGCTTCCATGAGGAAAGACCTGAACTGAACAATAGCAGGGAACATTTTGAGGGAATCAGTCATCTTGACAATGTGCTTATGTTGTTATACATTAGCAAGTTACCAGATGTTAGTAGTAATGCACACCATTCAGACTGGGAAAAATGAAGGAGAGGTAGGAGTTAGAGGCAAAGCCAATATTTCTAATTTAAAAGGTTGTAAGTGGTGATGGAGATTGGGAGGGCTAACCAGTTGTTGTTCAGTTTTGGATTTTCTGAGACTGAGGTGTCTGTAGGACAATCAAGTTAAGAAGTCCCATAGGCAGTTCAAAAAAAGGATTTGTTTACTTAAGGCCACTGATCAGTTAAAACAAATCATTACTTTAGGAACATAATAGTTAACATAGACAATTTATTAATCTGCTGATTGTTGTGGAAATTAGGTAGTTGCCAGATAATTTCAGGCCCCAACAGACATTGGAACAGGCCTGTATGGTTATTTAATGGGCCTTTCTGGTCATAGCTTGGTCTTGCTAGCTCCTTCAATCTGCATGATACCTAGTCACCTCAAGTATTAGTGACTGAAGTTCTTTCTGACTTAGTACTTTAAAGTGATATGAAAGTCCAAAAATTAAACAAAAATAGAAGAAACTGTCAAAAGGCCAAACTTCAGACATGAAGTTTGAAATGTTAAAATGTTCCAGGCTGTGAATAAAAAAACAAACAAAAACAAACAAACAAACAAAAAAAAACAGTTGATTTGCCAAGATGGATTGTTTTCTCTATGTGAAAAACACAATGTGGAGGCTTGGAAAGCAAACCTCAAACCATTGGAGTTTCAATTCTGTATTGCATGTTTGTTATTAGCAGTTTGATACTCTTTGTATAGTATAGTATTATTAATCTGTGAATATCATTGTTAATATTTACAATTGTATTGGTTCTTAAATGTGACTTTCAAAAAAGCACTGTTAAACTTGCAAGTATTATTTAATTGCCTTCAGTGGTGTCTTCACCAAACTCTCATCCTGATTTTTATATTAAAATAAGGAGGGGAAAATAGGAATTTACTTTATAAATTCATTTGTTGCAAGTTTGGGTGGAAAACATTGCTTTACTATTAAGAGACTTTTGCAAATTTGGAGTGATTACTTGACCCAAACCCCAGCTCTGATGCCCTTCATATTTACATGTAATTCTCAGAAAAGGTTACTTTGTGTGCAGAAGGGCCTGCCAATCCCTCCTACCCCCATCCTTCTTAGATTTGCTTTCTAGATTCATTACTTCATTTTTGCAGCATTACCTGCTTTTCTGCATGGTGAAAAACTAAAATTCAGAATGTTTTAAAGATGCTGCTGCTAGGGAACTTGCAATACAGACCTGAAACTCCAGTGGTTTGAGGTTTGTTTCCCAAGCCTCCACATTCACTCCCTCCCTACCTCCTTGTAGACAAAACTTACTTCTTGCTAAAAGGCTAATGGGCACATGGGTTCCTTTACCTAACTCTTCTCTCTGACAGAGTGAAATAACTTGTAATTTATATTTGAAATTGACTTGACTATCTAGCTACTGGGGGTATTTTTGTGCAATAAAACTACCCAAGTGCTCTGGCTTTTATAAGTCAGCTTGTTAACTTCTCTCTGCTGTGTGAGTCACGCCTGGTGGGAGGAAAAGTCTCTCCCCCTCTAGACATAAAGGGTTAAATAAGTAATTTTTCATATTTTCCTGTACCATTGGCTGGAGAAATGTGTAGTGTTCTGAAACTTGCCCAGACCCTGCACATACCGTATCTGCTTAAGGAAGGTTTTGGCTCTTAGCTCTTCTCAGCTGCATTAGGGTTCAGGTTACATCCCTCTCCCCTTCCAGCTACTAATAAAAGTCAAAGAATTAAGGATCAGCGAGAGTTAATTCCCACTGCTAAGACCTAGATGAGGCCCTTCCAGCTCTCATCCCTGCTTCTTGGTTGGAGCCCTATTTTAAGGCTGAGCTCTAGTCTAAGCCTGTAAGTGACAGTGATCTGGAACAGGCCCCAGAAAAGCACATGACAATCAGGTTTTGCCCTATGCTGGCAGTTCTCTGTCTCTCTCCTCCCTCTCCCCCTCTCCCCACCCTCTCCCTCTCCTCTCCTCCTGCTCCTTTCTGTTGAGATCTTAGGAGAGAACAGTGACCACAGGGAACAAACCAACTGATGCTATTAAAGAAATGGAAATGACATATCATAGTGCCTCTCTTCTAAACTTGAAGATTTGGATGAAGTTTCTACTTTGTTTTAAGCCCCTGTCCAACTTCAGTACAACATTAGGAGTCTCATGCAGAATAAGAAATGTCATTGATATCTCACCTAGCTTAAAAGAGATGTAAAGTAATGAGCTCTGAGCAAGTGAGCTCAGACAGAGGGTAGCTTTGAAGGTGGATCTTGCAGGAGGTGGGACAGGTAAGAAGAAGCCTTCTTCTGGAACACCTACACTACTGTAGTGGCCTCCTGAATGGATTCCCTCCCTTTGATCATCCCCTCCCCTCCCACTTAAGATTATTGAATGACTCTCTGCTACCTGTAGGATAGAGCCCAAACTACTTTAGCTTGGCGTATGGACTATTCTCCATCTGGCTGTAGTCTTACTTTCTAGAACTCCTTCTAGGACCTGGGTTTTCAGGCAGAATGGTTTTCTTTATGCCCCCAAACACACCTGCGAAATCTGACCTCCAAATTTCTCATTCTGAAGTTCTTCGAGTGGCTCAGCTTCACACTACATACTTGGAAGGCCTTCTCATCTCTTTTCCTCCCCATCCAGTTGCGCCTAAACTTTAAGCTCTAGCTCTAAGCCTCAAAGGCATCCATCATCTCAGTCTCTCCTGGTAGAAGTAATCTCTCCCTTTTTGGAATGCGGGAGTTCTGATTTTCCAGTAGAAATCTTTGGATTCTTTGGCTGCCTTGTGTTTGGCTTGCTGAACCAAAATCTTCTAGAGTTCAATGGCTGTCTTTACCACCCTCTGCACAGAGCACAGAATAAACTCTCCATAAAGTTTGGTTGAAGGAGTCAAGCAAAAATTTTGTACTCAGTAATTGGTCATTTCTGTCTTTCTAATTCTGAATTAGAAAGAGGATATGACTTGAAGAGCTAGATATACTATCCAAGTTTTCCAGTCTTTCTGTGACACCTAGTAAGTGGGGTGAGCCTTGAATGACACACACACACATGTAAGCTAGGGACAGAGGGAACACATAGAAGGAAACAATCGCCTGGGCAGAAGATGAGAGGGATCCCAGATACAACCTTGGATGAGAGGGGAGATGGCAGAAGGGAGGATGGGAGTAGTTACCTGCTTGCCCCAGAGCAGCCTGGAATTTGGTTTGAAACAGTTGGGTTTCTTGCTTCTGCAGCTCCTGTGTGTGAACTGTGTTCTTGAGGCTTGTATGTGGGAGAGGCCTGCTGGCTGATGATTACAGCATTCCCCTTGCTGTTGGGAAGGGTTGCTGTGAGACAAACAGCAGCCGCCCATTTTGTTACTGTGTTCGGGGAGGGTATAGTGTGAGTGTTCAGCCTGACTCTAGTTTTTTTCACTGCTTCAGCTGAAAGGAGGTAGCTTTATGTGAACATATGTGTGTGTGTGTGTGTGTGTGTGTGTGTGTGTGTGTGTGTGTGTTTTCACTTTTGCTTAAGCAGGTCTTAACGTGTTCTGTCTGACTAGCCTTAGATGTGAGTCACCGTCTGGTATTTATACCCAATGCCTTAAGTGTCCTCATTATTTGACCATGACATTCCTTTTCTCACTATTTTACTCAAAGCTGAGAATGCTGAGAAGGGTCAGAAAGAATCATCTCTGTCTTCTTTCCTAATGGAGTCTAATCTAAGTGGTAGCTAATTGACTCTGGAGGTCAATTAGGTTATATCAGGACACTAAAGGAAACAGATTGAAACTCACAGTGGCAGTACTATGACAGTTTAAAAGACACACTGTGGGGACTTTTCTTAGTTTGTTCCTGTCCAGACTACTACTGGAGAGTTTGCCTCACTGGAGCTAACTTTAGGAATAGGCCTCAAAAGGGATGCCAGGAACTGTTTGTCCTTATTAGAATTACATAGTAAGTTTGAAAGGAGTACAGACAATCTGAGAAAGTCTTAGAGGAAATGCTTCAGCCTTTGCAGGTATTAGTGGGAGAAGCAGAGAATGTTAGTTTGCTTCTTCTGTTCCTATTACCGTCCTTCTAAAGTTGAAATTTTTGTCTTGGAAGCATGCTCCTAGAATGTGGAAATGGTAAACCCCATCAGGGCCACTGTTATCAAAGGAAAAGAGCCTCATAGAGGAAGGACATGACTGCTAGCATGGTCATTTGGAGGCCAGGCAGCCAGTAAATCATTTGAGAATGAATTAAAAGTTCAAAGGGCAGGAGGGAATTCTTTGGCTGACCTTATAGGTGCTTGAAAAATCAAAGGGATAACTAATGTGCTTTTATTTTTTTGAGGGCTATTTCGAAGGGCCAACAGGATGGAAGTGCACAGTAGGAAATTGGCATTGCTGCTTTTGTGTGCTTGGGAGCCTTAACTCTGGGCCGGGGATGATCAAAGTTACTATTAATTAAATGCCAGTTAGGTTCTGGGAACTCCATATGTACAATCTCTGATCTTCTTATCACTACTGTAAATTAAGTGATAGTATTCCTATTTTACAGATGAAAAAAGAAAAAAAAAACTGGGCTTAGAGAAGCCAGACAACATTTTCAAAGTAACAAAGTCAGTAAATAAGTGGTAGAGCTGTGATGTGAACCCAGGTCTGCCTAACCACAAATCCTATGCTTTTCCCCCTATACTTTGGAATTTTGTTGAAAAGATCCCCTTTTTTGCCTCATGATCTCTTTTTTAATACCAATATTAACTATTCCTGACCACACATTCAGTGTGCCATAGCATTGGTAAAAAGTGGGTCACACAGACCCATCATTCCCAAGCTTTCCTGGAGAATTGCTAAATATGCAAATTAGACTCTCAGGATTAAATAATATAATGTATGAGAGGTTCTTAGTAGTATTTCTATTCTAAGGTACAGAAATTGAAGCTAAGAGGATTAAGTAACTTTCCAAAATTCATTGGAACAATAAGTGGCAAGGTAGTAGTCAAAATTCAGTTTATTGGATTTTAGAGTGCCTGTTCTTCCCAGTGACCCTGTTGCCTTTCAAACTGGGATAGGGGAGAGCAATAAACAAAAAAAACTCAACTTGACCCTCTTGGCCCCTACAAACCTACCCATCTCAAATGCTCTTTTTGCCATTTTGTTAAGTGTGGCGTGCTCTCCCTTCCCCCTTCCCTCCCTTCTCCTTTTCCTAATACTATTTGTTTAAATTGTTGTTTGGGGGATAGGTGATAAATGTTCATGGAACAAAATTAAAATTGTATAAATTGGCAAGTGTTTATCACTAATTTCTCTACCCAGGGGCAACCACTCTTACTAATTCCTTGTGTACCCTATAGGTTCACAATTTCCTAAACATGCTCAGTACTTTGTTCATTATCTTCTCTCCACACCTTTCTAGTCCTATCTACCTGATGAAATCCTGCCTATTCTTGAGGTCCATCACAAATTTTACTTCCTTCTGGTCCTATTCTACCCTATCTTCTATCACTCCATTCTTCCATTCCTCCCCACCTCCACAAAATTCTTGCAGATTTTGCCCCTCTCTTCTAGAGCTCACCATGTTCTTTCTATTGAGCAGTGTGAACTTGTTTTATATTCCTCATGGAGATTATTTCTTTTCATACTTTAAGTCTCTAAGAATCTTTTCTTCCTGAATTTGGTTTTGTTCTTAGGCTCTAAATTTCATTTCTGCCATTGCCCTGTAGTTCTCGAGTACCATCAGTGACAGAGACAAAAAATCAAACATTTCAAGCATTGCCGTCCATAGTATGTATTTATTAATTTTACAAATGTGATATAAAATTTATGTATTAATTATAATATTAATTACACACACACACACACACACACACACACACACACACACACATATATACCATAGTTATAGACTGGTAGCTGAGTGAGGAACAAAATAAAAATGAAGAAATTTTATCAGAGCCTTTGTCCCCAATCTGACTGTCTTAATATTTATTACTTCTCATTTCTCTTGCCCTTAACATTTATTGCTATGCTATCTACAAACTGATATAAATTTTCCTTTTTTACATTGATGGATAGATAGATGGATAGATAGATACTTCACCACTTCATCTAGAGATTGTGAATGTGTGTGTTAGGGTGGAGTAGGTGGTAGTGGTGATGGTTGGACGATTAAAGGTAGGTGATTCTTGGGGAATAGAAAGGTTCTTTGTCTTCTGTGCTTAAGAAAAAACAACTTTATTTTCCCCCACTTTATTGATGTATAGTGGTATATATTTAAAGTGTACAATGTGATGATTTGATATATGTATACTTATTTGGTGAGAACTCTTAAGAACTACTCTCTTAGCAAATTTCAAGTATACAATACAGTATTATTAACTATAGTCACCATTCTGTACATTAGATCCTCAGAACTTATTCATCTTATAACTGAAAGTTGGAAACCTTTGACCAACATCTCCCATTTCACTGACCCCCAGCTCCTGTCCACCACCATTCTACTCTTGGTTTCTATGAGTTTGGACTTTTCTATTTTTTTTTTTGATTTCACATGTAAGTATACCATACAGTATTTGTCTTTCTCTGTCTGGTTTATTTCACTTAGCATAGTGTTCTCCAGGTTCATGTTATCAATGACAGGATTTCCTTCTTTTTATGGCTGAATAATATTTTATTGTATGTGATATATATAGATATAGATATAGATATAGAGATATATATTTATATCTGTATCTACATATCTTTTCCATTCATCATCCATAAATGGACACTTGGGTTGTTTCCATATATTTGCTACCAATAACATGGGAGTGCATATATTTCCATGAGATACTGATTTCACTTCCTTCAGATATATTCCCAGAAGTAGGATTGTCGGATCAAATGGTAGTTAAATTTTCACATTTTTGAGGAACCTTCATGCTATTTTCCATAATGGCTATACCAATTTTCATTCCTACAAACAGTATACAAGAGTTCCCTTTTCTCAACATCCTTGCCAACATTTGTTATCTCTTGTCTTCTTGATAATAGCCATCCTAATGGATGTGAGATGATATCTCATAGTGGTTTTGATTTGCATTTCCCTGATGATTATTTGTTGAGCACCTTTTCGTGTACCTGTTGGTCATTTGTATATTCAGGTTCTTTCCTATTTTTTTTGTCTTTATGGAAATATAATAGACAATTAGTTGCTTGTATTTACATTGTACAAATCAGTGAGTTTTCTTTTTCACTTAGAGTTGGCATACAGTAATATGCCAGTTTCATTTGTATAGCATAGTGATCAGAGATTCATATAACTCGTAAAGTGATCGCCTCACTAAATCTAGTACCCTTCCCCCTTACATATTTATTACAACATTATTAACCATCTTCCGCATGCAACACTCAACATCTCCATGTCTATTCAGCAACTGCCATTTGTACATCTTAATCCTTTTGCCCTTTTTTTTGCCATCCCTTAACCCCACTCTCAACTATTAGCCCTCTAAATATTCTCTGTATCTATGAGTTTATTTCCACTTTTGTTGTTGTTGTTGTTGATTTTATTCTTTAGATTCCACATGTACATGAAATCATTTTATATTTGTCTTCCTCTATCTGACCCATTTCATTCAGCGAATACCTTCTAGGTCCATCAAGGCAATATCTTTTTCCATTCCCTTTTAGTCTGTATGTGTCTTTTAATCTGAAGTGAGTCTCTTGTAAGCAGCATATGTAGGGGTCTTGTTTTCTTACCCATTCAGCCACTCTATCCTTTGGTTGGAGCACTTAAATCTTTTCCATTTGAGGTACTTGTTATTACCATTCTTTATTTCTGTTTTTAATATACATTTTTTCTTCTTAAAGAAGTCCCTCCAGTATTTCCTGTAATACTGGCTTGCTGGTGATAAATTCCTTTAGCTTATTTTTGTCTAGGAAGCTCTTTATCTGTCTTTCAGCTCTAAATGACAGCTTTGCTTGATAAAGTTTTCTTCATTGTAGATCCTGGGTTTTCATCACATCGAATATTTTGTGCCAAACCCTTCTGTCCTGCCTAGTTTCTTTTGAGAAATCAGCTGCCAGTGTTATGGGTGCTCCCTTGTAGGTAACTAACTGCTTTTCTCTTGCTGCTTTTAAGATTCTCTCTCTGTATTTAAACTTTAGCATTTTAATTATGATGTGTCTTGCTGTGGGCCTCTTTGGATTCCTGGTTTGGGAGATTCTCTGAGCTTCCTGGGATTGTAATGTCTATTTCCTTCACCAGGTTAGGGAAGTTTTCCATCATTATTTCTTTAAATATATCTTCAATTTTTTGTTCTCCCTCTTCAGGAACCCCTATGACATGGATATTTTTACCTTTAATAGTGTCTCATAGGCTCCTTTAATTATTATTACAGTCATAGCTTTTTTCTTGCCATTCTGATTGAATATCCTTGGCTTTTCCATTTTCTATATAGATCATTCGATCCTCTTCTTTATTCACTTTGTCTATTTATTTGTTTATTCCATTTAATATACTTCTCATGTATTCTTCATTTCTGACTGATGTATTCTTCACTTCTTAATGTATTCTTCATTTCTGACTGATTCCCATTTATAATTTCCATTTACATTTTTATGTTTTTTATCTCTTTGTTAAAGTTCTCAGTGAATTCGTCTACACTTCCCCTAAGTTCATTGAGCATCCTTATAACCAGCGTTTTGAACTCTGCATCTGGCAGATTGCTTTACTCCATTATTTTCGGATCTCTGTTCTGTTCTCTCATATGCTTTCTGCTTCTTTATCTTCCCATTTTGGCTGCCATTCCATGTCTGTTTCTATGTACTAAGCAAAGCTCCTAAGTCTCCCGGTCTCATTAATGTGGCTTTGTGCAGTGGCACAGTGCTGAGAGGGGTTCAGCTGCAGGCCAAATTTAGCCCAAGCTTGTGCCCCTCTGGGGCCGCCTGTTAAGATTCAGCAAGCAATCCACAGATACTGTGCTTATACTTGCCTTAAAAGGCCACACCTGGTATAGCCACCATGGAAAACAATATGGAGGTTCTTCAAATAACTAAGAATTGATCTACCATATGATCCAGCAATCCTTCTACTGGTTATATTTACCCCAAAGACTTGGAAACCCATATCCAAAAAGATATTTGCACATCGATGTTCATAGCAGCATTATTCACAGTGGCCAGGACACGGAAGCAACTGAAGTGTCCTACAATAGATGATTGGCTAAAGAAGCTATGTTAGGTATACACAATGGAATATTACTCAGCCATAAGAAGAAATGAAGTACTTCCATTTGCAACAACATGGATGGATCTCGAGATAATCATGCTAAGTGAAATAAGCCAGACAGGAAAAGTTGAAAATCACATGATATCACTTATATGTGGGATATAAACCTAAAAGCCAGAAATGAACAGGACAAACAGAGACTCGTGGGCATGGACTATACCCTTGTGGTTCCCAGAGGGTAGTGGGTAGGGGATGATGGGGGAGGTACACAGGGTAAGTGGGTAAAATATGTGGTGACAGAAAGAAATCTAACTATGGAGGTGAACACACAGTGTAAATATATATATTCTTTACTGTTAAAGTGTACAGCTGAAACTTATTGGATTTCGTTAACCAATGTCACCATACTAAACAAACAAACAAACAAATAAATAAATAAAATGTAATTTACTTTAAAAAAAAAGGCCATACCAGAAACCAAGACCAGCTGCCTCTAGTATGAGTCTAGGAGCTGTTCAGCAAGGAGAACCTGAATCACTGAGGATACACCTGGATGTGGCTTGGGTGGGGCAGCGAGTTAGGGGAGGCAGAGTTTCAGGGAATCCTCTGGGCTGAGTGACCTCTGTTACCCAGTTTGATGAGGTCTCCGCTATGGCAGCGCTGGTTCCCCGAACTGGGATGGGGGAGGGTTAAACAGAGGAACAATGGATACTGCCAGCACTTCTGTATAGAGCGAGTCTTGCCTCGGCCCTCACTCCGACAACTCAGTGTCCCCCTGTAAGTCCTTGGTGCCCCCTGCGCAGCCTAACCTGCAGTGGTGCTCAGAGTGAAGAGGTCTGTCACCGCAGAAGTCTGCTTGTGGACGTGGTCCGTTTAAGAGGCATCTGTAGCCGCCGTAGCCTCCGTCCCACTCAGCTGCTTGGGACCCGGCAGACTTACGCCCCATCCTATCTTCTTCCTTTGCAGGGTAATTTCTTAGATTTCTCCCTAGTTTTATGGCTTGTTCTTCTAGATCCCAGGCAATTTTTCCTTGCTATTTGCTCCTTGTTTCTGTCACAACTTTGATTTGGTCCCAGAGGGATGAATAGAGCCTTTATCATCTACACCATTTTTTTTCCATCCTCTCCTTTTGCCCATTTTTAATTGGGTTATTTGTTTGTTTGTTTTTTTGCTATTGAATTGTAGGGGTTCCTTATATATTTTGTATATTAAGCCCTTATCAGATATATGGTTTGCTAATATTTTCTCCTATTTTGTAAGTTGCTTTTTCACTCTGTTCATTGTTTCCTTTGTTGTAGAGAAGCTTTTTAGTTTGTTGTAGTCCCAATTGTTTAGTTTTACTTTTGTCACCTGTACTTTTAGTGTCATATCCAAGAAATCATTTCCAAGACCAACATCATGAAACTTTCCCCCTATGTTTTCTTCTAGGAGTTTTATGGTTTCAGGTCTTACATTTAAGTCTTTAATCCATTTCGAGTTTTTTTATTTTTTATTTTTTTGTGAGTGGTGTGATTAGGGGTCTAGCTTCATTCATTTACATGTGAATATCTAGTTTTCTCAACAACATTTGTTGATGAGACTGTTTTTTTTTTTCTCATTGTGTGTTCTTTGCTCCCTTTTCAAAGATTAGTGGACTAAATATGCTGGGCTTATTTCTGGGCCCTCTATTTTGTTCTATTGGTCCACATTTTTATGCCAGTATCATACTATTTTGATTACTCTAGCTTTGTAATATAGTCTGAAGTCAAGAAGCATAATGCCTCCAGCTTTGTTCTTTTTCAAGATTGCTTTGGCTATCCGTGGTCTTTTGTGGTTCTTTATGAAATTTAGCATTTTTTTTTTATTTCTGGGAAAATTGCCATTGGAATTTTGATAAAGATTGCATTGAATCTGTAGATTGCTTTTAGCGGTACAGACATTTTTACAATATTAATTCTTACAATTCAAGAACACAGGATATTTGTCCAGTTATTTGTGTCTTCAATGTCTTTCATCAGCATCTTATAGTTTTCAGTGTACAGGTTTTTCACTTCCTTGGTTAAATTTATTCCTAAGTATTTTATTGTTTGTGATGCTACTGTAAATGGGATTGCTTTCTTAATTTCTTTTTCAGATAGTTTGTTGTTAGCATAGAAATGTAACTGAATTTTGTATGTTGATTTTGTATTCTGAAACTTTACCAAATTCCTTTATTCTAACAGTATTGTAGTTGAGTCTTTAGGGTTTTCTATAGATGATATCATGTCTTCTGCAAACAGAGACAATTTTACTTTTTCATGTCCAATTTGGATGTCTTTTTTTTCCTTTTTCTTGCCCAATGTCTCTGGCTAGGACTTCCAGTACTGTGTTGAATAGAAGTCTCAAAAGAGTGGGCTTCTTTGTCATGTTATTGACCTTAGAGAAAAAGCTATTAGCTTAATATTGATTACTTCACACCTTCCCTCTCCCTTGCCCTTAACATTTATTGCTATGCTATCTACAAACTGATATGAATTTTGCTTTTCTACATAGTTGGATGGATAGGCAGATACTTTACTACTCAACCTAAAGATTGTGAATTTTAGTGCGTGTGTGGGGTGGGGGCGGATAGGGAGGGAGAGAGAGGGAGGGAGGAAAAGGTGGTGATGGTGGTGTTTATGTGGTGGGGGGCGTTGGAGTAGAAAGGTTCCTTGTATTCTGTGCTAAGAAAGCCCCTTTAAAATGCTACATCCTACAGAACTTCCTCCCTTTTTCTCTCCTTCCTCCCTTCTTCTCCGTCTATTCCCTCCCTTCTTTTGGAAGTGATTGTGGTTTCCCATTTGTATTTTGTAAATGATTTCCATCTGAAGTTTCTGAGCTTTCTGTTTGAGTGAGATATGCTTATCTAGCATGTTAGACAAGAACATGATTTACTACCCAGACAGACAGACTAATTCAATACGTAACATGTCATTCTCTGAAGGATCATGATACTGTTGCTAATTCCCTGTGTGTACCAATTTAATTACGCTTCAGAAGTCAGAAAAATTTAAGTAGTTCCAGTTGCAGTGTTCCAGTTCACTAAGCATTAACTATAAATCACTAGTGGGTACTTTAAAAAAATCTGTTGATGGATTGACTGGTATTTTACATGAGTATAAGCCAACTACCTAAGGGTCTCAAAGTTGATTTTGCGAAGTAAAAATGTGCTCTTGATCTCTCTCTCTGGCCCCATAATATCTTTGTCAACCCTCACCCTATCCTGTATACCTTTCACAGGGCCCCCTTTTCTTTTTCCTTCATATATTTCATCAGACTCTTTAAGGGAGTCATAGACTGGTTGTGATTATTACTTAACCATTTGGGAACCACACGTCTTATTTTTTTCTTCTAGTTTTGTGAATAAAAGTTATATCTTCTTAAATGAATTTAAAAAACAGACTAGTTTTTAACTATTGAAAAACTTATTACCAGGTAGCCTTGTTTTAATTTCATCATTCAATAAAGCCAAAGTTAATAATCCTTCTTTTTTCTTTTCTTTCAGCTAACACCTGAAATCTGTTCTACAGGAGGGTGACACTAGTTACTTCAATATACATTAGTGTGCAGCCTTTATGACCCTTTATTTTTTTTTACTAACAATCTTCTGGACTAGAAGGATCTGGGAGTCATTATTTAGTCTGTTTTTCCAGAATGAATTGTGCATACTGTGTAAAGTTGACTACAAAGTAAGGATAATGATTTTATTTGAGAAATCAGTACTTACTTTACAAGTATATTCGCTATGGTGTTGAGGCAAAGTTGACTAGATTTTATATTTTACAACTTTATTGAAGTATAATTGATGCATAATAAATTATACATGTATAAATCCATATACAACTTGATGAGTTTTGACAATGCCTATGAAACCATGACCACAATAAACATGATAAACATGTCTGTCACCCCCCAAAGTTTCTTTGTACCCCTTTATAATTCACCTCCACAACCTCTAGGTAATCACTGATCTGCATTCTATCACTACAGATTAGTTCGCATTTTCTAGAATTTTATATCAATAGAATCATATAGTATGTATTTTTGTCTGCCTTCTTTCACTCAGCATAAATATTTTCACAATTGTCCATATTTTTGCATGTATCAACTCTTTGTTTCCTTTCATTGCTGAGTAATATTCCATTGCATGGGTATACCATAATTTTGCTTTTCCATTCACTTGTTCTTGAACATTTGGATTGTCTCCAGCTATTATGAATAGGGCTATTGTGAATAAAGTTGCTATGAACATTTATGTATAAGTCTTTGTGTGAACATAGTTTCATTTCTCTTGGTTAAATCTACAAGTGGAATGACTAAATCATGTGGTAGGTATATCTTTATCATTTAAAAAAGTTGCCAAATTATTTTCCAGAATGATTGTAAATATCTTAACCAGAGATATAAGAAAGTTTCATTCCTCCACGACCTTACCTGATTTATCATGGCCAGGTTTTTGTTTTTGTTTTTAATCTTAGCCATTCTAGTAGGTATGTATTGGGATATCTTTATAGTTTTAATTTATAGTTTTCTAATGACTAGTGTTATTGAGCATCTTTTCATAAGCTTATTTGCCACATGCATATCTTCTTTAATGAAGTATCTATTTAAATATTCTCCCCATTTTATTGTTTTTTCTCTTCTAACATTGAGTTGTAAGCGGTCTTTATATATTTTAGATACAAGTCCTTTGTTGGATATGTCTGATTTGCAAATATTTTCTACCAGTCTGTGGCTTGCCTTTTCATTTCTTAACAGTGTCTTCTGAAAAATAAAAGGTTTTAATTGATACAGTCCAGTTTAATGATTTTTTTCTTTTATAGTTTCTGCTTTTTGTGTCCTATTTAAGAAATCTTTGCCTTACCCAAGGAAACTATGGTTTTTCTCCTATATTTTTGTGTAGAAATTATGTAGTTTTAATTCTTGCATCTGGGTTTAGGATACATTTTGGGTTAATTTTTGTATGTTATATGAGGTAAGGGCCAAAGTATTTTTGTTTGCTTTTCATTTTTGTTTGTTTGTTTTACATGTGGACATTCAGTTACTCCAGCACTATTTGTTGAAAAGATTACCCTTTTCCCATTTAATTGCTTTGGCACCTTTGTCAAAAATCAATTGACCTTTTACGTGCAGATCTATTTTGGGACCTATATGTTTATCTTTATGCCAAACTCACATTGTTTTAATTACTGTATCTTTAAAATGTCTTGAAATCAACTAGTATAAGCCTTTCAACTTTATTCTTTTTCAAAAGTGTTTGGCTATTCCCAATTGTTTGAATGTCCATATAAAGTTTTGAAACAACTTGCCAATTTCTATTCAAAAAGTCTGCTGGGGTTTGGATTGGGATTACACTGTGTCTATAGATCAATTAACATCTTAACAATGCTGACTCTTGCGATCTAGGAACAAGGTATGTCTCTATTTGTTTAGATTTTTAGTTTATGTCATCCATGTTTTGTAATTTCAGTCTACAGATCTTGGACACCTTTTGTCAGATTTATCCCTAAGTGTTTCATATTTTTTATGCTATTATAAAATGATTTATATTTTAAAAATTTACTTTCTGATTGTTGATTACTAGTATATAAATATTTTATATATAGTATTCTGCAACCTTACTAATCTCACTTATTAGTTATTATACCCTTTTTGTAGAATTTCTGAGAATTTTCTACCTAGCTGATCATATTATCTATGAATAAAACTGATTTCACTTTCCTTCCAATCCGTATTTGTACCTGGTTTTAAACAGCAGTGTGAAAGTTGGATATGTTATGTAACTTCTTTTAAACCTTGGTTTCCTTATCAGCAGTATGGGGATCATATATTACCTACTCATAGAGTTATTGTGAGAATTAAATGAGATAATGTAGATAATGTTACTTCTACAGGACCAGGAAGATTATATAATCCCTAAATGTTCATCTTTTGGACACTCCTCCTATTTCAAAAATTCCACATCCATAGTAATGGATGTCCTCCAAACATTAATTTCCTTTTAAATATCTGTCATCAGTGAATTTATCCAAACCCAGAAAAAAAATCTATATTGTCAGGCTGTTCTAAATTTTGGGGCTGATGTGTTTTCTAAGTGTACTAATTGTGTGGAGTTGGACTTCATTTTATTTGTTACCATTTTTAAGCCTTCTTTTGGACCTTCTCCAGTTTGATACTCTTATCCCTGAGATGTGGTGACCAGAACCTCACACAACATCCAAAGTGAGGGCAAACCATGAAGAAGGAATTTGGAGCAGAGTTAGGTGAAGGAGTGAGGGAGGGGAGCGTCTTATCATTTGTTTTTCTGTTCCTAACATGCCTAGACCAATTATTATGGCTGAAATAGCAAATTAGGCTGGTGTCTTCAGGAAACATTCTACAGTGATTTCCAGATCCCTTTCCTTGCTCAGAGCTGATAGCTTGGATCTCATATTCCAAGAGGCAGAAACCTATATTTTTTAAAAAGGTACCGATTACCTTATACTTATTCCTGCTGAGACTGTATCTGGAGTAGCCAGGAGGTCTCTTGGTCTCTAAGCCTACAAGTATAAGTAGCCAGGGTCAGATAAAAGCCTCCTTGGAAGTGTCCAACCACTCCCACCCATTGCTCTTCCATCTCTGCCCCAAGAGCACTTGCTAGAAATATATGCATGTTTTACAGCTGCCTGCCAATCCTTCCTGCTGACCCCTAACCTTCGGTGGGCTTCAGCTTCATTTACATGACCAGTGGGGAGAAAAATAAGAATTTTGGTTTAGAAAAATTAAGATGCCTATACCAGATCGTCCTTTCATGTTAGCCTCCTATTATCATCCCAGTCTTAGATCTTAAATATGTAGAATGAAGGAAATTTTGCAACTTAACTTGATATAGTTTGATGACTCTTATGTCAGGGAAAAGAATATACCCAAGTGACTTCAAATTAGCTCTAATAGTTGGAGGAATGGGATGGGGGTGGAGATAAGGGAAGGAAGATTTTGTCCAGGCAAAAGATAAATTTAATTTGAGACTTTACTATGGTGAGGACAAGAGGAATCTTAGTAACCTGGCTGTTTAAATTGCCCCCAGTGCTTCTGAACATACTCAGGTAGGCGCTGTCTGTCTCTTAACTTATTTTTCCCCAAACTATGTATACCTTCAGTAAACATGGTTGGGTATCTGTTATGTGTAAGGCTCCTATTTCTGAAACATGGGTTATTTCCTTCTCTCTCTCTCATTTTTTTTTTTGGCTTAGCAAAGTGACTATTTAAGATGATTATTCAATTATTCATCTCAAGTATAGAAGTGGAAATTGAGAACATAAACAGTTCCTGACTTCAAAGAACTTTACTCCATGCCACTCCACCCTCACCAGATTTTTTAATTCATATAAAGCAAAATACCCTCCAGTCTACAGCTGAGATCGTTAACAAGGTAGTAACCTTGTGCATTTACTACCATTTTCTAGGCCTCATTTTCCCCACCTGTAAAGTGAAGAGTTTAAGGATCCTTTCAGCCTTCAAAAATTCGAATCCCAAACTTTGTTGCCCTTTGTGAGTGCAGTATGAAGCATAACAAATTAATGGAAATGGTGATGATGATGGTTTATTTTTAGATTTTTTTAAACAAAAATTTTAACTACCCATTTGAATACTAACTCTTGGGAGTTTTGGCATTTCAGGCAATCAAGTGAAACTCTTATAATATCCAGCTGTATGTTCTTGAAAAGAGATCAAGTGAGTCAGAGATGAAATAGCTGGATCTATTTGGGGTCAGCAATTTAATATTTGCCTTTATATTCATAGTTTTTATTGATATAAAACCCTCTGAGAACACAGACTCCTGAGCTGCCATTAGCCTGTATGATGCTTTTATGCCAGTTACAAAAAGACTCTCTTTAGGTGCATTCAGTTCTGTATAGAGGCACTAGGTTGGGAAGTAGAGCCCAGTTCACATTTACTCCCTCAACTTGGGGCCCTTATGCAGTGCTTCGATGCTAAGTGATTTCATTGCTAGTGCTTTTCATAATGTTCTTTTCAGATAAGACTCAATTTTGCTTGTTTTTCTAACTTTTTAAATTTGAGTTTTCCAATCAGATCTTATCACTGCCATCACTGACTCATTTTCAGCTGCAGCATCCTTTAAGGTTGCAATGCAATCTTTGCTTCTTCTTCACTTTCCTACCTTTTGCTTGCTATACCATAGCATTGATTCTAGGTCCCATTATTTCTGCCTACTTTTTGCTGACTTTTAAAAATTATCTTACTTATTTTGGCAGCCGAAGTCTCTCACCTATATGCACAGAGAATTCGGTGTCTGTTTTCCTACCCTTAGTATACATTGGGGTGACTCAGGACTCTTTTGCATACTTCCTAACCCAAGGATTTATTACTTAACAGCCATATAAAGAGGTTCTCACCCACATGCCACATACCATACTGGGAGCTCCACAGCTAAGCCTCTAGCCCCAAGGCGTTTTCTCTTTACAAGGTGATGCCACTTTCTCTTTACAAGATGATGCTTGCTATGAGTTTGGAAGACTCACAAAGGCCACCGTTTGCCCCACCCCCTTCCAGTCTTTTCAGCAGAGAGGGAACATTATACTACTTTCCTAACTCTGGCCCTAATCCCAGGCATTATCTCCCTCTGACTTCTTTTAAGAAGTTTGCTTTAACTGGTGCTGGTAGTGGAGATGATGGTGACTGGGCAATTCCCTAGGGCAGGAAAGAGGAACCAGAGGTAGCAAAGTCCAGGTGAGAGTGTTAGAGGAACATTGTAGGCCTTTCTCTTCTTCCTATGTGTTCCCAGTTCCCTGATTTCAGCACAGAAATATCTGTGCCTAATTCCCATCCACAGGGAGTCTAGGTAGCTGAGAATGCTAGTTTTCATTAACTATTTCTTGGTCTGGAATATTGAAGGAGAAAATCCCAAAGACCCAGATGATTACCTTTGGATTATCTTCCACAAACTGCTTCATGTTTAGGTCACTGAATGCAATATCCGCAATACTATTTTCATTATTTGTATCAGTGAGCTTGTGAGCTCTTATAGCTAGATCCCGCTTTTCCAAAACCTGGGTACCCAAAATAATCAGACCATCGATTTTTACCTCATTCTATATTATCTTTTGAAACCATCAACTATTTATTTTCTCAATTGCCTGTAAAGCTCCCTGCTTATAAACATTAGAGAACATGGACTCTGAAGTCCTTCAGACCTGAATTCAAGTCTAGCTGTGTAAGCTTTGCCTTATGTAAAATAAGACTATCAATCTCATTGAAGAGTTGTGAGAATTCAGTAAGATTATATATGTTAAATTCCCAGCACACAGTTCATCATGGAAAGATTTCTGTAGTTATAATTATTAACAGCCCAAATTTTGAAATATTTATCATAATTATATTCCAAAGAAATATTTATAATACCTAAAACTTATATAGTGGTAACTATGGCAGATGCTGTTTAAGAGTGTCCCATCACTTCACTCATTTAATTCTCACAACTACCTTTGAATACCTATTAGTATCTCCATTTCACAGATAAGGAAATCGAGGCAAATTGAGGTTAAATAAAGTGCCCATCCTCACCCAACTGGAAAGTAGTGGGGTCAGGTTTGTGATCTCAGATTTAGTAGGTTCTAGATTCCATATTCTTAACCATTATGCTATATTAAATAAATTCGATCATGGTTACTTTTAAATATGGCCTTTAAAACTATTTTTAGTTGATAAGCACTTACTGAGGCCCTCATGGATGAGAGGGGTTGAGACAAAGGAAGAGAAATATGTAAGTTACTACCTTTTAACTATCTTAGCATCTAAGAGAGGGGTGGACAAACACAGTGGGGAGACTAGGGACAACTTGGAAACAGTAAATACATTTGTCAGTTCATTATAGCTGTCAACATTTTGCTTTACCTTGACAGCTGTGGGGCCTTCTAGGCCAGTACTTCTCAAACATTACTGTGCATACAAATCACCTGAATAATACTCTTAAATGCAGACTTTGATTCAATATGTCAGAGAAAGCTGGAGATTCTGCCTGAGGAACTCCTAGGTGAGGGCTGATGATATTGTCTAGAGACCACACTGACTAGAAATGTATGATGCATCAAGCTACTAGATAATAATACAATGCTTTCTAGAGAAACAAAGACATGTTGAAGATTTTAAGCTGAGCAAATGGGGACTGGAATGATCATTGGAGAATGTCATAGAAGAACTGATTTAAAAATCAGTGTGATACGTGAAGAGAACTTGGGGTCTTTGTAGTAGTCTGAGCAAAGTATTAATATGGTCAGAAAGGTGGTTCTTGCTGTTGTGTGGTAGGTGGATAGAGGCAGCCAGAGACTAGAGGAGATCCCGCTCAGAGACTGGTGTGGAAAGGGTAAAGGCTGGGAGTGTAATTATGGCAGTGGAAATGGGCAGGAAAGTCTGGCTCCAAAAGAGATTGATTTCTGTAAACCACCAAAAATTCAGCACAATTAGGATCTCTTCAGCAATAGCTCAGAAGTGAACAGTACTCTAATGTTTGAAAAAACTACTTCCACATCCATTATCTCATCAACACAGCAACTATGGGAGATTAGTAGTTCCTTTCACCCCCATTTTACAAATGAAATTGAGATATTGTAGCAGCCACTTAAACCATGTCTGAGAAAAGGGAAAGTTAATTGCAAGAAAAAAGACATTGTGAAAAGGGATGCAATTACTCCTCTTACTTTTATAAGTAAGGGTAGAAAATGATATTCCACTACTATGTTGAATAAAAGTGGTGAAAATAGACATCTTTGTCTTGTTCTCAATTTTAGAGAATGCTTTTAGCCTTTTCCCATTGAGTATAATGTTAGCTGTAGGCTTGTCATATATGGCCTTTATTATGTTGAGGTATATTCTCTCTATTCCCACTTAGCTGAGAGTTTTTATCATAAATGGATGCTGATTTTGTCAAACACTTTTTCTAGGATGCATGATAATTTAATTTACTAATTTCATGTAATTGACCGTTTAGGTTTCCAGTATTTTTACCATTATAAACAACGTTGTGGAGAACATCTTTGTACCCATGTCTTGGTCGGAGCATCTGATAATTTACTTAAAGACATATCAACTCTTTAAGAAGTCTTCTTACTGATTTACAACTGGGCTGATTTAATGCTTGATAAAAGCATTAAGAGCATTAGGCCTATGGATTGGGGAAGTTACATAAGCATCTTTCATTATCTCAGATTACATGGTGAACTCTCGCTGGGCCCCCAGGTTCAGGAAATCATGTGTTGGAAAATTCTGCTGTATTTTGGTGTCATTGTCGATCTTGGGTCTCCTCATGCTTGTCCATCCGCAAAAGATATGACTACTCATTAGACTCTGGACTGGGATAGCAGTGAAGTGGTGGAGAGAAATGAAATATAAGGCCTAGTTCCATAGTTCCTGCCTACAAACGGCTTATCAGCTCTTTGGGGAAAGAGGCTAGATACATGTGGGATAATTAAGGACCAGATCAAATTATAGCACCAGCTTATGTAGCTTGAAAGTTTGTAGAGAAAAAGCAAATATGTTAATGATATTATGGGTGATATTTTTTTTTCTTTTTGCTAACCTATATTGTCTGCAGTATCTATATGGAAGAAGTAGGACGGCAATGTGGTTTGAATCTAGAGTCTATGGTGAACTGTCCTTTATTTTTTGCGTGAACTTAGGAAAGTTATTGAACATTTTCAAGCCTAATTTTTCATCTGTGAATTGTGGGTAATAATATTATTTATATGTAGTGACATGAAGAAATGATCTAAGCCACTAAGTGTTTAGTCTTGTGCCTGGCAAATAGTAATGTTTATTACTAGGTAATAAGTACTACCTAATATTATTATTAACATTATTAGATATTGTTTAAATAATAGGTTAAAATATTCATAAGTAGTAATATATATGTTTATGTGTGTGTATATATATTCCTACCTGTCATTCTTTGTAAATATAACAATATATACATACAAACACACATATAGTTATTATTATCATTATTATTATTATAGTTATATTTACAAAGAACAGAATAGTTAGGAATTTAAAGAAGCTTTGAAATCCAATTTCGATTGGCTCTACTTTAAGAAAGAAGCTTTTCTCTGTCACTAGACTACCAAGGGAAAGTTGCTGTTTCTTCCCTCTCCTGCCACCACCAATGTTGGGGGCTTGTTTCCTTAGCTGTGCTATTCAGCAGTGGGTTGAGTGAAAAGATTACAAATTATGGAGCCACAGAAAACTGAGTTCGAAGCCTGGCAATTAATTCTCTTTCCTAGCCAAGTGCTCCTGAGCAATTTCTGTGAAGCAACTCCTTGTATCTCAGTTTCCTCATTTGTCAAATGGCAATCATTTTTAAGTCGCAGGATTAGTGTGAGAATTAAATAATAGTGCTGATATGATTGTATTTGGTCCGTAGTTGAGTGCAAATTATTTTATTTTCCTTTTCTCACTGGAATTTCCACCTGGCTTTTGCAGTACCACACCCTCCACTTCTCCTAGCCTGGACTAGGGACGAGTTGTCTCATATCTCAAACCTTGATGAGACTTTGGCCCCTAACAATATATTCTTTTACTTGTCACCCAAGTCAAATGTTGGTTTCCTAACATAAGTAAGTAAAATATCCTTTATACCAGCTCTTCAGAATTTTGCTTCCCAGACTCTGTTCCTGCAACTTCTCTTTTACCTTCCCTTGTGAGCTTGCCATTTGCTTCTCTTTACTTGCCTTTGAATTGCCCCTCTGTTGGGGTGAGAGTTGGGGGCCTCCCATTATCAATGCTAAACGTTCTTTCCAGTTTTGGAGTTCTTGCTCTGGCACTAGTGCTGGAAATTAGACTGTCTATTGGTTAACCCTCCCCCAGCCCTACTCTCAATATTCACACCTAGAATTCTCTCCCAAGTATGATCTTTAATTCAAATTGGGCCTGTGCTGGTCTGACTGGCTTGGTGCTGATTTTTTTAAATTTTTATACTTTATTTTTTTTCAGTTATAGTTGGACATACACTACTATATTAGCTTCAGGTGTACATCACAGTGATTAGATATTTATTTAACTTATGAAGTGATCACCCGATAAATCCAGTACCCATCTGACACCATACATAGGTGTTACAATGCTACTGACTATATTCTCCATGCTATACTTTACATCCCCATGACTATTTTGTAACTAACAATTTGTATCTCTTAATCCCCTCCCTCCTTAGCCCTCCCACCCCCCAATCTGACAACCATCAAAATGTTCTCTGTATCTATGAGCTTCTTTCTGTTGTTTGTTAGTTTATCCTGTTCTATAGCTTCCACATATGACAGTTGTCTTTGTCTGAATTACTCCACTTAGCACAATACTCTCTAGGTCCATCCATGTTATTGCAGATGGCAAGATATCATTCCTTTTATGGCTGAGTAATATTTCATTTTGTATGTATCTGTATGTATGTGTGTGTATACATACATACATACATACATACATACATACATACATACATACATATATACCACCTCTACTTTATCCATTCATCTATTGATGGACACCAAGGATGCCTCCATATCTTGGCTCCTATAAATAAATAATGCTGCAATGAACATATGAATTCATGTGTCCCTTCAAAGTAATGTTTTGGGTTTCTTCACATAAATACTGAGAAATGGGATAACTGGGTCCTTCATTGTCTCTTGTTATAGCCTTTGTTTTAAAGTCTGTTTTGTCTTGTATAAGTATTGCTTTTCCAGCTTTTGTTTGTTTCCAATTTCATGAAATTTTGTAGGCCTGAAGAGATTGGGAGGAAATGTTCAAAATAATGAAAAGCAAGGACCTACAACCAAGATTACTCTACCCAGCAAAGCTATCATTCATTTAGAATCAAAGGACAGATAAAGAGCTTCCCAGACAAGAAAAAGCTAAAGGAGTTCATTATCACCAAGCCAGTATTACAGGAAATGTAAGAGGGACTTCTTTAAGAAGAAAAAGAAAAAAGAAAAAAATATGAATAATAACATGGTAATAACTACATATCTATCAATGAGTACTTCAAATGAAATATAATTAAATGCTCCAATCAAAAGGTAGGGTGGTTGAATGTATAAGAAAACAAGACCCTTACATTATTGTCTTTTTCTGTTCCTCTGAACCATCAGGCACAAGAGCTATAGTCGAAAGAGCCCTTAGATACCACTGACTCTCCTACTCAGAGCCATTCCTAAGCATCTATGCTGCCAGTTAAGGCAGTTGACACCACAAAGCCCTAAAAATATTCTAGGCTCAAACTGGTTTCTTCTCTGCTCTTAAGGCCCAGTATTTCTGAGATCTCAATCAAGTATCCAGAAGCTTGGAGCAGATCCAAAGCTGCAGCTTCAGGAAGGTATTGATACTGCTTGTTCCTTGGCATCTCAGCAGGAGTACTGGGAAGCAAGTGAGGGAAAAAGAAAAAGATTATTCACATAGGGAGGGTGATTTAAGATATGAGGGTCAATTTAGGAAACGACTATATGGCAAAATTACATTCTGCCAAAATGATGTTGAAGAGATTAGCCTTTGTATGTTTTTTTTTTTTAATTGTCCCTTGTATAAGTTTATGTAGAACTCACGGCTGACCAATAGTTTGCCTCCTAACAAGTTAGCTTATTTCCTTTTATCATCTCAAGGTTTTAGAACCTATAGCGTTTGCCTTTATGCCTTGGCTACTGGGAAGCCCAGATTGAATTTGAATTTTCAACTGAAGCATATATCAACAAAAGATTTTCTTCTTATAAAATAAAATCATCTCTCCTCTGTTCCTTAAAGCTTTTTTTAAACTTATGATCCTGTTATATAAGAGTTTTTATAGTAAGGTACTTCAAATCTTTTTGGATATAAGTAGGATACTTAGTGGATAGGGATTGTCATCTTTGTTTTATGGCTACTCCGGGAAGTAGGCTAAAGTATAAGAGAGACTCCCCAGGGCAACAGACCTTGCAGGGAGAAATAGTCCCACAAGCTTAACTTAGATGGGGAGAGGGAGCTGTGCATAGTCTTTGGAATTTTGCATTGCAGGATCTCTTTTCTCCAGTCCCATGCTGGTCTTTTCTGAAATTAGATGCAGATGGTTCAGGTGGAAAATAGCACATTTTAGACATTTCAACAAGAGTACTGTTGCTACCTGGCATCACTCTAAGACACCAGGGAGGGTGAGGTATCTTCTTCAGTGTGAACTTTATAACATGCAATGGCAGGGAACCAGGTTCCTAGATTCCTGTAGCACCTCCAAGAATGTGGCTGTGAGTCCTCAATTTGGGAATTCAAGGAGATAAATCATCTTCAATTGGATACCTTTGCACCTTGGAGACCTTTACCAGAAAAGGGGAATTGCTCTGTAGACTAGGCTTTCTTGCCTGTATTCTACCTCAAATGTGAGACAACATTGCCTCAGGGGACAGGTGTCACCACTATCAGGTTAATTTTCCTAAAGCCTAGCTTTGATAGTGTCACTTTTCTTCTCATCACTCTTCTTTGGATTTGCCTTCATGCTCATGTCTTCTGATCCATTTTGATCATCATGCCCTGGTAATTGTTTTTAGCTAAAACATAACTTATTTATGAAGCTGCATAAGGAGCTTTGGTGTCAGTCCGACCTGGAATTAAATTTGGACTTTGTCACACTGAAGCAGTGAGGGCTGACCCTTTCTGAACCCTGTTTTCTCACTTGTAAAATAGAGTCAAGGGTACTTCCCTAATATGGTTATTGTGAAAGTTAGTATTTTAAGGCAAAATCTATCATTTATTGGGCAAATGCTATTCATATTATCATTATTATCTCATATACCATTTGTCATGTACTAAAATTAGCACATAAGACAAAATCATGAATTATTGGAAATTCCTCCCGAAAAATCTCTTGTATTGCAGTAGAGTACTGTATCTATGTATAGAACCCTATACAGTAATTCTTTAAGTTTGTGAAACTCTGAGGTAGACTAAAGAAAGGAACGGGATCCTCTCTCCCTTACTGGCTCTGGAGTAGCAAGCTGCTATAAATATGAGTTAGCAATGAAGAAGGCCACGTGGCAAGCACATGAAAGCAGCCTCTAGCTGACAACCAGCAAGCATCCAATAGCCTACAAGGAGCTGACTCCTGTCAATAGTCATGTGAGCTTGGAAGCGGGTCCTTCCCCACTTGAGCCTTAAATGTGAACCCAGCCCTGACCAATACCTTAATTACAGACTTGCAAACAAGCCAGCTAAGCTGTAGCCTGGACTCTTGTCCTAAAGAAATGGAGAAATAATAGATCTGTGTTGTGTCAAACCAAATGAAAAAAAAAAAAAAGAGAACACATGGAAAGTGTCTATGCAGGTATCTGGGTATTCAAACCATTATACCTATAGGATGACCATCAAATTCCTAGTGGTGAATAGGAATAGTCTGTAGAGAATTCTAGAGGCTTTTGTTGTTGGATTTGGTACATTTTGTTTTCACATTAAACTGCCACATTAATCCACATTAATAGAATTGTGGTTGTGAAAACTTATATTGTATGTAAAGCTTAGCCCAGTTTCTGCCACTATCAGTAATGACTTAGTAAAATGTTAGCTGCTATTTTTCTTAGTACTAGTTATAATAGTAGCACCAGTAAGATATGTGACAGCACCTAACACAGGGTCTGGTACATAGTCATTTCTCAATAATATTTGCTGGATTTGAGTAGTTGGATCTATATACATACTAGTCTTTTAAAGTGTAGCAAAAAAAAAGGATTTGGCCACCTGCTTCCTGTCTTTCCAAGTTTCCTGCTGTAGCTCCTTGTCCATTGGTTACATTTCAACCTGGAGTTTGTTTTCAAGTGATTCTGAAGGCTGGAGTCTGCCTTATTCATCTTTGTACCCCCACAGTACCTGGCAAATGATAGGTACTCAGTGAAGGAATAGATGGATGGAGGAAGCAGAGATTTGAATCAAACAAGGACTCTGCTTGCCTTTGTGAGATTTCTGCTTCAGTTTAGGCTGTTGCTGCTTTTACTAGAATTTTGGCATCAGGCTTTGATGGTTCTGCATATTCCTTGAAACTTTGCTCTGAGCTGGAAACAGTTGTACTCTTAATAGGATCTCTCTGGCTTAAGTACTCAAAAGTAGAAAAAAGCTGGCTTTTATACTTTCTTTACATTGAACACTTCAAGGGAGAAATGGCCCTTGAGAAGGAAGGTGATAGAGCAGCAAATAAGAGCATAAGTTTTAGAGTTAAGAGAAAATCTTAGTTCAAATCCTAGTTTTGTCACTTCTAGCTATGTGTCCTTGGGAAGTCTCTTAAACTCTCTAAGCCTCTCTCTCCTGTCCTCATCTGTAAGATGGGGGACAATATTATACAATATTACATACCTCTTGGTGTTATGGGGGTTAAAATACTGTAAGTGTGCTTAAAGCCATTGTACATAATAATTGCTCAATGAATGTTAGTAACTATTGTTGTTACATACCATATCCCCTCTCCTTTTCAAAATGAATATAGCTTTATTGTTTTCCATGTCATTGAAAAAAATAGTTTGTTGTTTTAATATTAACTTAGAAAAATACATAAAAGTTTAAAGAAAATTTAAATTACCTGCATTCCTACCACCTAGAGATAACCAGCATTGATAATTAGGGGGATATATATGTCACATTTTATTTTTCTATGTTTACATATACACATTAAAAATGAAATTATATATATGTATTATTTTGTAGCCCACTTTTTTTTATACCTAGCAATACATTATATAAATCTTTATAGATCTACATAAACATTTCAGCGGCTTCACAGTATCGCATTTTATGACTATATGAATACTATAAAAATTGTAATTTAGTTTGCTTCTAATGTTTTGCTATTATAAATAGTGCTACATTGGCCATTTGTGTACATACACCTTCACACACTTTTCTAATTATTAAGAGATATTTATAAAAGAAGCAGAATTACTAGGTTAAAGGGAATACACTTTAAAAATTATTTCATTTATTAATTACAGTATACACTGATTAATCTTTATTAAATGTGATAGTGAATGGGAGGAAGCTTTCTAAACTGTCAAGTGCTGTATAAATATGAGTTATTGCAATTTAATTGTTATTGTTAGAGGTGTGGCAGATTGATGACCTTAAGGATTAGGAGAGGGGAGAAGGCTTGATTTCTCCCTGATTCCCATGAAATAAACTTATGTGGACATGTAAACATAAGTGGATGCTTACTATTTATTTTAAATCAGTGGTCCCTGACCTCTTTGTTACCAGGGACCAGTGCTCCTATGAGAATCTAATGCCTGATGATCTGAGGTGGAGCTGAGGTGGTGATGCTAGCACTGGGGAGCAGCTGCAAATACAAGTGGTTCCTAACAGGCCACTGACTAGTACCATGGCCCCGGGGTTGGGGGCCCCTGTTCTAAAGAATCTACATTTCTACTCCCTCCCCCAAACTGCCAAGATGAAGACTCTTGAAATGAAACAATTGCTTTCAGATATGGTTGCTTCCAGACAGATATTCAGACCTATTCTTTGCCAACTGCAAATTCTAGGAAATCACTTGAATAGAGAAGTACAAGGTCTCCAAAGCTACTTATGCCCTGAGTTGTTCCACTACACTCTTGAGAACCAAGCCTGAAGGCCTGGCTACTTTATATGTGTTTGTGTAGGGGAGAGGGTTTTAGGGAGAAATCATTTTTTAAGGCTAGGCCAGTTAGTCAATGCACAGTTTAAAGATACCTTGGTCACACCTTCAGTAGAGGGACTCAACTTTTCAGAGCCTGACATTCCACAGAGCTCAGACTAGCCTAGAGAGACTAACTCACCAACCCACTCCTCTGGCTTCCTGTTTTTCTAGCAGCCAGAGTGCCTCTTGAGTGCAACTTTATTGTAAGCATTGTTGAGTATGGGAAAGTATGTATTGAGAAGTCTTGAGTCTGGATCTCCTCATCTAACAGCCTGAATTCTCTCTGACTTCAAAGGCTGGGCACTCATCCAGGAATGATGCTCTTGGCCCCTGCTAGAAGGTGGGGCCAGGTGTGGGAATGCAAACAGACTGTGGGGGCCTGTATGAGGGTAGAAGGCAGCAGGAGAATATGTGACCATGGAGGGGAGCAGATGCCTGTGTCCTTGGCCAGACTCCACCTTATAAAGGGTACTCCTTGCAGGAATGTTTTCAGCGATGCCTGTCAGAGAGCTTGGGCTCTTTGAACCTCTAAGTCTGAATTGGGTGATGTTTGCCATAAGCAGTAATGAGCATGGAAATGATTTATTCTGGGATCTTGACTATATTACTATTAAATTACTAGCATACTTATGGAACCTATTGATCCTCAAACTGTTTTGAGTTCTCTCTACAAATCCATTCTCTCCAATCCTAGCAAATCCGATGTCACTGCTGGATATGTGTGTGCTGCTGTCTTGAAAAGTAGCACCTTATGGGTATTTTGGACTCATTCATCCTTTCTACATAGGTCTCCAGCTCACTGAGCTGTAAACTTTTACCACCTGTCCCCAATGTTTACTTTCTCTTCTGACTCTGTAAACAAACATGTATACGTACATTTTCATGTGTTCACATGCATTTCTGGGTATGTATGCTTGGCTTCCTGAGGCTATTTGTAAATCTGTGTGTATGGGGGTAAGGAATACATCTCATCTGTGTATACCTCATTAGAAACCTTGATTGTAGGTGGCGCTGTGGAGGCAGGCCTGAGGGCAGGAGAGGTATTGCACTGGAAGGAAGGGGTTGGCCCTTCTCTTGAAAAAGCAGGCTTTGGTGAGCTCTTAATTGAATTATAAGTCTGGACAACAGGGAAGCTTATCTCCCATTGTTGGGGAAAAGATGGAAGATTACAATGACTAGAAGAAAAAATCTTTTTTTTTTTTCCTATAGTATGAAGGGTAGACTCAGAGGACTAATGCAGTGTCTAGAATCAGAAGGCCTCTTCCATTCAGGAAAATGTGGGGTTTGAGATGTGTACATTGGCTTAAGACATGTGAAGGTTTCGAATGGTTTTTATGTTTCCCAACCCCTCTAGACTCTAAGCCCTTTGAAGGTACATTCTTCCTTGTTTTGGCATTCCCTCTCTGAGTCTTGTATAACACAGATACTTAATACAAAGTACATGGATTATTAAGGCAAAAAGATATACTGCTAGGCTTACTGAGACTGTCGATGGCCCTGTGGAGTCTCACATAACTCCTCAGAAAGGAAGGCTTGAGCCAGGAGGTCTTGTTTCCAGAGCTGGCCTTAGACAAGGTTCCCACCCTCCGCACTCATGAAGTAATTGGCAGAATGGCCAGAACAAGTGAATGATTGTGCCATAATTAGTTTATGATCTGAGGGCATGCCAGTTTGTAGCATTGCCAGTCTGCTAGCTGCCATCAGCACAGATATGCCTCATAAAAGTGCAAGCAACAAAGCTATAGTACTATTCTCTACTAAGCCTAATGACTCAAAATTATGAACTAAAAGTAACTGAGCTAGTATGTTAACATTTCCTGAACACTGACCTTTTATATTTTTATTTTATACAAAAGTTACCTTTATTTCTTACAGTTATTAATCCTTTCTTTAACTTAATTGTGATGCTTCTCCCTTTCTCCCTCCATCTCTCTCTGCTTGCCACACTCCCTCCAGTTTCTTCTTTCCTTACTTCCTCTTTATTTTGGAAGGGGGAGCATAGTTGAGGCTAGGGCAAGACAGAGCATCTGGCCCATTATGTGACAATAATTGAAATCATTCCCTTCTGATATGCTCAGGAAATGGTTCAGCCATTATCTCCTGCAGGTCTCACCCTCTTGGCCTTGTGTTGGTATGATTGTTGTCCATATATTCTCTTTCAGTGTCCTAAGAGTTCAAGAAACCCAACTTTAGTAATGAGAAATCTATCAACCTGACAACCTAATTTATATAAATGTGTACCAGAGTATTGGTACCAGACATCAGCAGATTTGGATTCTGAAATTAGCTTTTGATTCTGTGATTCTGCAAGCTATTCTTTCCTTTCCTGCCTATCAACCTGCATTGCATTTTTATTTCAGATGCTCAACATATGGGAATCTTCAGACCCATTAAAATTGAATTAAGAGTACACAGTATTTGTTGCTGACCAAAGCACTAAGGAGCTTATGTTTATAGGTAGAGAATAAAATTTATAGATTCACTAATACTGTTTTTACTTATAGGAAATAAAGCAATTTGTAGAATGACCAAAATCAGAGAATGGCTCCCATTCAGGGATTCCTTTCAGAACTAGTAGGATTATTTTCAACCTCACACAAGCAGAATTAATATTCCTGGCTCCATCCAGGGAACAGACTCAAAGTGGGAAATTCTTTACATTTTTTTTTAAATCTTCTTGTCATCACAGCCAAATTTTCACAGCTTAAATTTCTTATGAGTGTTTTTGTTTCGTTGGTTGTGCTGTTCAAAATGAAGGTATTATTCTCTTTTAACACTGTCAGCAATCACCTCTCCCACCCCAAATGTTCTTATTTCTATTTATTTTGATTTACCCTTAACGGGTTTACTGACTTTTTCTCTAATATGTGTTAGTGTCTGTATTTGGACCCTGCAGTGATTTCAGATCTGAAGGTTAATCATGTAAGGTCTGAAGTAAAATCTATAGCTTACAGAAAACTAACGTTTTGTTTAAAAAAATAAGTTTGAAACAAAATGTCAGTTTTCTCTAAGTTATGGGTATTGTATGCTAGCTATATTTTAATAAAAACTTTAAAAATAAATAAATAAAAGCCAAAAAAATAAGTTCGAGAGTAGGCCCTTGATGAGAAAGATTTTCACATATTTGTGAAATTCAAGCGTGTTATCTATTCAAAGCAGTAGTGAGCTGTAATAAACCGAATAAACCTAAGTTTAAAGAAATGTGTTTTAGTTGGTAATAGGCATATGAGCATAACTTTAATAAATGAATTTGCTATTACTTGTTCCCAAGCTTCTATTTAATTATAACTTGGCCGTATGTATTCTCAAGATTTATAATTTATAGAGTTTAAGGTTATCTTCCCTGATCAGAGGTGTTTCCATATGAAAATATTTCTAATATAAACTAGAGGAGTTTTGTTCAAAAACATACTGTTCATGATATGCAAATAGTTTTACTAAGGGCCTATAATAAAGGCAGAACCATTTTCAGTAATGCTTCACTTATCCTGAAGCTCAGAATAGAGCCTTGACCCCAGTAATAATTTTTTAAAGGCTTTGAAACAGCTGACACAAGCCTATGGAATAGGGGAAGAGTACCTCAAGTCTTGACTTCAGAGAGACCGACTGATCTTTAATTTAAAGGAAGCCTGTCATTCTCTCAGTTATAGCAGAATACAAGCAGTAAATTAGAATTGGGGGAAGTAGGTTGCATGGATTTCAGGAGGAAATTTATCCTAGAAATAGGCACAGTGACAGTTGTATACTAGACAACTGGGATGGAGTGATCACAAAAGGAAAGACCTGGCAACATGGAAGGCAGATAACCGTCCACTCAAAAATATAATATTGCGGTATTCTGTAGTATTGATATATCAGATTTTGCTTAGCCATTCTATTATTATTGGGAAATTAAGTTATTTTAAAATTTTCACTCATATAAAGTGATGCAGTGAATGAATTACATTTCTTCTGTTTAGAGTTATTACTTTCTGGTATCTTACCAAAAGCCTAATAACCAGGTCAAAAGGTATGAGCTGTTTTATAGCCATTGTTACATGTTGCCAGATTGTACTCCCAAAAGATTAAACTGTGTAAGCATACCTATTTTCTCACAGCCTTGCAACACTGAATGTTATTTTAAATATTTTTGCTAGTGTAATAGGTATGTAAGTATATTATCCATTTGTTTTAATTTTTATTTATTTAACAAGGCTTTACATTTCTTAATGTTATAATTTGCCATCTGTTTCTTTATCCATTTTTATTTGAGCACTTACCAAGAAAAATCTATTGACCTTCTATATTTTTATCCATTCCTTATATTTTGGATGGTCCAACTTTATCATTTATATTTGTCACATATTTTTCCAATTTTGTTGCTTTCATTTTTATGTGTACTTCATTATATTTCACTATGCAAAAGTGTTCTTTCTCACATTTATATATGCAAATCTATCCATCCTGTCTCTAATGTTTCTTTCATTTTTCAATATTCAGAAATTTACCACTCCTCCACAGCTGGGACAAATATGTGATTCTCTCTTCCCCATTCCCCTGGGGTGTTTTTCTCTTTTTTGTGTTTAATTCTGGGACCCATCTGGAATTTATTGAAGTGTATGGTATGAGGTATGGATCTAAAGTAAAAGCTCCATACTGATAGCCAAATGTTTTAGCAATTCAATTTGGCAAATATTTCTTGAACTCCTCCTATGTGCTAAACATTGTGCTAAGTACCACAAGAAAGTTTTTTAAAATGAGGCAAAGTCCATGCTCTCCAAGTGTGTGATCCTGTGTCTGTGTCTGTCTCTCACTCTCTGTCTTTCTCTGAAGAGAGGGAGAGTGGCAGTGGCAGTAATAAGATAGATATTTAAATAATGATAACAATATGCAAGGAAGATTATGACAAGAATCATTAGAGAGGTTAGGAGCAAGAAACTGTGGGAATTTAGAGGAGTAAGAAATTCCACCTGAGACATGGAAAGACCTCAAGGTGGAGGTGACATTTAAGGATGGTTCAGATGGCAGGATTTCATTCATTCAAACAACACATACTGAATATTCTGCCAGCCCTTGTGCTGGGTGCTATGGATAGAGATGAACAAGATATAATCCCTGACCTTAAGGAGCTCTCAGACTAGCAAGACAGGGTGCTAATAAAGGAAACATACCAGGAGGAGGTAGCAGAAAGGGAAGCAGATGTGGTTGCAGAAAGTTACAAGTTGGGGAACAGTAGAGATTGAGACTGGAAATTTAGATTAAGGTCAGTCTTGGGTGTACCTTAAATGTCAAGAGGAGGCATTGATTCTTTGTATTGGCATGGAGATGGTTTAGGGATATGACAGTGTCATGTTTAGAGTAGATTTCTAGTCCAGTCCATTTCATTTGGAATCTGTGATATGTTTGCTGGACTGTTCTCTGAAATGTGAGTGAGGGAAAGGTATGCACCATTTTGATAATTGGGATCCTTGGCAGTATGAAGTCTACCCTTTACAATATGTCTGACACCTCTCTATAATTGACAAGGTTTGTGATATCTTTTATATATTGCAGCTGGTTCTTTTTTTTAAAGCAATCCTTCAGCTTCTGTTTAAAGTAGTTAAGATCACCTGTGTTTTGCTGGCGTTATATAGGAGACATTTTAGAGTGAGTATATCAAAATGGCTAAAATGAAGTGTCTGGTATTTGAAGGAATAAAGTTCAGGTATTGTGAAGATTTTATTATGGGAAAACAGTTCATACGCACGTTCTTCTGGAAAAATGAGTGGCCAGTATGCATGAGACACAAAATTAACCTGAATGTGGCTGCTCATAATGACCTATTAAGTTTGTGGAGTATTTTCTTTCTTATTGTGAGCACGAAGACAACAGTGTAGAAATTAAATCATTGGTAACTGGATCCAAACCATCTGCAAATTTGAAATAATTTTTCCCAGAGGCCAAGAAAAGCTTAATCAGAAGCTTAAAAATTAGTGTTTTGGAAACAGGACTTCCAGAAAGGCTGGACAAAGCCTTTGACAGAATCTTCCCAAAGAAACAACCACTTAATGATGAAAATTATCAAAAATAACCATTTAAAATATCTGGAAATTGACCTAGGAGATTTGATATATTGAGAAGCATTTATTCGAGGAACTCTATCAAGTCTCAATAAGAACAATGGGAGTCTGGTTAAGACCTCTCTGCTACTCAGCTCCATATTATAGATGCTTTACTCTGCACAGGTATAGCCAAGTACATTTACCCCTAGCCCCCAATCACAGGGCTGTGATTTCACCCCAGGGGTGGGGAGGGAAGGCTACCTGCACCTCTCTTCCCACAGTCTCAGCTTCTTGTTGTGGAAGTTCGATTGTGGGCTGGCATGGAAAAGAAGACTGTCCCCCTACCCCAGTTTCCATGTATAAGGCAGAGGTTCTATTCCAGGAGAGGCAAGTTTAGAAAACTACAGGATACCAGCCTGCCCTAGGTACTGCTTATAGGGTGGAGGCTCCATACTAGGAGGGGCATTTAAAGAAGATGGGGGCTACCATCCCCACCTTTCAGCCCGTGCTTGTAGGATGGAGGTATCACTCAGGGAGAATCTGGCCACCACCACATCCTCACTCCCATGAAGTATTACAGAAATTCTGCTCAGGGGGTTAGGCAAGATTGGAGTATCAGCAGCTCAGCTGCTCTATGGAGGGGGCTCACTTTATTTGGCACAGGGCATGGAGGAACTAATTCTTTAAGCTGTTGTCATAAACAATAGAGATATTTATATTGAGCAACTAGTAGGAGGCTAATAGTTCATGAAACTAGGAGTAACAAATGAAATTGTGGACCAGCTAGAAGTGCAACAGAACTGGAGAGAGAGAGAGAGAGAGAGAGAGGTGCGGGGGGCAGCTAAAAAGAGCCCTCTTAAGATCACACTTATCTTTGAGAGTCAGGAAGGCTGTGCACATATGCTACATTGCACTCACTCAAAAGCAACCAGAGTGGCCACTTGAGAGCTAGTAGTCACTCCTTGAACATGGAGCTGACTTAAAGGCATTTCCTAAACTGCACAGAGATCCATCATCAAGTTCTGAAGCCTTACTAACTCAAGGAGCATAAGCACAACTTTTGACCAAACACTAGCTAAACATTAAATTATGCTGACCCAGGAGCAATTCTGAGGTAGTTTAAAAAAAATAGAAGGAGAGAAAACTGAGCAGTAACATCAGATTTGCACAATGCAGAGAAATTAGACTTCACAAACAATCCAGGCAAGCAACCAGACAACAAGGCCAATGGTGATGATGGTGATGGTAAGATTTACCAGAATCTAGAGTTGGTACAATGTATTATCTAAAATGTTCAATTTTCTTTTTAAAGAAATAGAGAAAAATCATCAGATTTGTATGGAATCATCAAAGACACTGAATAGTGAAAGCCATCCTCAGAAAAAAGAATAAGGCTAGAAGCATCACACTCCCTAACTTCAAATTTATACTACAAAGCAGCAATAATCAAAACAGCATGTGGTGTTGGCAGAAAAACAGGCATAAAGACAAATATAACAGAATTTATTTTCAATAAAGGAGCCGAAAACATACAATGGAGAAAAGAAAGCCTCTTCAATAAATGGAGCTAGGAAAATTGGAAGGACACATACAAAAGAATGAAACTAGACTGCTATCTCTCACTGTACACAAAAATTAACTCAAAATAGATCAAAAACCTAAATATAAGGCATGAAAAAATAAAATACATAGAAGAAAACATAGGTACTAAAATTACGGACCTTAGGATTTTATTAATTTGACCACATAGGCAAAGGAAGTAATAAATAAATGAGACTATATCAAACTAAATAGCTTCTGCACAACAAAAGAAAACATCAACAAAACAAAGAGGTAATCAATGGAATTTGAGAAGATATTTGCAAGCAACATCTCTGATAAAAGGTTAATATCTAAAAAATATAAGGAACCTCCTACAACTCAACAACAAAAAACAATCCAATTAAAAAATGAGGAGAGGACCTGACTTCTCCCAAGAAGAAATATAAACAACCAACAGATATATGAAAAGATACTCAACTTCACTTGCTATTAGGGAAGGGCAAATCAAAACCACGATGAGATACCACCTCACAATTGTTAGAATGGCTATCATCAACAGGACAAATAATAAGTGTTGGAGAGGTTGTGGGGAAAAAGGAACCCTCATACACTGCTGGTAGAAATATGAATTGGTACAGCCACTAATGCAAACAGCATGGAGTTTCCTCAAAAAATTAAGAATCAAATTATCATATGACCCAGAAATCCCTCTTCTGGATATCTACCCCCAACATTTGAAAATACTTATTTGTAAAGATATATGTCTGCCACAGTTTGGCAGAGTGAGAGAAATCCCCAGAACTCCCCCCTTGAAACAATAAGCGGAACATCTAAAACTCAACAAAAACCACCCAACCTGAACGCCAGGTATCTGAGCTTGGGATATGCACATAAAAGCTACCACCGATCAGAACCCCAGGAGTCTGGCGATAGACTGGGAGAAACAAAGAAGCTGCTTTTCACAGTGGGAGCTCCCTGCAGAAGGAGGGGAAGGAGAAAGGGGCGATAGGTCCCTGAACGACCCTGCTTGGGAGAGCTGTAAGTTCCATGTAGCATGTGGTAGTGCCCAGGCATCAGGGCAGAAAGCAGAGAAGTGGGGATGGCAGCGAAGCGGGGCGGCAGAGAAACAAGAGTTGATTATTACCAGCAGTGGTTGCAAAGTGCGAGGCTGAGCTGCAGCCCACATCCCTCAACAGAGAAGGTCCCTTCCCCCATATCCTCCAAGACTGAACACCGTGGAACTGCAGGGGAATCTGAGCAAATGCTACCGAAACTATCACTAACACTGACAGGGACTGAGACTGAGGGTAGCGAGTGTGATTGAATATTTATAAGAAAAAAAATAAAGGATTACTAAGGCTTGATATAAAGTGGGAATCCAAGAGGCTTAGATGCCACCTACTGGAAGCCAAAAGAAAAACACCTTCTTTGCAACAGGTTAAGAGAGACCTTCATATAATAAATCTTCTTTCTGGAAAAGAAACAGAATACACTTCCATTAGTGCCCGGGAGGATAAATTGTCCATTAAACACCATGAACAACCAAAGTGACAAGGCAGCTCAGAAAGGAAGGGAAAAATCTCCAGAAAATAAGCTTATAGACATAGAAATATGGGACTTAAATGACAGAGAATTCAGGATGGTTCTTCTGAAAAAAAACTCAATGAGATCCAAAACAATTAATATCAACAATTTAAGGAATTGAAAAAATAATGAGATGACCAGAATGAGTTATTTAGCAAGGAGATTTAAATCCTCAAAAAGAACCAAATAGAACTTCTGGAGATGAAGAACACACTGCAAGAGTTGAAAAATGAAATAGCAAACTTGAGAAATGGAATCGACCAAATGAAGGAAAGGATCAATGATGTCAAAGATAGAAATCTAGAAATAAATCAGAAGGAAGAAGAGAGAAACCGAAGAATGAAAAATAATGAGACAGAAATGCAAAACTAGCTGATACCATCAGGAGAGGAAACATAAGAATAATGGGCATTATCGAAGGTGAGGAAAAAAGCAGGGAATAGAAAGCATTTTCAGACAAGAAAATTTCCCAAATCTAAGGAATGAGCTGGAGCTTGGAATTCAAGAAGTCAACAGAATACCCAATTATCTCAACCCAAAAAGGCCTTCACCAAGACACATTGTATTAAAATTATCAAAAACCAATGACAAAGAAAGAATTTTCAGTGTAGCCAAGGAAAAGAAGACCATAACCTATAAAGAAAATCCCATTAGTTTATTTTCAGACCTCTAAGCACAAACTTTACAAGCGAGAAAAAGTGGAATCAAATATTCAAACTATTAAATGAAAGGAATTAAAATAAATAAATAGATAGATAGATAGATAGATAGATAGATAGATAGATAAAATGAAAGGAACCACCAGCCATGAATAATGTATCCAGCAAAACACTCTTTTAGATATGAAGTAAAAATAAAGAATTTTCCAGACATAAAAAAAAAAAAATTGAGAGAATTCTCCACTATGAGGCCTGCATTACAGGAAATACTGAAAAGAGTCAGCTCACCTAAAACAATGACAAAAAATACATAACAGTAAGAAAGGTGACTAGCAGACAGATACTAACAGAGAATTACAACCCTTATAAGAACAAGGCATTATCAGCTTAAACGATAAGAACAAATTTGCTATAGCAACATAGTAATGAACGTTCAACATACATAGGGACAAACTGAGATAACAATAACAGAAAATGGGAAGATTCAAATATCCAAATTCACAAAGAGGAATGGAGATAAGGCACACACAGAAGAAAATGGACTACTATTTATAAATAATTAACCTCTACATATTTGTATTGGTAACCACAAGCCAAAGACTCAGAACTGAAGTACATGACATAAAACAAAAAGGACCAGAGAGAAAACCCACAAAACCCAACCAAAATAAAATAAAATAGATACACAAGGACAAGGAAGCAATGGAAACACCAGAGCTACCAGAAAGCAAAACATAAAATGGTTATAGGAAAAACTCATATTTCAATAATCACCCTACATGTAAATGGACTGAATTCACCAATAAAAAGGTACATATGCTGTCTCCAGGAGATACATTTCAGTTCCAAAGACAAATATAGACTCAAAGTGAAAGGGTAGAAAATGATATTTCAAGCAAATGGCATTCAGAGAAAAGTGGAAGTACCAGTACTAATAGCGGACAAAATAGACTTCAAAATAAAAAAAAGTAAAGAAGGATACTGAAAGATACTTCATAATGATAAAGGTAATCATATACCAAGAAGACATAACACTTATTAATATCTAAGCTTCCAATCAGAGAACCCCGAAATGTGTAAAGCAGTTACTAACAGGATGAAAAGAAGAAACAGACCAAAACACTTTCTTAGTAGGGAACTTAAATACCCCACTATCGGAAATGGACAGATATCCAAACAGAAAATCAATAAGGAAATCACATCCTTAAATGACACATTAGACCAACTGGACATAATTGACATTTACAGAGCCTTTCATCCCCAAACTGCTGCTTATACATTCTTCTCTAGTGCACATGGAACATTCTCAAGGATTGACCATATACTGGGACACAGAGATAGCCTCAACAAACATAAGAGGGTTGAAATCATAGCAACAATATTCTCTGATTATAATGCTTTGAGGCTGGAGATCACCTGTAAAAAGAAAGCAGGAAGAACCATAAATATAGGGAAATTAAACAACATGCTACTGAAGAATGACTGGGTCAGAGAAGAAATAAAAAGAGAGATCGAGAAATACATAGAAACGAATGATAATGACAGTACAACATACCAAACTTTTGAGATATGACAAAAGCGATCATAAGAGGAAAGTTCATATTATTACAGGCCTGTCTCAAAACACAAGAATGAGCCCAAATAAACAACCTAACGCTTCATCTTAAAAAACTAGAAAAGGAAGAACAAATGAAGACTAAAGTCAGCAGAAGGAAGGAAATAATCAAAATTAGAGCAGAAATAAATGAAATTGAAAACAACAATAACAACAAAAACAATAGAAAAAGTAAATGTGACAAAGAGCTGGCTCTTTGAGAAGGTTAATAAAATTAACAAACCCCTGGCTAGACTCACTAAAGAAAAAAGAAAAAGGACATAAATAAACAAAATCAGGGATGAAAAGGAGGAAATTATGACAGATACCACAGAAATACAAAGGATCATACAAAAATACTATGAAAAAGTATATAACATCAAATTTAAATTTAATAACCTAGAAGAAATGGACCAGTACTTAGAAAAATACAACCTTCCTAGACTTAATTAAGAAGAACTGGAAAATTTAAATAGACCAATCAGCAGCATGGAAGTTGAAACAATCATCAAAAACCTCCCAAAAAGTAAAAGCCCAAGACCAGATGGCTTCACCAGTGAATTCTACCAAATGTTCAAAGAAGATTTAATATTGATTCTCCTTAAACTCTTCCAAAATATCAAAGAGGAGGCAATATTTCCCAACTCATTTTATGAGAACAATATTATCCTGATAACAAAACCATGTAAAGATAACACAAGAAAACTGTAGACTGATATCTCTCATGAACACAGAAGCAAAAATTCCTAAATAAAATACCAGTGAACCAAATACAGCAACATATTAAAAAGATTATACACCATGATCAAGTGGGCTTCCTCCCAGGGGCACAGGGATGGTTCAACAAATGCGAATGGATTAATATGATAAACCACATAAATAAATTTAAAACTAAGAATCATATGATCATATCAATAGATGCAGAAAAAACCTTCGACAAGATACAGCACCCATTTATGATCAAAACACTTAACAAAATTGGTATAGAAGGAAAGTGCCTTAACATAATAAACGGCATATATGAG
This sequence comes from Pteropus medius, assembly GCF_902729225.1. Lineage (NCBI taxonomy): Eukaryota > Metazoa > Chordata > Mammalia > Chiroptera > Pteropodidae > Pteropus > Pteropus medius. The sequence continues at coordinate 924,180 of NW_024346061.1, read as the reverse complement.
AAACTCTCAGCCGACATTATACTTAATGGTGAAAAACTAAACACCTTTTGTCTAAGATCAGGAACAAGGCAAGGCTGTCCACTATCGCCACTGTCATTCAATATAAAATTGGAGGTCCTAGCAAGTGCAATCAGGCAAGAGAAGGATATAAAAGGCATCCAAATAAGAAATGAAGTCAAACTGTCACTATTTGCAGATGATGACATGATTCTGTATAAAAACAAACAAACAAACAAACCAACAAACAAAAAAACCCAAAACCTGAATACTCCACAAGAACACTACTAGAAACAATAAGCAAATACAGTAAAGTCTCTGGATACAAAATCAATGTTCAAAACTGAATAGCGTTCCTATACTCTAACAATGAAGTGTCAGAAAAAGAAGTAGGAAAATAATTTCTTTCACAATAGCAACAAAAAGAATAAAATACCTAGGAATAAATTTAATGAAACATGTGAAGGACCTATATAATAAAAACTATAAGACCCTGTTAAAAAAAATTGAAGATACAAAGAAATGGAAAGATATTCCGTGTTCTTGGATTTGAAGAATCAACATAGTTAAAATAACCATATTACCTAAAGCATTATACAGATTTAATGCTATCCCCATCAAAATCCCAGCATTTTTTTAAAGAAATAGAACAAAAATCCATCAGATTTGTATAGAAGCTCAAAAGACCCCAAATCTCCAAAGCCATCCTGAGAAAAAAGAACGAATCTGGAGGCATTACTCTGTCCAATTTCACATTATGCTACAAAGCGACAATAATCAAAATGACATGATATTGGAAGAAAAACAGACATACAGACCAGTAGAACAGAATCAAGAGTCCAGAAATAAACCCAGGTTTACAAGGGCATACAATTTTTGACAAAAAAGGCAGAAACATATAGTAGAGAAAGGAAAGTCTCTTCAATAAATAGTGCTGGGAAAACTGGAAAGCTACCTGCAAAAGCATGAAACTAGACTGCTATCTATCACCACACAGCAAGATTAATTCGAAATTTATTAAGGACCTGAATATAAGACCTGAAACAATAAAGTGCATAGAGGAAAACATAGGAACTAAACTCAAGGACCTTGGACTTAAAGATTTTATGAATTTGACCTCAAAGGCAAGGGAAATAAAAGCAAAGAAAAATGAATGGGACTACATCAAACTAAAAAGCTTCTACTCAGCAAAAGAAATCATCAAGAAGGTAAAGAGACAACCATCCAAATGCGAGAATATATTTGCAAGCAATGCCTCCGATAAGGGCCTAATATCCAAAATATATAAAGAACTTATACAACTCAATAACAACAAAAAAAATGCAAACGATCCAGTCAAAGAACAGGCAAAGGACCTGAATGGACACTTCTCCCTAGAGGACATACGAATGGCCAACAAATATTTGAAAAGATGCTAATCATCGCTAGCTATGAGAGAAATGCAAATCAAAACCACAATGAGATACCATGTCACACATGTTAGAATAGCTGTTATCATCAGGACAAGTAATAGCAAATGTTGGAGAGGATGTGGAGAAAAAGGAACCCTCATACACTGCTGGTGGAACTGCAAATTGGTACAGCCACTATGGAAAACACTATAGAGGTTCCTTAAAAAACTAAGAATTGATCTACCATATGATCCAGCAATCCCTCTACTGAGTATTTACCCCAAAGACTTGAAAACCCATATCCGAAAAGATAGTTGCACATTGATGTTCATAGCAGCATTATTCACAGTGGCCAGGACATGGAAGCAACCAGTGTCTTACAATAGAGGATTGTCTAAAGAAGCTGTGGTACGTATATACAATGGAATATTACTCAGTCATAAGAAGAGATGAAATACTGCCATTTACGACAACGTGGATGGACCTCAAGATAATCATACTAAGCGAAATAAGCCAGACAGAAAAAGTAGAAAATCACATGATATCACTTATATGTGGGATACAAACCTAAAAGCAACAAATGAACAGGAAAAACAAACAGAGACTCATGGACATGGACTATAGACTAGCAGTTACCAGAGGACTATAGAGTATTGGTTAGTAGTGGGGTGGGGGAGGAAAGAGGGGGTAGACGGTGTAAAGGGAATCAAATATAGGGAGGTAGTAGGAAGGTGAAGTTGGCAAAGGGGATGAAATATATGGTAGCTGAAGAAAACTAAACTTTGGGTGGTAAACACTCAATAGAATATACAGATGTCAAATGATAATATACACCTGAAAATTATATAATTGTATTAACCAATGTATTCCAATAAACTTAATAAAAAATTAAATATAAGGGTATAGATTCTCACACACTGGATTAAAAAACTGAGATTAACTGTGTGCTGTCTAAAAGATATATATCTTCAATTCAAAAATACAAATATGTTTATAGTAAAATGATGGAAAAATACATATAATGCAAATTGCAACCAGAAGAGAGCAGGAATAGCTATACTAATATCAGACAAAATAGATATTAAGACAAAAATGTTATTAGAGATAAAAATAGATATTTTATACTGTTAAAAGTGTCAATTCATCAGAAAGATATAACTGCAAGAGGCATATATGCACTTAACAGCAGGGCCCCAAAATACATGAAGCAAAAACTAACAATTGAAGGGAGAAATAGACAACTCAACAACAGTAGTTAGGGGCTTTAATATCTCACTTTCAGTAATGTATAAAATAATTAGAAAATCCACAAGGAAATAGAGGACTTGAATAACTAGATAAACCAACTAGACCTAACAGACATTTGCAGACCACTCCACCCAAGAGCGGAATATACATTCTTAAGTGTATATGGAACATTCTCCAGAATAGATTATATACTAGGCTATAAATCAATTCTCAACATTTTTTTTAAAAAATAGAAATCATACAAAGTGCATTTATGTACCACAATGAAATTAAATTAGAAATCAACAGATGAAATTTTGAGAAATTCAAAAATATGTTTTGATTAAATAACGCATTCCTAAATAACCAATGGATCAAAGAGTAAATCATAGGAAAAATTAAAAAGACTTCAAAATGAGTGAAAATGAAAGCACAGCACATCAAAACTTATGGGATGTAGATAAATGGTGATATTAAAAAGAAAAATCTAAACTCAATAACCTAACTTTCCGCCTTTAGAAACTAGAAAGTTAAGCACAAATTAAATGCAAAGCAAGCATAATGAAAGAAAGAGTAAAGATTAGAGTGGAAATAAGTGAAATAGAAAACCAACATAGAAAATCAACAAAACCAATAATTGGTTTTTTGAAAAGATAAAGAAAATAATGTGTTACGTTGCTAGGGCTGCCGTAACAAAATACCACAGATTAGGTGGCAAAATCAACAGAAATGTATTATCTCATGGTTCTGAAGACTAGAAGTCAATGATCATGGTGTCAACAAGCTCGGTTTCTCCTCAGACCTCTCTTTGTTTTCAGACGACCTCTTAATTGCTGTGTCCTCACATGGTCTTTTCCTTTGTGCCCATGTATGTGCCTTGATGTCTCTGTGTGTTCAAATTTTCTATTCTTATAAGGACACCAGTCAGATTGGATTAGGATCCATCATAATGATATCATTTTAACTAAATTACCTCTTTAAAGGCCGTATCTCCAAATTCAGTAACATTCTAAGATAATGGTACTTAGGGCTTCAACATATGTATTGTGGTTGGACACAATTCAGCCCATTACAATGGGCAAACCTTTAAAGTTACTGACAAAGGAAAAAGAAGACTGAAATTACTGATATCGAGAATGATGAGGAAATGTCACTACTATATTTACAGGAAAATGAATAAAGGGAAAACTATGAGCAGATGTATGCCAACAAATTAGATAATTTAGACAAAATGGACAAATTGTTGGAAAAGTAAAAATTGCCAAATGGCTCAAGAAGAAATCAAATAACACCATATAAGTCTCAATAGATTTATATCAAATAAAGAGATTGGATTAGTATTTTAAAATCGTCTCACAAAGAAAAGCCCACAGTCAGACAGCTTCACTGGTGAATTCTATCAAATATTTAAAAAAGAGTTAATATCAATCCTTCACAAACTCTTCCAGAAAGTAGAGTAGGGAACAAATTCCAATGCACTCTACAATATTGCCTTGATACCAAAGCCAAAGATATCAGAAGAAAACTAGAGAATAATATCCCTTATGAATATAGATGTAAAAATCCAGAACAAAATATTTGCAAACTGAATCCAACAGCTCATAAAAAAGATTATACATTATGACCAAGTGGGATTTATCCTAGGAATGCAAGGCTGAATTAACATCCAAAAATCAATCAATGTAAACATTACATTAGTAGAATAAAGTACAAAAGGGACATGGTTAACTCAATAGATGCAGAAAAAGTATTTGACAAAATCTAACTCATTCATGATAAAAACTCTCAACAAATTGGAAAGAGAAAAGAACACCTCAAGCTGATAAAGAGCATCTATGAAAACCTACAAGTAACATCATATTTAATAGAGAGAGACTGAATGCTTTCTTCTTAAGATGGGAACAAGACGAGGATGTCTCTTCTCACCAGTTTTATTCAACATTGTACTGGAGCTTCTAGCCAGGGCAACTAGTCAAGAAAAGATAAATCTGCCTTTATTTGTAGATGACTTGACCTTATAGAAAACTTTAAGGAATCTACTAAAACACTAATAGAATTAATAAGCTAGTTTATCATGTTTGTAGAATACATCAACATTAAAAGGCAATTGTATACCTCTACACTAACATGAACAATCTGAAAATGAAATTTAAAAAATATTCTATTCACAATAGTATCAAAAATAAAATAATTAGGAATACAGTCGACAAAGTATAAAATTTGTACACTGAAAACTACAAAGCATTAGTGAAAGCAACGAAATAAGACTTAAATAAATAGAAAGACATCCCATGTTTATGAATTAGAAGACAATATTGTTAAGATGGCAGTCCTTCCCAAGAGGGTCTACAGATTCAACATAATTCCTATCAAAATCCCAGATGACATTTTTTTTTAGAAAATGACATGCTGATCCTAAAATTCACAGTGTAATACAAGGGACCCAGAATATCCAAAACAACCTTGAAAAAGATCAAACTTGGAGGATGTATGTATGCTTGCCCATTTCAAAACTTACTACAAATCTATAGTAGTCAAGTCAGTGTGATATTGGCATAAAGATAAACATAAATAAATGGAGATCAGTTGAGATCCCAGAAATAACTCCTTACATTTATGATCAATTGACTTTTGACAGACTTACCAAGAAAGTCAGAGGGAAAGAAATGGTGTTTAGCCGATAGGATTTAGTCAATAGGATTGACTAAAATTGGTATTTAGCCAAATGATATATAGCCAATTGGATATCTACATGCAAACAATAAATTTGGTTCTGAACCTCACACCATACACAAAGAATTAACTCAAAATGTATAAAAGGCCTAAGTATAAGAGCTTAAGCTCTAAAACTCGTTGAAAAAAACATAGGAGTTAATCTTTACGATCTTGGGTTACACAAAGCTTTTTAGACATAACACCAAAAGCACAAGTGATAAAGGAAAAAAAAATGATAAACTGAACTTAATCAAAATTTTACAATTTTCTCTTTAAAAGATACCATCATGAAAGTAAAATGTCACCTCAAAATCTGGGAGAATATACCTATAAATAATATATCTTATAAAGTATTTGGATTCAGAATATATAAAGATCTTTCACAACTTGATACTAAAAAGACAAATTACCCATTAAAAAAACAGATTAAGAATTTGAATATTTTCCCAAAGAATATATACAAATGGCCAATAAGCACATGAATAGATACTCAACATCATTAGTCATTAGGGAAATGAAAATCTAAACCACAATGTTGTAACATTTTCCACTCACTATAATGGCTATATTTATAAAAAAGACGAACAATAACAAGTGTTGATGAGGATGTGGAAAAATTGGAACTCTCTCATACATTGCTGTTGGGAATCCAAAATGGTGCAGTTCTTTGGAAAATAGTCTGTCAGTTCCACAAAATATTAAACATAGAACTACCGTATAACTCAGCAATTCCACTCCTAAATACCTATTTACCCAAGAGAAATGAAAATGTATGTCCATACCAAAACTTCAACATGAATGTTTATAAATCATTATTTACACAAGCCCAAAAGATACACCCCAAATGTCCATCAAATGATAAATGGATAAATAAAAAGTAGCATATCCATACAATGAACTCTTATTCAGCAATGAAAAGAAATGGGGCACTGTTACATGCCATCATATGAATGAACCTCCAACACTTTATACTCAGTGAAAGAAGCCAGACACATAAGGACACATGTTATATGAATCATTTATATGAAATGTTTTTTAAAAAGCAAATCTATAGAGATAAAGTGATTGGTGGTTACCTGGGGCTAGCTGTGGGCATGGGGACTGACCGTTTGGGCACAAGGTTTTTTTTTTAGGATAATGGACATGTTCTAAAATTAGATTGGAGTGATACTTGCACAACTCTGTAAATATGTTAAAATTTATTAAATTATACATTTTTTATTTAATTTTTTTTAGACTTAAATTTATTGGGGTGACATTGGTTAATAAAATTATATAGGTTTCAAATGTACAATTCAATAATACATCATAGGTATATTGCATTGTGTATTCACCATGCAAAGTTAAATTTCCTTCCATCACCATATAGTTGACCCTCATTACCTTTATCTATCTCTCCCTGAATTGTACATTTTAAATGGGTAAATTTTATCATATGTAAATTACACATCAACAAAGCTGTTGAAAACGCAGTGGTTTAAGAAAATGTTATGATTTCATAAAGAATAAGATCACCATACAAGTTAAATTATAAAATCCATTCTCAGATAAAGTATAACTCTCAAATTTATATTTCTGTTACCTTTTCAGGACTGTGTTCCATTTGTTAATTTCCTCATGTACCTGTTCTATACCCTGCCATGGATCTCTTTTTTTTTGGATTCTGTGCTCTACCTTTTCAATTGCCTTGATCCTTTTTACCGCTCCAGAACTTCTTTCTCCCCAGCATTCTGGCTTGTGCTCTTACCTCTCCCCTAAAGTCATTTTCTCCTGAGGTTTATTTCATTTCCACATCCTGAGTATTTTTTCTCAAACTGCTGGTTCTATTTCTTTGATGAAAAGTGACAAATAATTTCTCTTGGGTTTATGCATTTGATAGACGTTTACTGAGCACCTGCTGTGTACTTGACCTTGTGATGATATTTGTGGTGGCTTATGTTGCTGATCATTATATTTGGGAACAATAAAAAATTTTAACATGTCCCATAAAATATTCTGTGTATAAGTACTGAATAGCTATATTTCATGGCAGTTTTTGCCCAACCTATAGAAAGGTCTCTCTTTCAAAATGACAAATATATAGTTGCTTTCTCTTTGTCCCTCAGTTGTCCTCATCTCTTGGGTTTTAATCTAGTTGTGTGCTGGTAAACTGGCTCTCCAGAGAAAATTAAAGAGATAAAACCTATATGTGTGATACTTGTGATTTCCATAGTGAATATACTCCCACCACAACCAGTTTTAAGTTACTAGTGTAGTATTACTGAATGCAGAGTTGGGAAGCTAGTCAGTTTGAACCCCATACTAAGAGGCAGTTGCTTTTAGTCCTAATCCCACCAAGAATGTCTTTCACTCTTTCCATGAGATACCACTCAACTTGGTTGGAAGGACATTGGGAAGAAGAGAACTAACACTTCCGAAGTATCAACTCCGTGCTAGGCACTGTGCACTTTAGATACTCCTTCTCATAACCCTATGATGGAGATACCCATTTCACAGGTGAGTGGATGGAGGCTCAGAGAATTAAAATGACCTGCCCAGAGTTACACAGTATACTCCAGAGCTAGGAATTGAATCTGATAATTTTGATGCCAAATCCCATGCTACTTTCATTGTTCCATGGTATGTTCTAAGACAAAGCTAGCAGGGGAGAAAATGAGAGAATATATTTTTCCAGGGGTAGTGCTCTGGATATCGTTCACTTTCTGAGGATTTGGTGTAAGTATATCACTTGTAGTGCATTTGGCTTGCTAGAAGACGTTAGGGTAATCTCTCTGGGGCAGCAGGCAGGGGAGGCAGTGAAGACCAATGCATAATGTGAAGCAGGAAACTTCTAAACCCTTTGATTGATATGAGCCTAAGAAGGGCTAAATTGAATGGCTAGGAGTTCTTGACTATTCTGTGAGAGTGGCAGAGATGCTGGAGCAGCACATTCTTTTTGGGCCTCAGGTGAGGCCTAGACTTGTCCACTTGAGAGATCAGTACTGTCCCTGGAGGTAGTGGTTTCTAAATCAAGTCAAGGAATATAAATGATTGGAGCAAGTTTCTGAAAACAAGTCTGCCTATTTTTTACTAGAAATAATACTCCATAACAGCAGCAATTTTTTTTTATTGCTGTAACCCTTTTGTCTAGAACAGTGCTTGACACTCAATATGATGGATGGATGGTTGGATGGGTGTGTGGGTAGGTGGGTGGATGAATAGTTGGAAGGATGGATGGATGGATGAGTAGGCGATTACCTCCAGGCCTGTAGCTCTTTTCTAGACTTGGCTACTGCTTGAAACCAATTTTTTTTTTCCTCAGGGACCAGCTCTGAGGCTTCTTACATTTTTTCCCAGCTAAGTACCTCATTAGCAATTATATAAAGACAAATGATGTCACTTGGGTGATGAGATGTGTAACATTGCTTTGGGAAGCCCTCTTTACTCTCTTTGGGTTGAATAGCTACCAAGTATTGAGTGTTTACTGTGTACCAGGTAGAGAGATAAGTGCTTTACATTCATTAAACCATTAAATTCTCATAATGACCTTATGAAATAGACACTTAATTAGGCTCATTTTACAGATGAAGAAACTGATGCCTGGAGAGTTTAAGTAGTTGCCAAAGGCTACACAGTTAGTCTGAGGAAAAGCCAATAATCAAACCCAGTTTTCCCAAACTGTCAATGCTGTATTTGTTCTTTTATACTACATTGCCTCTTTTGCTGTATTACTATTTATTCACTGATTCAAGGAACATTAAGTCCCAAGCTCTGTTGTATGCCAGACACTTTGACTTTCTGAAAGGAAAGCAGAATCTTGCTCTGTTGAAATTCGTGAAAAACACATATTTTCTAATACTGTTTCCCCTTATTTCCCATAACTGTGACATCTGGTAACTTGGAGCCATCAGGGGACATTAAATAACTTCATCCCTCCTCTTCCCAAATGCTTCATTGAGTTCCTTGGAGTGAGAGTATCTTATTTAGTCCCAGAAGATGAATGAAATTCTAAACAATGGTTTTATAAACTCTATCATACTCAACTCCCAAAAGTTTTCTTTATGCTATTAGTACTTGAGATGCTCTCAAGAAAATGTTTACCTTATATCAGATGAGTCAGGGCCATAGAATACAGCCTTTCTATTCAAGAATGCCCTTTCAAAAATGCCAAATCCATTTAATGTTAGTAAAAGGGGCTTTAAAAGGTCACATAAGGAGTCCCAGCAGTACAAATTCCCCCTCTTGGGCTTGGAGACTCAGAAGAAGATGGAAAAGGATTGGACTAAACCAACCATTCCTTGATATCTCTGTTAAGATTCTTGTCATTTTTTTGTTGTTGTTTATTTCTTCAACAAATATTTATAGACTGTCAGCTATGTGCAGGCAAAGTGCTAGGCTGGAGCTGTCCAAAAGAAATATAATGAGAGCTACATATATGTCATTGTAAATGTTCAAGTATCACATTAAAAAAGTAAAAAGAAACAGGCAAGATAAATTTTAATAATATACTTATTTAACCCAATATATTCAAAATATTAACATTTCAGCCTGTAATCAATAAAAAACGTTATTGAGATATTTTACATTATTTTATCATATTAAATCTTTGAAATCTGGTATGTATATTAAACTTACAAACATGTCTCAATTTGGACTGGTTAATTTGAAGTGCTCAATAATCACACATGGCTAGTGGGTAGGTACTGTACTCACAGCTCAGTGCTAGGCCTTGCTCTTAGGGATACTGAAATATATTAGATACTTTCCGTGAAGTGACAAGGAAAGGCACATTAGCTGGGGTGAGCCTGATAATAATTTGTTTAGCAGAAATCTATTCTTTCAATTATTACCTATATGGACTGAAAATCACGAGGTTAAACCCCATGTAACATTAACAGTCCTTTAAGCTCCTTCGAAGTTTCCTCTCTTGCTTTTGAGAGAGTATCTCTCTTAAAACAGACATCATTTTGATTCTACAAACATTCTCCAAGGCAGGTGTTAGGTCCAGGAGGGCCCTATCCCTACCTCCCCCGTCGCGTGGGAACCAGACTTCTCCCTTACCTCTGTGTGGGAACTGGAACTTGCGTTCAGGTTGGCAACACTACATGTTTACCTCCTGATTCACTGGACTCTCCTCCCTTCCCTTCTAATTTACCCACTCCAAATATTCCCACCTAAAAAGCTCCCCTCAAGCCCCATATAAGTTTCAGGTCCCCTTGCATTTGGGGCTGACACCATCTTCAGTTCACCCCAGCTGTCACTCTGCTACCATAAACCTTGCTTAACCTCTTTGGCCTTGTACTTTCCTCCTTCCACGAACCTAACAGCAGGGAGGTTACACACCTCTGCCGAGTGGCCATGAACTGAGGCAGAAAGTGATTTCAGGTGGGGATCTTCAGGGTCATCAAAGAAGAGGCCGCTGCTATTCAAGTCTTTCAAGTGATCGAGGGGAAAGATCAACAAAAAAACTACTAGCCTGGGAATTCGCTCACTTCTCTCTCTATCCTCCATGCTTCATCATTGTTCAAACCCTTCTTCCAGGACATTTCATCTCTTAGGGGCTCCATGTCTCTCTTCTATGCTTTGGGGTATGTCTAACTATATGTGTGAGGGTATACAATCATGTGTGTGACTGTGTGGAGGTGTATGACTGTGTTGGGGACTGTGTGTGTGCTTTCATGGCTCAGCTATGTAAGGGATGGATGGGTGAATTTACAGACCCAAAAGTATATGTAAGAATAATCAAGTGGAAAGATTCTTCCTAGTTTGTGTCCTTTCAGAAGGAGATATAAATTAATGAAGACTGTATTTAGGCCCTGAGCTCACCTGACAATTTCCAGTGACAGACTCTCCCTGTAGTTGCAGGGGCTGTCTGGCACAAAAGAGGATTCAAAACCAGAATTGAGTTTTTCACTCCTGGAAGAAAATACTTTAAATCTATTTTTTCACATAAAGGATTTTCAGAGTTGTCTTAGGTTTTAGGCAGTCTTCCTTGATTGGAGACATAGAAGTGTGTTTTTTAAAGATGGCTCTTGGAGAAGGCAGGTTTCTTTGTTTTACCTTTCAGGGTAGAAAGGAAAGGAGGGATGGGAGAGTAGTACTTTTCATAAGAGACCCTTCCCAGAAGACTTAAGCCACATTGGGCATACCTTCAGACTGTAAAGGTAATCTGGCTAATGGGGTTAAAGAGCTGAAAACTAAGACAGGTGGCCGTCTTTGTTGCTCTGAAACAGACAAAATTAGATTGTCTGTTGTTTGCTTTCCTCAGGGAGAAGATGTGGCTCTAAGCCAGTATGTCAAAAGAGAAGAAAAAAGGCACATTCCTTAGGATTAAGGTGTGAATGAGATTTACCCAGTCTGTACCATCAGAATAGGAAGTGCTTATAGACCACATATCCCAGAGTGCTTAGTCAGCTGTTGATGAACCATGTGCAGCCAGAAGTGACTAAACCTAGGTTTAAAGCTGGAAGGAGATCAGAACAAGGAATCCTTGTAATATTGGACACAAAAAGCATGGAATAAAATGTTTATCCTCTATGTTTAGTAAAGATTTACTGAACACCTGATCAAAACATCCTGTGTTATCTTACCAGATGCAGGAATAGTAAAGAGGAAAGGGGAAGGTAACTTTCATTTACAGAAATGTGCCAAGCACTTCAAATATTCTTAAGGCCACCCTGTGGGGAGGATGGTACCTTCCCCCACTTTATACATGAGGGTAGTAAGACCCATAGGACTTACGGGACATAGTTAGTGAGTGGGGATTCAGACTTGAATATACTTTATTCCAAAGCCCATTCCTCTCACTGCCCTACACTTCTGTCTTAAATCTTACTGTTTAGCTAGGAATTACATGACTTCTCAAGAAACAATTAGAGAAAACAAAGTACTGTGTTAATTATAATTGAACGCTAATAATGTGAAGTAAAGACAGCATGTATTTGACATGATTAGGAACAGTTTTAAAGTTAGGGAAGACTTTATATTTTCCTGATGGTGCTGGTTAGTGTCATGTTGTATATTAGGAAAAGTGGACAAGGAGCTGTCAACAATACAGCCCAATGTTGCTAAGGAAAATGACTATAGTCACCCGCCCTCTGAACTACTTCAGAAACAAACATAGACCAAATTCTAACGATGAACCCCAGCTGTTCTTGATGTACAGAATATCATTAGCTCTTTAGCTAACATTATTTTGCCATAGTAACAGAGAGACACTTTTTTGGCTAGGTTTGAGTTCTGGTGGGTAGAGAAATACCTAGTGTTCTATTGTTCCCCCAGGAGTTATAGCTTGAGGATTCAATGTCTGATAGTTATAGAAGATAAAAGTTCCATTCTTTTCTATTGTCTCAGCATCCTAGGAGCAACAATTTCACAGTTGATCGAAGTGGTAGTACCACATGGTCCATCTATGTTGTGGACAATGTTTAACATAGACCATGATTTCAATTAGAGTGACAGGATTCTATCATTGCCTCATAAGTCTTAAGAAAACCAACTGTCTTGTTGTAAATGAATAAAGGTAGGTTCAATTAACAGTGCTTATAAAACATTCTTCTATATGCATGCCTTTATGAAACCTTGGGTGAAGATAATGAAGGCAAGTCTTAAACTTTCATATTATTTTTACTGAGCAAGACAGACTCTTACTGTTGAATATAGAGTGACATAGCAAATGATGTCTTAATGGCTTAATGACTTAATGACTTGAAAAGTCTTAATGGCCAGCCTCTTCTGGTAACCCATTTTAGAAAAATCTTAACCAAGCTGTGGTTAGAGAGCTTTTATTAAATGCCCAGCACTGTACTCTTACTGCCTATTATTTTCCATCCTGATCATTTGCTCGAAGATGATGAAAGATGAAAATGAACATTATAGGTATAGTTTCTTCCTTTATGGTCCTTAAAATCAACTGAGGCCAGTGCAGTTAGAAATAACAGATTTGACTGCTTCAAAAGAGGCTTAGCAGTGGAAACCATTTAAAGAAGGAGGCTACCCACAAATTTAGAAGTTCATCCCTTTAGAAAGAGTCTGTAATGACAGCAATAAGATTTCCTTACTGAAGCCCTTTGGACACTTCCCTTTGGATACACATAGGCCTTCAGTAGCTAATTTTGTCCAGACGGGCTGGCACATGTGGCACTCCTTTCTGGTCTGTCAGTGTTAGGGTCTCATCAGAGGCAGACCTGGGCATAGATTCTAGCAAAGACCTCCATAATAATCATTCCATTCCTGGAAGTGCTGCCCAGAGGAGGCCAGAATAATGAGATGGCTATCCTCTTTTGTTGGTGGCTTCTGACCAGCTTGAAGTCCCCAAGAAGCATCTGTGTTGTCCAGTACCAGTCTACTATGGCTTTGATAACCTTTAAGAGATATATGATGGAGTTCTTATAACAACCAGTTTTCTAATGGCAAGGGCACAACCCAGTGTGGGGTCAGCTGTGGAAGCCAGTTCAGGGTATCAGCGACTGGTAAGCTTGCTGAAAGTTTAGTTTTGAAGAGAACCTCCCATTAGCAAGAATATGAAGAAGGTGGTTCCCCACTTCCTCACACATCTTGTACTCTAACCAATCCACATCTGACAAACTATCTTCTCCAAATATACCAAGATCTTTCCCACCTCTTTGTCTTTGCACATGTTGTACTCTTTGCTTGAATGTCCCCATCTTTCTGCATGGTGAACTCTCAACCGTTCTTCAAAGTCTAGCTCACACGATATATTCTCAGTATATCTTTTCTTCATTCCGACTATACCAACGGCCTTTTGTATAGATCTTTATTCTAGCATTCTCATACTATGGAGTATATTATCTATGAGGATACCTCTTTTAAACTGTGACCCTTTCAAAGGTAGGAATTGTGCCTTATTATCTCTGTTATCTCTATTAATCAGAACAAAGACTAGCTTATAGTAGGCTGAACCAGGTAAATACTGACTGAATAATTGAGTTATTCAAATGTGGGTTGGGTTGCATATTCCTGGATTCCATAATCATTGAGCTTTATTTGGTATCATACCCTGTGTATGTATATTTCAGGGACCTCTTGTTTAATGGAATAATTAAACTTTTTGACGGTGTTTGTTTCTTTGAGCAAAAGGTATATTTATAGCCATCAAGTGAATTGATTCAAAGCCCAGATTCCAGTGGAACACCACTGGCTCCCTCTTGTGAGGCAATCTCAGAATTTCTCCTATAATTAATTTCTTAGGAGATATGTGGACAAGTTCTTCTTAGCAGAGTTGTTCTAATAATCTGAATGTGTTGGCTCCTAAGTGCTGTAAACCAACCAGTTCCTTCTTGAGAAATGTGAAGACCATCACATGACAAGAGCAAAGGTGACATTCTGGAAATTCTGACCAGCTCAAAATCTGAGCATCTTAGAGTCAAAAGAGTTCCTGGAAGTCATCCTAGTTTCACAAAGCAACACATGCTAGTTTTGAGATGCTCTCACTTCTAGAGGTTTCTCTGCCTTTTAAGGAACTAAAATCTGCCCCCAACTGGTCTAAGGCCTAGTCTGTGGAGCCATACAAAATAGTCTGTACCTTCTTAATAATTGATTGCTCTTCGTATAGTTATAATGTTGGATTCTTCATGACATATTTTCTACATTTTTCAGCATTTATGAACACCTTCATAATGTCAGGAACCCTGGTCTAATCTTCTCCAGGTCCCTCAACTGTTTCCCATACGTCAGATTTCCAGTCCTCTGAACCACTCACTTCCAGAGAATTTTCATCTTGTCACTGGCTCCGTTTGTAACTTGTTACCTGTTTGTTATCCTTGTTAAATGCTCCCCATTGTTCCAGCCAGTCCAGATCTTTAAGTTCTTATCATATATAGGACCTACTGTGTCCTGGGTGAGCCTGCTCTTTTAGTTCAACAGTACAAGCTCTTAATTATGAGACTTTGGAATAGTACTTCTCATGTTACAGTATGTTGTAGCTGAATTGGAGGGCACCAGATCTGTGTTAATTTCATTCACCAATTTGAGACTGAAATAGTGCTAATTATCCTTCCTTCATAGGGTCATTCTCGGGATTCTTAAATTAATATATGTAAAGCATTAAGCTCTACACCTGAGCACTTAGTGGGTACACACTAGAAGTTAATGTCTCTCTGGTCCTTTCCTGCCATCCTTGACCTGGTCACCACTGCCCTCTACTGAGGAGAGTCAATAACTGCTTTGAACTTGAATTTCTGGTTTGAGCCAAGTAGGTCTTGTTCCATTTAATCTCTTTTTAGTCCTTTGGCAGTCTTGCATGAGATATAACACAAACTAGCAGACTGGCCTCAATTATGTAAAGTAAAAATATTGCAGTAGGTATCTTTGTCCAGTTCTGACACAGCACACCTGAATTAGAGTTCTGGATTACGTGGATAGCTATTGGTGAGAACATTTTTTAAAGTATTACAAGATCTCAAGGCACTAATCATGGATGTTGGGAATATAATCCATGTTTGTGTTGTTCACTGTCATATAAATATCAAAATCAAAGCCTGAATCTAAATTCATTCACAGGTTTTCTGGATAATATGATTCCTGTGTTCTTTCTGAGGAAGAACATTTATGTGAGTTGGTGCTTTTAATTCCTCTGAAAGGATGATGTAGGTTTGCATAAAAAAAATTAAAATACAGGGAACCAAGTGGCACTTAGTGCCACACTGATGAAAGGCCAAATTGTTTGAATTCTCCTCTATAAGAGGATTTTGGGGGTATGGAGGGTAATTCTTAAACTTGGCAATCAGACATTATAGTAAACAGATGATTATCTTAATGTCAGATGTGTTTGAATTCCACCTCTGCTATCTACTAGCTATATGATCTAGGAGAAGTCCTTTGACCTCACCTTACCTCAACTTTGTCTTGTGTAAAATGAGAAACAATTATACCAAACTTGTGGATTTATTGTGAGTATTACAAATAAGGTTAACAATTCTGTACCACTTAACATGGTGCTTGGCGATAAATCAATGCCCTTAGAATCAATTTCAGCTAATAGCAGCTAAGTCCCTTGAAGCTGCAGTTTCATTTTCCTACTAGAGAGTGAAGGGAGCAATATCGTGTACATGATTTGGGGATTCAAATCCTGGGTTCATGTAGAAACTACACCACCCTGGGTCCTTCAGATTTTGCTAGAAGTTTATAATCATTCGCCTGAAGAGCAATAGGAATACACTGGGTTGCTTAATAGCCGTTCGTGGCATGTGGGCAAAGACAGTGAGAACTCTGAAGAGTAAGGTACCGCTTATGCTCTGGCCCACAGTTCTCTAAATGCAAGGACTTGGATTTACCAACCAAGCAGAAGTGAAATGCTGCTGCCTTTTTTGATGTCTATAAACATATGTTCATGAATCCAGTGAGCTAGTCACCAAGACCCGCTTTTCAGGGGAATGTGGTTGCTAGAATCTGTTTCCTGTTAAGGAATCTTGACCTAGAGACAAAAAGAAAATCCCTAAAATATTCTGCACACAAGCAAAGAACAATCTGGCTGAGGTGAATTCTTTAGTAAAAGATAAACCTCACCAGCAACCCGCTTTGTAAATTAAAAACAGACACAAAAACTAATCTATTGTGACAGAAAGATGATTAATACTTGCCTGAGGAGGGAGGCAGAGAAGGGTGGGTGGCAGTACAAAGGCCAGAAGGAAACTTGGGGTTAATGTGTATGTTGACCATTTTGATGATGACGATGGTGCATACATATGTCGAAACTCATCAAAATGTACACTTATTAAATATATAGAGATTAATGTATGTCAACTGCATCTTAATAAAGTTGTTACTTAAAACAAACCCAATATACATAATACCTGGCACACAGAGGTGTTTGCTAAATATGTATTGAAGTAAGATAAACAGTTATGACAGAGCAACTACTGTAATGGCTATGTGAGTAGTTTAGCAGACCCTCTCACCAGTGAAATAACCACTAAACTGGTAAAAATCACTCCAAACTACCATTTAACGTGTCTGAAAATTGATTTAAGGGCATGCAAGAAATTGAGAAACATTTATTTAAGAAAACTTATGGAATCTTGGCCAGAACAATTGGCATCTGAGGCATTTGAGTTAAGACTTGCTCCTACTCCTCCTTCTAGCTTTATATTGCAGAAGATTTATTCCAGTGGGGCACAGCCAAAAAAACAGGGCTCTCTTCTTCACAAGCTTCTGGTAGGGCTATAGTTTTACTCCAGCATAGGCAGGCTGCTGGTGACTCTCATTCTGCTCTCTAATTCTGTGTTATGGAAAATTTATTCTGGGTGGGCATAGCCAAGATGACTTTCCTGCCCATCTCCCATTCCTAAGATGGATTCTATATTTTAGACAGGTGCAGCAAACTGTGTGTGGCAGTTGGAGAAGAATGGGGACTCTCATTTCTCCCCACCCTGCCAGGTCCAGGGCCTGGGCCCAGATGTTGTACTTGTCAGACAAGGACTTCAAGGGCTCCTAGGGCAGAGGTGTCACTACAGAAGAAGCAGGCTACCATATTACCCTCTCCTCACCTAGCTCCAGAATAGTAACATAGCCTATGGGGGCTAACTCTCTTTGCAACAGAGCATGAAGGAACTCATGCCTAAAGTTGGTTTTGAAACCATAGAGATCATAGTAGTGAATGTTAGAAAAGCAACTATATATTAGCAAAATATAGAATAGAGCAGACCAGCCAGATATTTTGCAGAGATACCTAGGAAAAGAAACCATCAAAAAAGGCCCTACTAGAATTAAACTTATCCCTAGTGATCCGGAAGGCTTTACACATGCACTAAGTCAAACCTGTGCAGGGGCAACCAGAAATGTTATTTGTGAATTGCTAAACTCTGTTTGAGTGCAGGGTAGAATCAAAAAGTTCCTGAACTTTGAAGGAATTCCACAAGCCATACAAAGATACATTGGCAAAAGGTCAAAGCATTATTGAATCTGGGTGCTTAAGAAAAACCTACATTTGATCACAGGCTAAATATTCACTATGCTGAAATAGAGGTGACTCCTAGAAAGCCAAGCTTAAAAATAAAACAAGGGGCAAAATGAGCATGCTGTCAGAGGCTGTACACTGCAGAGAAAATAGACTTCATAGAGCATTAGCCCAGGCAAGTCACTAAACAGAGAAAAACAAAGCAAAACAGAAACATCAACAAGAATCCAGAGTTATTACAACATATTCTTTCAAATATATATTTTGCAATAAAGTTATGAGCCTTGTTAAAAAACAACAATACCATTTACCTGAGCACCCCCGAAAATTAAATACTTAGGTATAAATCAAACCAAATATGTACAAGAACTATATGAAGAAAGCTACAAAAACTCTGATGAATAAAATCAAAGAAGAACTAAATAAATGGATAGGCATTCCATGTTCATGAATAGAAAGACACAATATTGTTAAGATATCAATTCTTCCCAAATTGATCTATAGAGTCAATTCATCAACAGATGATTGGATAAAGAAGTTATGGTTCATATATACAATAGAATATAACTCAGCCATTAAAATATGAAATTCTACCATTTGCAATGACATAGATAGACCTAGAGGTTATTATGCTGAGTGAAATAAGTCAGACAGAGAAAGATTAATATCATGTGATTTCACTTATATGAGGAATCTAAGGAACAAAAAGAACAAATTAATCGAAACAAGACTCACAAATATAAGAAATCTGTGATGGCCAAAGGAAAGGATAGGGGATTGAGAGAATGGGGTGAAGGATTAAAGAAGTACAAATTAGTAGTTGATAGATGGTCACGGGGATGGGGAGCACAGCACAGGGAATGCAGTTAGCATTAATGTAATAACTAGGTGGAGAGCCAGAGGAGAGAAAGCATTAAGGGGGAATGTTTTATAAACTATATAAATGTCTAACCAATGTACTTTATACTTGAAACTAATAATAAAAATTTTAAAAAATTCTCAGTAAGTTATTTTGTGGATATCAACAAATTAATTTTAAAGTTTATACAGAAGAGCAAAAGACCCAGAATAGCCAACACAATGTTGAAAGAGAATAATGAAGTTGGAGGACTGACACTACCTGACTTCAAGCCTTACTATAAAGCTACAGTAATCGAGACAATGTGGCATTAACAAAATAAATAGATAGATAGATAGATAGATAGATAGATAGATAGATAGATAGATAGATAGAACAGAATGGAGAGCCAAGAAATAGACCCACATGAATATAGTCAACTGATATACATATTTATGGTGACATTGGTTCACAAAATCTGATAAGTTTCAGCTGTACATTTTAACAGTAAGGTGTATATGTATGTGTATACACACACACACACACACACATTGTGTATTCATGTATTCACCTGATATTTGACAAAGAAACAAAGGCAATTTAATGGAGCAAAGACAGTTCTTGCAACAAATGATGTTAGAACAACTCAACATCCTTATGCAAAAAATGAATCAAGACACAGACCTTACACCGTTCAAAAAAATCAGCTCAAAATAGATCATATACCTAAATGTAAAAATATAAAACTATAGAATTCCTAGAAGATAACGTACGAAAAAACCTAGATGACTTTAAGTAAGGCAATGAATTTTTAGATATAACACCAAAGGCATGATACATGAAAGAATTAATTGATAAGCTGCACTTCATTAAAAACTTCTGCTCTGTGAAGGACATTGTCAAGGGAATGAGAAGACAATCCACTAGACTAAGTGAAAATATTTGCAAAGATACATCTGATAAAAGACTTTATCTTAAATATACAATAAAGTTCTTAAAACTTAACAATAACAAAAGCGATTCAATTTAAAATTAGCCAGAGATAAGTAAGGGAGAAAAAAAAATGGCATAGATGATAGAGGCTCTGCTCATCCCTCTGGCGACCAAATCAAAGTTGTGATAGAAACAAGGAGCAAACAGCAAGGAAAATCACCTGGGACCTAGATGAACAAGCCATACAGCTAGGGACAAATCTAAGAAATCACCCTGCAAGGGAAGAAGATAGGATGGGGCAAGGACACAAGGCTGCCCAGTCCCGAGCAGCTGAGTGAGACAAAAGTTGTGGCAGCTGCAGATGCCTCCTAAAGGGGCTGTGTCCGCGAATGGACTTTTGCAGTGAAGGACTTGATTGCTCTGAGCACCAGCGCCAGTTAGGCTGTGCAAAGGGCACCAGGGACTTACAGGGGGACACTGCCTTGTCGCAGTGAGGGCCGAGGCAAGACTCGCTCTGTATGGAAGTGCCGGCAGTATACATTGTTCCTCTGTTGAGCCCTCCCCCATCCCAGTTCAGGCAACCAGGTTGCTCAGCCCAGAGGATTCCCTGAAACTCCACTTTCCCCAACTCACTGCCCCACTCAAGCCACATCCAGGCGTATCCTCAGCAAGTCAGGTGCTCCTTGCTGAGCAGCATCTAGACTCACACTGGAGGCAGCTGGCCTTGGTTTCTGTTGTGGCCTCTTGAGGCAACTATAAGCACAGCATCTGTGGATTGCTTGCTGAATCTTAACAGGTGGCCCCAGAGGGGCACAGGCTGGGGCTAAATTTGGCCTGCAACGGAACTCCTTTTGGCACTGTGCCACTGGACACCTACACCAATGAGACTGGGAGACTTAGGAGCTTTGCTTAGTACATAGAAACAGACACAGAAAGGCAGCCAAAATGGGAAGATAAAGAAGCAGAAACCATATGAGAGAACAGAACAGAGATCCGGGAATAATGGAGTCAAACAATCTGCCAGACACAGAGTTCAAAACGCTGTTTATAAGGATGCTCAATGAACTTAGTGGAAGTGTAGATGAATTCAGGGAGAACTTTAACAGAGAGATAAAAAACATAAAAATAGAAATTGAAAATATAAAAAGGAACCAGTCAGAAATGTAGAACACATTATCCTAGATGAGAAGTATATTAAATGAAATAAACAAAGTGAATAAAGAAGAGGATCAAATGACCTATTTGGAAGTTGAGAAAGCCAAGGACACTCAATATGAACAGCAAGAAAAAAGCAGCCAAGACTATAATAATAATTTAAGGAGCCTATGGTACACAATTAAAGGTAAAGATGTCTGTGTCATAGAGGTACCTGAAGGAAAACAAGATGTTGAAGAGCTATTTGAAGAAATAATGATGAAAACTTCCCTCACCTGGTGAAAGAAAGACATACAACCCTGGGAAGCTCAGAGAGTCCCAAGAAAAAGGAACAGCAAGAGCCTCACACCAAAACACATCATAATTACAATGCCAAAGGATCAATACAAAGAGACAATCTTTAGAGCAGCAAGAGAAAAGCAGTTAGTTACCTACTGCTAAGGGAGCACTCATAAGACTGGCAGAAAGAAACTATGCAGGACAGAAGGTCTTGGCACAAAAATATTTAATGTGATGAATACTGAGGATCTACAACCAGGAAGAGGGGGACTAGATTTAGTGGGGTTATCACTTTGTGAGTTATGTGGATCTTGGATTACTATGCTATAAAACTGAAAATGGTATATTATTGTATGCCAACTATAATTGAAAAAAACTCAATGAATTGTACAATGTAAATACAAACAAGTAATCGTCTATGTCAATAAAGACAGAAAAAAATTAGCCAAAAATCCTTTGTTGATTTATTTCTTTATTAAATATGATTTATTGAGGTAGCATTGGTTAATAATGTTATGTGTTTCAAGTGTACAATTCTATAATACATCATCTGTATATTGAGTTGTGTGCTCACCACTCAAAATTAGTCCCCTTCCACCACTATATATTTGACCCCACTTACCCTCTTCATCCTCCTCTCTGCCCTCCTTCCCCTCTGGTAACCACCATACTGTTTCCTGTGTCTATTAATTTGTTTGTTTTGTTTGTTTATTTGTAGTTTTCTGTTTATATCCCACACGTGAGTGAAATTATATGGTTCTTGTCCTTTTCCATCTGACTTATTTCACTTAGCATGATAGTTTCAAGATCTATCAATGTTTTTGCAGATGGCACTATTTCATCCTTTATTATGGCTGAGTAGTATTCTGTTGTATATATATATCACATTCTTTTTATCCAATCATTCATTGATAAACACTTAGGAGGTTGTTTCTATGTCTTGGCTACTGTTAATAATGCTGCAACGAGCATAGAGGTACATATATCTTTATGAATAAGCACTCAAAAAAATGGGCTAAAGATCTTAACAGACACCTTCTCAAAGAAAATATACAGATGATACAGAAGCATATGAAAAGATGTTACATATCATTTGTCATCAAGGAAATGCAAATTAAAACAACACTGAGAGTTCACTTACATATGTATTAGAAGGGCCAAAATCCAGAACGCTGACAGCATCAAAAGCTGGTAAAGCTGTGGAGCAACAGGAACTCACCTTCATTGCTGGTGGGAATGCAAATGGTAGAGCCACTTGGCAAGAAATTTTGGCAATTTCTTACAAAACTAAATATACTCTTGACCAGCAATAGCACTCCTTGGTATTTACACAAAGGAGTTGAAAACTTAGGTCTATACAAAAACATTCACATGGAAGCGGAAAAAACAGCATAGTAGATAGAGGCTTTGTTCATCCCTCTTGCAACCAAATCAAAGTTGTGACAAAGAGCAAACAACAAGCAAAGTTGCCTGGGATCTAGATGAACAGAAGCACTACAAAACTAGGGAGAGAAATAAGAAATGACCCTGCAATAGTAGAAGGTAGGAGGGGATGAAGATTCAAGGCTGCCCTGTCCCGAGCGGCTGAGGGGGACAGAGGCGACAGCAGGGCAGCCGTCAGCTGCAGCTGCCTCTCAAAGGGGCCGTGTCTATGAGTGGACTTTCACGGTGACAGATCTGCTCATTCTGAGCACCAGCAACATGTTGGCTTTGCGGGGGGCACCAGGGACTTACAGGGGGACATCGAGTTGTCAGAGTGAGGACCAGAGGCAGGGCTCACTCCGGGGCAGAGGTATCTGTGGTATCCATTGTTCCTCTGTCAAGCCCTGTGTGCGGACTCAGCACTGCCATAGCTGAGACATGATCGAACTGGTTAACAGAAATCCCTTCATTCAGAGGATTCCCTGAAACTCTGCCTCCACCAACTTGCGGCACCACCCAAGCCACATACAAGTATGTCCTCAGCATGTCTGGTGCTCCTTGCTGAGCAGTGCCAAGACACACACTAGTGGCAGCTGACTTTGGTTTCTGGTGTGGCCTCTTGAGGCAAATATACGCACAGCATCTGTGGATTGCTTGCTGAATCTTAACAGGTGGCCCCAGAGGGGCACAGGCTGGGGCTAAATTTGGCCTGCAACGGAACTCCTTTTGGCACTGTGCCACTGGACACCTACTACACAAATCTACACCAATGAGACTGGGAGACTTAGGAGCTTTGCTTAGTACATAGACACAGACACAGAAAGGTAGCCAAAATGGGAAGATAAAGAAGCAGAAACCGTATGAGGAACAGAACAGAGATCCAGGAATAATGGAGTCAAGCAATCTAACAGACATAGACTTCAAAACGCTGGTTATAAAGATACTCAGTGAACTTAGTGAAAGTGTAGATGAACTCAGTGACAACTTTAACAAAGAGAAAACATAAAAAAATAGAAATGGAAATTATCAACGGAAACCAATCAAATGAAGAACACATTATCTGAGATGAAGAATATATTAGAGAGAATCAACAGAGTGCATAAAGAAGAGCTTCAAACCACCAATATAGAAGATGTGGAAGCCAAGGATACTCAATCAGATCAGCAAGAAAAAATAAGCCAACACTATAATATTTAAGGAGCCTATGGGACATTATTAAATATAAAAATATTTGTGTCTTAGGGGTACCTAAAGGCAAACAAAAAGTTGAAGAGCTATTTGAAGAAATAATGATGAAAACTTCCCTAACCTGGTGAAAGAAATGGACATACAAACCCAAGAAGCTTAGAGAGTCCCCAAAAAGAAGATCCCAAAGAAGCCCACATCAGGACACATTATAATAAAAATGCCAAAGGTTAAGTTTAAGAGACCTCTGGGACAATATGAAGCATAAAAATATCCGAATCATAGGAGTACCTGAAGAGGAAGAGAGCAAGAGATTGCAACTCTGTTTGAAGAAATAATGACAAAAAACTTCCCTATGCTGGCAAAGGATAAAAAATAAGACAAGAAAGAGAAATAAAAGGAATCTGAATCGGAAAGGAAGAAGTAAAACTCTTGTTTTTTGCCGATAGCATGATACTATATAGAGAGAACCCTAAAGATTCCACCAAAACCTGTTACAAAATAAATATTCAGAAGTCAGTGGCATTTTTATACACCAATCATGAACTTTCAGAAAGAGAAATTAAGAAAACAATCCCATTTACAGTTGCGTCGAAAACTATAAAATACCTGGGAATCAAATTAACCAAGGAGGTAAAAGACCTGTTTTCAGAAAATTATGTCATTGAAAAAAGAAATTGAAGAAGATACAAATAAATGGAAGCATATACTGTGTTCATGGGTAGGAAGAATCAACATCCTTAAAATAGCTGTACTACCCCAAGCAATCTATAGATTCAATGCAATCCCTATCAAAATACCAATAGCATTTTTCAGAGAGCCAGAATAATCCTAAAATTTATATGGAGCTATAAAAAACCCCGAATAGCCATGGCAATCTTGAGAAAAAAACAACAAAGTTGTAGGTATCACACTACCTAATATCGAACTATAAGGCTATGGTAATCAAAACAGCATGGTACTGGCATAAAATAGATGCATTGATCAATGAAACAGAACAGAGAGCCCAGAAATAAATCCATGCCTATACACTCACTTAATATATGACAAAGGAGATAAGAATATACAATGGGGTAAGGACAGTCTCTTCAATAAATAGTGTTGGGAAAATTGGACAGATACATGCAAAAAAAAAAGCTGGACCATCTTCTTACACCATATATAGCAATAGATTCAAAATGGATTAAAGACTTAAATGTAAGACCTGAAACCTTAAAACTTCCAGAAGAAAACATAGGCAGCAAACAGTTTGATATTACTAACAGGAATTTCTTTTCAGATATATCTCCTTGGGCAAGGGAAACAAAAGAAAAAATAAACAAATGGGACTATATCAAACTAAAAAGTTTTTGTACAGCAAAGGAAACCATCAACAAAACAAAAAGATAATCGACTGGGAGAAGATATTTGCTAATGATACATCTGATAAGGGGTTAATATCCAAATTATATAAAGAACTTATACAACTCAACAACAACAAAAAAACAAACAATCCAATTAAAAAAATGGGCAGAAGACCTGAACAGACACTTCTCCAAAGAGGAAATACAGATGGCTAATAGACATATGAAAAGATGCTCAAGGTTGCTAACCATCAGAGAAATGAAAATTAAAACCACAATGAGATATCACCTCAACCAGTCAGAATGACTATCATCAATAAATCAAAAAACAACAAGTGTTGCCGAGGATGTGATGAAAAGGGAACCCTCATACATTGTTGGTGGGATTGCAAATTGGTATAGCCTCTATGGAAAACAGTATGGAGATTTCTCAAAAAAATTAAAAATGGATATACTTTTTGACCCAGCAATTGCACTTCTGGGTATTTATCCAAAGGAAACCAAAACAATAATTTGTAAAGATCTGTGCACTCCAATATTCATGGCAGCACAATTTACAATAGCCAAGATATGGAAGCAACCTAAGTACCCATCAACAGATGATTGGATGAAGAAAGTATTGTTCATATATACAATGGAATATTACTCAGCCATTTAAAAAATAAAAGCCTACCATTTCCAACAACGTGGATGGACCTAGAGGTTATTATGCTGAGTGAAATAAGACAGAGAAAGATAAATACTATGTGATTTCATTTATATGCAGATTCTAAGGAACAAAAAGAACAAACTAATCAAAAACGGAATCATAAATATAGTGGACAATTTGATGATGGACAGAGGGGAGGGGTGTTAGGGGCTGGGAATGGGGTGAAGGATTAAAGAAGTACAAATTAGTAGTTTATAGCTGGTCTTGGAAATGGGGAGCATGGTGGAGGGAATGCAGTTAGCATTAATATGATGGCTAGGTTGAGGGCAAAGGGAGGAAGGGAGCATTTGGTGAGATCGTTTTATGAAATATATAGATGTCTAACCAGTGTACTGTATACTTGAAACTAATTTAAATAAATAAATTAAAAGAAAAATGCCAAAGGTTAAATGCAAAGAGAGAATCTTAAAAGCAGCAAAAGAAAAGCAGTTAGTTACCTACAAGGAGGCTCCCATAACACTGGCAGCTGATTTCTCAAAAGAAACTATGCAAGACAGAGGGGCTTGGCACAAAATATTCAACATGATAAAAACCCAGGATCTACAACCAAGAATACTTTATCCAACAAAGCTTTAGAGTGGAAGGACAGATAAAGTGCTTCCCAGACAAAAATAACCTAAAGGAATTTATCATCACCAAGCCAGTATTACAGGAAATGTCAGAGGGACTTCTTTAAGAAAAAAAACATGTATGAAAAACATGAATAAAGAATGGTAATAACTACATTCCTTTCAACAAGTACTTCAAATGGAAAGGAACTTAGTGCTCCAACCATAAGATAGAATGGCTGAATGGATAAAAAACAAGACCCCTACATATGCTGCCTACAAGAGACTCACTTCAGATTAAAGGACACACATAGATTAAAAGGAAGGGGATGGAAAAAGATATTGCCTTGATGGACCTAGAGGGTATTGCGCAGAATGAAATAGGTCAGATAGAGAAACACAAATATTGCATGATTTCTCATACATATGGAATCTAAAGAACAAAATCAACAACAACAACAAAAACAGAAATAAACTTATAGATGCATAAGAATATTTTGGGGCCTACTAGATGAGAGTTTAGGAGAATTGGCAAAAAAGGCAAAGATTAAGTACAAATGGGTAGTTACAAAATAGACATGGAGATATAAATTGTAGCATAAAGAAAATAGTTAATATCATAATAAATATGTAAGGGGGAAAGGGGTACTAGATTTAGTGGGGTGATCACTGTGAGTTATATAGATCTCTAAGCACTATGCTGTATAAGTGAAATTAATATATTATTGTATGCCAACTATAATTGAAAAAAACTCATCGAATCGTACAGTGTAAATATTAGCAACTAATTGTCTATTTTGCAGTAAATCCAGGAAAAAATTGTGAAAAAGAAAACATGCACAAGTATGTTATATAGTAGCTTTATTTATAATTGCCAAAACTTTGAAGCAACCAAGATGCGGTTCAGTAGGTAAATTCATAAATAAACTGTGGTACATCTGGACAATGATATATTATTCATCACTAAAAAGAAATGAGTAATCCATGAAAAGACATAGAGGAAACTTTAATGCATATCAATAAGTGAATGTAGCCAATCTGAAAAGGCTACATACTATATGATTTCAACTATATGACATCCTTGAAAAGGCAAAATTATAGAGATAGTAAAAAGATCAGTGGTTGCCAGGGTTTGGGAGTGGGCCAGGTTGGGATGAATAGGCGGAGCACAGAGGATTTTTAAGGGCAGTTAAAGAACTCTTTATGATACTATAATGATGGATACATGTCATTATACATTTGTCCAACTCATAGAGTAGACAGACAACACCAAGAGTGAACCCTAGATGTGTCAATGTATGTTCATTATACATTGATATTAGGGGAAAAGTTGTAACAAATGTATCACTCTGGTGGGGAATGTAAATAATGGGGAGGCTGTGCATGTGTGGAACAAGGGGTGTATAGGAAATCTCTATACTTTCCTCTATTTTTTTGTGATCATAAAACTTCTCTAAGAAATAAAATCTTTTTAAAAACAATAGCATGAAACATTATCTATAATACTGATAATAACAGCACAGGCAAAAGGTAGGGAAAGAATCCAAAGCAAAGGAGATGAGACTAAAGAGTAATTTCATACACAGGAAGAAATGAAAAATGATGGAAATGGTAAATGAGGTCATTAATACAAAACCATTAAATATTGTTTTTAGTATTTTCTCTTAGCTTCTTCAAAATACACTAGAGTATAAAGCAACCATAATATTGTATTCTTGAGTTTGCAATAAACTAGCCTGGATTAACATTTATGAATCAATATAACACACTGTATTAGTAGAACAGAGGGAAAAAACATATGATCATCTCAATAGATGAAGTAAAGTTATACAAAAAACCTGGGAAACATACTAAAAACTTTCAACAAACTGGGAGGATAAGACAATTTCTTCAACATGATAAAAAACATCTATTAAAAACCCATAGCTAACATTATAATAATGAAAGTCTGTTTGATTTTCCCCTGATATCAAATAAGAAAAGGGTGTCCACTATTGCCACTTCTATCCAAAATTGTACTGGAGGTTCTAGCCAAAGTAATTAGGCAAGAAAAATTAAAAAGAGGCATCCAGTTTGGAAAAGAAGAGGTAAAACAGTCTTTATTTGTAGATGACATGACCATGTATATAGGAAATTCTAAGGAATCCTCTAAAAAAAAACCCCTAAAACTAGTAAATCAGTTAAACAAGGTAACAAAGTACAAGGTAAGTGTACTAAAATCAATCGTATCTCTATATGCTAGCAATTAACAGTCCAAAAATAAAATTAAGAAAACAATTCTATTTATCATGCATCAAAAATAATAAAAACCTTATGAATAAATATAACTAAGTATAAAATGTATACATTGAAAACTACAAAATGTTGGCCAAAATATTGAAGAAGACCTAAATAAATGGAAACACATCCTAATTTTACAGATCAGAAGGCAAAATTATAGAGACAGTAAAAAGATCAGTGGTTGTCAGGGTTTGGATGTCATATAGTTGAAATCATATTTTGAAATATAGTCATATAGTTGAAATCAACTATAGTCATATAGTTGAAATCATATTTTGCCTTTTCAAGGATGTCATATAGTTGAAATCATTTCTTCCTGTGTATGAAATTACTCTTTAGTCTCATCTCCTTTGCTTTGGATTCTTTCCCTACCTTTTGACTGTGCTGTTATTATCAGTATTATAGATAATGTTTCATGCTATTGTTTTTAAAAAGATTTTATTTCTTAGAGAAGTTTTATGATCTGGCAAGATAGCAACAATTCAGTTCGGATCATAGATCCAGGGGAAACTATATCAAAATCCCAGCTTTTTCTTGTTTTCCAAAATTGAAAAGTTGATGCTAAAATTCATATGAAAATAAAAAGGACACAAAATACTGAAAACAATCCTGATAAAGAAGATGAAAGTTAGAGAACTTACTGATTTTAAAACTTACTACAAAACTACTGTAATCAAGACATTGTGTTACACACATAAAGACAAACATTTAGATCACTGGAATGGATTTGAAATTCCAGAAATAAACTCTTACATTTATGGTTAATTGACCTTTTGACCAGATGATGTATGAAGGAAGAAAATCATACAATTAAATTAGTTGATGCAGAAAGAAGATTTGACAAAATCCAACAATTTTTCATGATAAAAACACTGAATAAACCAAGAGTAAAAGAGAACTTACTCAATCTGACAAAGGGCATCTATGGAAACCCCACAAATAACATCATATCTAACTGTGAAAAACTGAAAGCTTTCCCTATTTAAGAACAAGACAAAGATGTCCAGTCTCACCACTTCCATTCAACATTGTTCTAGAAGTTCTTGCCAGGACAATTAGGCAAGAAAAAGAAATAAAATTCATCTGTTCACCGATGACATGATCATATACATAGAGAACTTTAAAGAATAATTTTTAAAAAGTCTATTAGAGATGGTAAAATGAAATCAGCAAATTTGTAGATACAAAATCAACATTTAAAAAATCAATTGTAGATTACTGATCAAGATGGTGGAGTAGGTAAATGTTGTGCTTGTCTCCTCTCACGACGACATCAAAATTACAACTAAACTACAGAACAACCATCACTGAGGTATAGCTGAACAAAAGTCCTAGATCTAAGGACATGAAGAAGCCACCTCAAGACTGGTAGGAGAGGTAGAGATGTGGAAAGGGCTGATCGCACACCTGTGTGTGGTGGTTAAAAATCGAGAGGGATATCTCGGCTGCGGAGGTCCCCCCAGAAGAGCAAGGGGTACCAGTTCCTCACCAGACTCCTTAGCCCACGGATCCAGTGCCAGGAAGAGAAGGCTCCACAATATCTGGATGTGAAAATGAGCAGATTGTGGCTGAGTTAGATGGAGGTTTACAGGAGTCCCAGATGTTCTTAAAGGGCCAGTGCATGGATTTACCCACTGATGAACTCGCTCTGAGCTCCAGCGCAGGGCCAGCAGCTCAAAAGGTGCCAGGGACATATGGTGAGGGACTGAATTATCTGGCTTCAGGGAGAGGGCTGGAGGGGCAACCTTCTCCCAGACAGAAGTGCTGGCAGAGGCCACTGTTGAGCCCTCTCATGGCATCACAGGTGGCAGCCATATCTGGTTTCCATCAACCTAGGTAACACTGGTCGCCCTGCCCCGGGGATTCCCTGAGATCCCGCTCCACCCAATTTGTGGGCCTACCCAAGCTGTTTCCAGTGTATTTTCCATACAAACAGCCTGTCTCGGCTTATGGTGTGGACTTTTCTAAAATCCCTCAAAGGTCACAAACCCCAAACAAACAGTATCTGGCCTCGGCATGCCCCCAAACCTCTTGCAGAGGAGCCCCAAGCCCAGCACTAGTGGCAGCTGGCCTCTGCTTGTAACTTGGCTTCTTGAGGCACCTCCACGCCCAGCGCAGGAGGCAGCCATCTGTGGATTGCTTGATGGTTCATGCTAGGTGGCCCCGAGCAGGGCACAGTCTGCAGCTGAACTTGGCCTATGGTGGGACCCCTTCCAGGAGGCACTGGCCTGCACACCCAGTGGCCAGCTTCAGTCTCAGCCAGAGCACTACCCAGGGTCACATTCAAGGATGACACACCCAAAGGGCAGACTGGGCAGGGACCAGAGCCCTGCTAAAGTAAATCCTGTTCTATAGGGTCAGCCTCTCCACTGTAGTCACAGACCAGTCCTCACAACCAACTAGCCTAAGGGTTAATTCCTCCCATTGATGTACAAACAGAAACCAAGGCTGAACTGCAACAGGAGGGCACACACGACCCACATAAGGGGCACACTTGGAGTACCTGACTCAGGTGGTCAGGGATACTGGGCCACAAAGCTTCACAGGAAACCTACTGCATAAGGTCACTCTACTAAAACTGTGAGACCTAGCTGCTCTACCTAATACACAGAAACAAACACAGGGAGGCAGCCAAAATGGGGAGGCAAAGACACATGTCTCAAATGAAAGGACAGAACAAAACTCCAGAAAAAAGAACTAAACAAAATGGAGACAAGCAATCTATCAGATGCAGAGTTCAGAACACTGGTTATAAGGATGCTCAGTGAACTTAGGGGAAGAGAACATGAACTCAGTGAGAGCTTTAACAAAAAGATAGAAAACATAAAAATGGAGATGGAAAACGTAAAAGGGAACCAGTCAGAAATGAAGAATACAATATCTAAGATGAAGAGTACATTAGAAGGAATCAACAGATTGAATGAAGCAGAGGATCAAATCAGAGACTTAGCAGATGCGGTAGTGGAGGACACCCAATCAGAACAGCAAAAAGAATAAAGAATCAAAAAAAAAATGAGGATAGTTTAAGGGGCTTCTGGGACAACATCAAGCTTACAACATTTGTATCATAGGGATACCATAAGGAGAAAAGAAAGAGCAAGGAACTGAAAACCTATTTCAAGAAATAATGATGGAAAACTTCCCTAACCTGGTGAAGGAAATAGACATTCAAGTCCAGGAAGCTCAGAGTCCCAAACAAGATGAACCCAAAGAGGCCCACACCAAGACACATCATCATTAAAATGTTAAAAGTTAAAGACAAAGAGAGAATCTTAAAAGCATCAAGAAAAAAGCAATTAGTTACTTAACAAGGGAGCTCTCATAAGACTGTCAGCTGATTTCTCAACAGAAACTTTGCAGGCCAAAAGCGATTGTCAGGAAATATTCAAAGTGATGAAAAGCAAGGACCTACAACCCAGATTGCTGTATCCAGCAATGCTAGCATTTCGAACTGAAAGACAAAGTTCTTTCCAGACAAGAAAAACCTAAAGGAGTCATCACGACCAAGGCAGTATTACAGGATATGTTGGAGGATCTTCTTTAAGAATAAAAAGAAAAAATAAATAAATAAATATGAATAATAAAATGGCAATAATTACATACCTATCAACAATTACTTTGAAGGTAAATGGATTAGGTGCTCCAATCAAAAGAGGATTGCTGAATGGATAAGGAAACAAGACCTTTACATATGCTGCCTACAAGAGAATCACTTCAGTTAGAAATACACAAACATAGTGAAAGTAAAGGGATAGAAAGAAATGTTTCATGAAAATGAAAACAAACAAACAAAAATACTGGGGCAGTAATTCTTATACCAGACAAAATAGACTTTAAAACAAAGGCTATAACAAGAGACAAAGAAACACCCAGTAATTCTACTTCTGGGTATTTATCCAAACAAACCCAAAACACTACTTCAAAGGGACATGTGCATTCAGGTGTTTATTTAGCATTATTTACAATAGTCAAGATATGGAGGCTGCCTGGGTGTCCATCAATGGATGAATGTATAAAGAAGAGATAGTACATATAGATAATGGAATATTACTCAGCCATGGAAAAGAATGAAATCTTGCCATCCACAACAATGTGGATGTACATAGAGGGTATTGTGTTGAGTGGAGTGAGTCAGACAGAGAAATACAAATGACATATGATTCACTTACATGTGAAATCTAAAGAACGAAATAAAACAGAAACAAACTCATAGATATAGAGAACAATTTGAGGATTGCCAGATGGGATGGGGTTTAGGGGGTAGGTGACAAAGGTGAAAGGATTAAGAAGTACAAATTGGTAGTTACAAAACAGTTATGAGGATGAAAAGTATAGCATAAGGAATATAGTTTATAATATAACTATGTATAGTGTTAGATGGGTACTAAATTTATAGGTGTGATCACTTTGTAAGTTATATAAATCTCTAATCATTATGTTGTACACCCAAAACTAATATAAATTATATACCAAGTATAATTGAAAAGTAAAAATATTTTTAAAAATTTTTATTGTATTTCTGCACACAAGCAATGAAATTAAGAAAATTCCATTTCTAATACCATCAAAAATAGGAGTTAAGAATAAAGTTAGGAATAAATTTAACCAAAGAAATTCAAGACTTGTACAATGAAAACTATACAACATTGTTAAAAAAAATTTAAGGAAGACCTAAATAAATTGAAAGACATCCTGTCATCATGGATTGGAAGACTTAATATTGTTAAGATGGACATACTCTCCAAAGCGATCTACAGATTCGGTGCAATCCCTATCAAAATCACAGTGGGCTTTTTTTTTGCAGAAATAGGGAAGCTGAATATTCATTTCATTCATTCATATTCCTTTAATATTAATTTTAAAATTGATATTAAATTTCATGTACCCTGTTAAGCCAAAACAATCTTGAAAAAGATGAACAAAATTAGAAGACTCACATACCTTAAGTTCAAACTTAGTATAAAGCTACAGTAATCAAGAAAATGTAGTAACAGCATAAGGAAAGTGTATATATATATATATAGATAGATAGATAGATAGATAGATAGATATAGATATAGATGATATAGATATAGATATGTAGATATATATATAGTTCAATAGATATAAATATAGATATATAGATAAAAAGAATAGAACTGAGAGTCCAGCAGTAAAACTCATACAATTATGAGCAATTACCATATGATCCAGCAGTTCTACTCCTATATATCTACCCCCCAAAAATGAAAACATTTTGTCCACACGAAACATAACTGAATGTTCACAGCAGCAGTATTTGTAATAGCCAAAATGTGGAAATGTCCCAAATGTCCATCAAATGGTGAATAGATAAACACAATATGACACATCCATACAATGGCATACTGTACAGTAATAAAGACAACTGAAGTACTGATACATCCCACAACATGGATGAACCTTTAAAATATTATGCTAAGGGAAAGACACCATACACAAAAGCCCATGTATTTTATGATTCCATTTATAAGGCAAATCTATAGAGACAGAAAGTGAATAGTGGTTGCCTAAGGCTGGGGATGGGAACATGGACTGACTGTATATGGGCTCAAAGTTTCTTTGTAGGGATGATGGACATGTTCTAAAATTAGATATGGTGATAGTTGCACAACTCGATAATTGTACTGAAAGTCATTGACTTGCACTTAAAATAGATGCATTTTATGGTATGCAAATTACAACTCAATAAAGCTAGTAATTAAAAATGATACATAATTATTTCCTTAAATGCTACACATTGTCAAAATACTTCACTTATACTTTGTCATCTATATCTATATCTGTATATATATATACACATATATATATGTATATATATACATATATATGTGTATATATATATATACACATATATATGTGTATATATATATATATATATATATATATATATATATCTCAAGGGAAATGATAAAAAGGGAATAAGATAAAAAAAATAAAACCTGTTCTTCTAGTCTTTTATCTGCAGATGGGATTTCAGGAATAAAATTGTCCATGAGTATGATTCTACTGTTCTCAGACTGGAATAGACACACACACAATGAGGTTTTTATTTATTTATTTATTTATTTTTTATCTAGGCTCTATTTCAGAATCATACAGATAAATGAAGAGGGAATCCTAGGAGGTTTTTGTAAGGCCCTCCTGTTCTTTGGGAGTGTGGGCTTTACAAGAGTGCATTGATGGCTGCCTTTACTTGTGAAATGCTTTTGGTTCATTTTAATGCTTTTGTTTCCTAGGTTAATGTTGAGCGCTCACACCTTGGGGTTTTGCTGGTGCCATAGCAGCTGCTGATGACCAGAGCAAAATCGATGTGAGTGCTGATTAAAGAGGAGTCAAGAACTTGGGCTGGCCTGTGTGTTGAGGGTCATTTCCCTTAGGTAGACTTTTGCCTGATGTCTATACACTTGCCCTAGCTGAAACTCCACCCCACCCACCAACAATCACATTCTCTGGCCTTCCCTTAACATTTTGGACCCCAACACTGAATTTCCCTCCCTCCTCTGGACTTTTCCAGAAACATCTTTTCTACATTGCTGCAAACTTTCATTTTCTCTCCCCCTCTGCTATTATTTAACTCAAAGACAGAGGAAATAGCTGCAATCCAGAAACACACTTTAAAAAAAAAAAAGAAGAAAAAGAAGAAGCCTTAGACTCATCCCAAATCTTTAAGAAAACTGTCCCATAGGATTTGGTTTTGAATTGCCATGCAATGTGGGGAATGTGAAACATGCTAATCAGGCCTCTTTCTGCTTGGAGCCTACCTGAATTCTCTCCACCCTCCCCAGGAATCTGGGCTAGGCTAGACCCAGGGGAACTACAAAGCCTCCAGCTTAGAAGATGGAGACAAATGGGGAGGCCCCAAAGGACAAAGAAAGACTTTTTACTAGTTTTAAGGCCAAGGCAACACACACAGTGTTTAAGGGCCATGGAGGTAGATGATGCAAAACCTAGAATCTCAATTTTGAAGTTAAAACCGAGGCTGACTTGCAGTGACTATTCTGGAGGCAGCATTTTCTGAGCTGAGCCTCTGTTTCCTTTACCACCCTTACTCTAACCTTGACTATTGCCATACTTTCCCAACTCAGTCTCCCTGCAGCCAGTCAGTGCCTCTTCTGAACTGCCCATATGGCTGCCAGAGTGTTCTTTCCAAAACAGAGATCTGATCTCTAGTCCCTCTATTCTGGTCTTTCTCATCTTCAGGAAAATACCCACATTCCTTAACGTGATATATAAACTGCCCTCAACTGCTCTAGCCTCATGTTTCATCACCTGTCCTCACCCTCAGGTAACCTCACTAAACTATTTACAATTTTCCTGAACATGCTTTGTTTCTTCCTGCATTATTCCCTTTGCATCTGCTATTCCTTCAGCCAGGAATGAATACTCTTTTCCTCTTTTTCTCCATTAGGGTATATCTTACTCATCATTTAAGACCAGATGCCTCTGTGAAACCTTAGGCTTACTGGTGAGGGATTTTCAGCTTTTTTATTGTTGCCAGAGCTCACTGAATATACCTCAGGAAGGCAGAGTGGTGCAATGGAAAGAACTCAGATTATGGAGTTAGCCAGACTGATTGTTTGATAATGGTTAAATGACTTAATCTCAATCTCTCTCTC
>NW_024346061.1:811026-887343 GCF_902729225.1 Pteropus medius | reverse complement strand
CAAAATAGTTAATGTTGGTAAGTGCCAAGCACAATACCTGGTGCATGTTAAGTACTTGGGCAATGTTGCATGTTGTAAAAGTAATAGAAAAAATGATCCCTTCACCTTCAGTTGGGACTCTAAAGAGGCATTTTTCACCAGGTAACTTAGTAGGTGGTGTTCTCTGGGATCTGCTTTACCTAGTTGTCTTCATGGGATTCATCTGCCTTTGGCCACCTCATGTCTAAAGGGTGTTTTACAAGTATCCTGCCTTCTTGGGAGCAGCCACAATGCTTTCCCATTCATGTCTCTTAGGAATCTGTATGAGAAGATATAATAGAGGAGGGATGAAATTAGCACTTCGTTCTTCTCTTCTTCATGCCCTGATCTTGTCCCCAAGCTCCAAAGAGCTTGTCTAGCAATTACTCTCAAGTTGGCCTTGCTTTTTTCTACAACCTGCTCCCTAGTCTTTTTTTTTCTGCGATTGGGATTTCAGAAATGAAATTCTCCATGAATAGGAGGAATCTACTGTTCTCAGATTGGGATGAACATACACATGAGCTGGTTTCTCATCTGGACTCTATTTCAGAAATGTACACAGAATGTCAAAATATACTAGTTGGAACCAGAGCAATATTTATTTTTTAAAAATTAGTGTGGAGAGTTTCCTCGCTTTCTATTGAAATGTAAAATAACTATGTGCTGATGCTGTAGTTTAACAGCATTGATTTAGTTAACCTCAGGGCCATTGGATGAGTGGTGCATGGATACACACAAACACATGCATACACACAAATTCAGAGTGTTTTGTTGTGACCGGGAATTTCAAGCATTTTGATGCCAGAGTAAGGCTTTATTGGATCAATCCATCCATTAACGACACTTGACCAAGTGCACCTTGTGTGCCAAGCCTTGTGCTAGGAGGGAGAAGAAAAGAAGCCAGGGAACCAAAAGTCACAGATGAAGTAATCAGAACACAACAGGAGATAATAAATAAAGCATTAATGCAATAACACAGACTAAATATAAAAAGATAAGGGGTTGAGGTTGCTGAACTGGAGTCCTAGGGCAAATTTCCTGTAGCAGCACTGCCTTGGAGGACAGGACTGCAGTATTCTCTCAGAGATGTCCATTAGAATGGATTGAATGGATATTAGTTTGCAGGAGATGGGAACAAGAATAATCTGGAATTACCTGTGTTTGAAGAAGGCCATATGAAAGGTTGAGAGGAACATGAGACCAAGAAGCCAAAGGCTTCCAGTGTTACCACTGACAAATTGTGAGTGAAGTCCATTCTCTCAGAACCTCAGTTTCTCCATCTTTCCATTGCGACTAAATAATACCAGTTTTATCTACTTCCTAGGACCATTATTAAGAGAACAAATGTGATACCTGTGTGACTGTACTTAGAAAAGTAGAGAGGACTATCCATAACAAGTTGGTATTATGAAGGCAGATATTTATACTATAGCCACTCTCCTGCAGCAGGGAATAGGATGACCTCAGTATTTGAATGAATTTTTCTTGGCAGGGCTGTTCCCTGCCATAATTATAGCCTACTAGCCACTAGTTGAGTGTTCATACTTAAACACTATCTGTCACATAAATATATACGTGTGTATGTATATATATGTGTGTGTGCATAAGCTAGCATTGGGCTAGGACATTAGAACCATGACAGCAAAAATACTGGAGAACTCTTAGGAACAAAAGTAATATGTAGAGATTTGTGCAAGCATCTTTGGGCCTGCTTACAGAAATGCATGCCCTGCAGCCACTGCAGTAGGCCCTGTTATTTATCTTCCTTGGTATATCTTGGTATACAGCAAAACCTTCCTACTTGTCTCCCTGACTTCATCCTTCCCCCAATCCATTCCATTTTCCACACTACTGCTAAATTTATCTTTCCAACCCACATGGAATTAATTTCTGAGATTCTGGATGCCCATCAGGTAACATACGTGCTCATTCACATGACATTGAAGTAGGGCATGTATATAGTCACACCTCTTGTTAAAATTGTGGAATACTTTGATATCAGCTGCTCCTCTGAGTCTCCTCAAGACCACTCCTACTTCCCAGTTTCCCACTCCTGGACCCCTATTTTACTTCCTCAGGACCCAGCAACTAAAGGGGCAGTGTTCGGCACAGCAGGGAGCTTGGAGGATATTATTCCATGTGTTGACCTGCATCCATTTTGTTAGGTCAGTGCTCCTGTGTTCTGGTTTTAAATATTTTGAGGATTACCTCCACATTCACAATTCACCTCATCTCAGCTCATCTTTCTGGCTTTATCTCTCACAAGTTCTCCTGATAGATGCCAACAACATTGAAATTCTCATATTTCATGTCTAGATTTGTACAAATGTTTCTCTCACTATGCTAGAAACTCCTTAAAGGCAGAGACAGTGGCTCCATCATCAATGTAGTCCCAAAGCCCAGCTCAGGAACACAGATGTATTGGATACTCAATACACGTTGGTTTCTTAACAGAGCGTGCTGGTAGATGGGAGCATTCTGTTTGTAACCCCGTAAACTACTCCAGGGTCCAGACCTGAAGCTGGTGCAAGGTACTTCCTGGTCTTAATACACACCTCATGAACGTTATTCATATTTCCAGTATCCTTGAAAGGGAGGGAAAGTGCAAATACTAGTTTTATTCTATTACTGGGGAAATAGAAATATTTCAAAAGTGCGTCTCAATCACATAATGAATGCTTAATAGAACTGAGACATAAAGTCATGTCTCTGGAACTTTTTCTTACCTACAGTACTGTAAAGCCCTTTGGTATTTGGGGGTAAAAACTGCTGCCCTAATGTATTTGTAGACTGCTGCCTTCTGGGGAGGTGTTGGCTTGCAGTCTCTCTAAGCGGGGCGGGGGACTATCTGTTGAAAGTAATGAAATATTCTTGCCCCTTCTTCAGCACTTCCAGGAGAGACACCGTCTTGTGAGGCTGGAGTGGAGAATACATTGTATCTCTCTTGATTTCATTGCCAGCTTCTCCTTCATTAACATGGATTCATAACTGGTGGTCTCTTGAGCAACAACCTAACTTTTGTTTCAGTAACTTTTCTGACAACCTTTCTCTGAAATTCATTTTCCCCATCCCCACTGTAGCCAGCCAAGCTATGATTACTGTAGAGAAGGCCATATTGGGAGAATGGCTGAGCCCTATTTTCAAAGAACTTAGTCTTCCTTGGGAGGCAGGTCTTATACATCAGATATGACTTAGGTTGCGGGTAACTGAAACTCCAACTCTAACTGGAAGATTGGTTGATTCTGCTGGTCATAATGACTGTCAGCAGGTTCTAAGATAAATTGTTACCTCATTCTTGTCCAGCAAGAGAGAGAAAAATCTAATAACTTGTAAGTCCAGGAAACCATGTTGGTGTCAAACATTCTCAGTTCTATCTTTATAGGTAGTAGAGAAACATGGGCACTGTAGAAAAATAGGTTAGATTCAAAGTACCCACTGAGTTCATATTAGCTGTGTGGCCTTGCACAAGTCAATTAACTGCTCTGAGCCAATTCCCTTATGTGTCAAATGTCAATCATTATAATATCTGACTTGCTTCCTAACAGTTCATGGTGGGGATCATGTGACAATGTGAAATCATTTGGTAAACCATATAAAGTGCCATGCACCGTTGAGGTCTTTTTAAATGACTATCATTAGAGAAGATGTAAACAGAACATCTACTGTATACAAGGCACTGTTAGGTTACAAGGTCAAAATAAAACCGCATTACCTCAAGTTTCCCCAAACAGTTTAATAAACATCTGCTAAGCACCCATAGGTGCTATGGACACATATATGTAAAAGATCTAGTCTTTATCCTCAGGGAGTTCTCAGTAGAGTGGAGGAGACAGACTCATGAACAGACAACTTCAGTACAATTTGGTAAGTATGTGTAACAGTAGAGGTGTGTGCAGAGTGCTCTGGAAGTACACAGAAGTTACTAACCTATCTAGACTACATAAGGAAGAGATAGAGGTAGTGTCTAGAGCTTATAATGCAATAAGAAAGTATGAAAAGAATCATATAATATAGATACATGCATAACAAAGCCCCAAACAGCCTTCTTACTTTGTACTTTAGGAGCAAACTAAAGAGAAGAGTCTGTAGACAACAATGAGTAAACAATGTGGTGATGGATTCTTTTCTCCTTTCTGTATGTTGTTGTTAACCCACACATGCTCCCTAGAGCTTCTTATCCACATCTATAGTCTAGGCATCTCCATGCTTTATAGGGTCTCAAAGTGTCATTGAATACTAACCTTCACTGGAAGAATAGTATCCTCTGAAGTCGTTTCATGATCTTCTATAGCATAGCCTCTGGGAATTGCAAAAG
Source organism: Pteropus medius (assembly GCF_902729225.1). NCBI lineage: Eukaryota > Metazoa > Chordata > Mammalia > Chiroptera > Pteropodidae > Pteropus > Pteropus medius. Next base: position 883,010 of record NW_024346061.1, on the reverse strand, counting down.
GTTGGACCCCTAAAAACTGGTTGGGGACATTTGTATCAACTTTTTCATAAAAGATCATTTGATTATAGAGTCTCACATATCCTATCATGAAAAATCACAATCCCCTATCCTATATCACTACCTTAACATACCTTAAACTAAAACCATATTTCTAAAGGATTTATGTGCATTTTAAAAACAACAAAGTAGTCTTTAAAACAATTTTTCATTTTTTTTCAAGTGCTGTTTTCATTGACCTTATCATTTCCCTGAACTGTGTAAGCCATGCTAGTGGTGCTGTGAGGATAAAGAGTATGTAAAGTCCATAGAATCTAACTCCTGAACCAAACCTCAGGATTAGATGTTAAGTCCCAGTGACAAATCCTTGCCTGTCACCACTTTCTTATGGAGAGATCTTTGCTACCTAAGGCTTTCTGCCCCCTAAAACACCTTAATGAGAGCTTGAGTGGATTTGACCACTAAAAAGTCTGTTTTGCTTTTGGTGCATGGTTTCCTGTGCCATAGAGAGCTCTGTTGTTCAGCAGGCTCATAAAGCACCCTCATAGACAGCTTCTCAGTCTTTAATGTCTGTTCTTTGGCAGGCTCTGTGCTTTATTTCCTCCTGAGGTACCTACCCACCTGCCAGTTCTCACGTTGCTCCCCCAGGTCCAAAGTTTAACAATGTATTCCCATAGCCTCCCTATTGCCCCAAACCACCTAGAGGACTGACAAAAAACAGCGGCAACCACATGCATGGGCCCAACATTGAAAATGGAATGCTTCACCTCTCTCACAACAATTAGTGAATGATGAATCTGCATGAAGGGGAAGAGTGCTATGGGAATCCTTCCAGAAGATGAATGGAAAAGGAAACCAAGAAGGGGTGGGTGTGTTCTCCAAATGGTAGGGTTCCTTTTTTGTTGGGAGTTATCTTAGAGCTGGAAAAGATGCCAGAGCTCTGGGAAAGGGTGAGCAAGTAAGCTAATGATCAAACCTTTGGATCGTGGTTTCAGATAGTTGTGACACAACTACCTTAGACCACATTCCAACTTCATTCGTTTTCTTAAAGTTTGTTATACTTCTTTCAATAAAAGTTGCTTTCTAGTTTTCTTTGCTGTTGTTGTTGTTTATTTACTTGCAAAAGGGAGATTGCAAACCAAAAAATGTCAGGGAGTCAGTTAAAATATTTTAGTCCTATACAAACACTGTAATCTAAGATCTTGGCCCAAGCTACAAACAATTTCCAAGAAACAAAAAGTGCTCAACAATTTAGTTGAAGCTGGCATAAAAGGATTTCCAAGGCTGAAACCCTGTGGATCCCACAGGGGAGAGGAACAAGAAGCACTTCATCAAGAATTCCCTACTCAATATAGCTCTCATTTAGTACTCAGCAGCTTAAATGTAATTCTAACAATGACCATTCTGTAAGGAAGATGTTATTATTCTCTTGCACTTAGCAGATAAGGAAGCAAATTTCAGAGAGGTTGCAGAGCCAGGATTTGAACCAATGCCTAGCACATAGTAGAGTTTCAGCTCATGTGCATTGTTTGGGGGAATGAATAAATTAATGAAAGGCATTTCTGATGATTAAATCCAGTAACAGTTTTTTTGCCTGTTTTTGTGTGTTTCTGATATTTTATAACAGAATTTTTCAAATATACAGGAAAGTTGAAAGAATTTTACATTGAACACTCATATACCCATCATTTAGATTCTACTATTAACATTTTACTATATTTGCTTTACCATATATTTATTCATTTATTGATTTCCTTTACCCTCTCATCAATCCCTATAACTTCTGATACATTTCAAAGTAAATTGAGGAGATCAGTACAGGTCCCTAAAACATTTCAACATGCATATCCCATATGTTTACGTTTGTTCTTTTTTTCTTTTGAGGTAAAACTTACATATAATGAAACATGCAAATCTTTAGTATATCATTGGTTGAGTTTTGACATACCATGCACCTGTGTTCCCTAAATCCCTATCAATATATAGAACATTATCATCAACCCAGAACTTTCCCTCATGTATAGGCATACCTCAGAGATATTGCGGATTTCATTCCAGACCATGACAATAAAGCAAGTCTTGAAATAAAGTGAGTCATAATCTTTTTGCTGGTGGAGGGTCTGGCCTTCAATTTGTAAGAAAGGCAACATCTATGAAGTACAACAAAGCAAAGTGCAATAAAACAAGGGATTTTATTACGACTATATGTTGTTTTTAACTGTGCTATGCAACTTCCCTAACTGAACCAGTAGCTCCATTGGCAGCCAGAAGTCAATGATTCTATCTGGGAGGCTGTGCTGAGATCATTTTTCCTTTATTAACTGATACTCTGCCGGGAGAACCAGGTGGTATTTAACAAGATTTGGTTCTCAGGTCCTTTCACTTTGATAAATTTCACCTGGAAGTATTTCTTCTCCTTTCAAGCAAACATTTGTGAAAGGTTGCCTATTGATTACAGCAACAACTTTATCAATTTAAACTGAGGTGAAAACATTGAATAATTTGTTTTGTCTTATTGTAATCTAATGTCAGTAATGCATAAGGGCTAGCGTTAGTGGTTGATCTTTTCAGCAGGGACTCTTTCATCTGTATTTGTTTAAAATTATAAATAATGCTGCTAAACATAAAATGTTCCTGGTCTGGTTCTCAAAGTGAGCTCTAGTCTGTTCATTGAAACTCAGATTAGAACTAAGAGCTGAAATATACAAGAACACTCAAAGAAGTTTGCATGCCTGAGTAGGATTTAGATGAGAAACACAAAGGGCCTTTGGCCTATTTGAAAAAGGTCTATTGGAGCAGACAAGCTGTTACCTCTTTGAAACCCAGGCTTCTAGTAATTTGTTATGTAGTAAGAGTCAGGCTATTCCATGATCTGGGGATTGTGAGAGTTATTATAGACTGAATTGGCAGAGATACTGATGGGCCTAACAAACATGCCTATAGCTTTGGTCCTTTTGGTGAATGATACTGTTGCTGGTTGGCAATACGACCATCACCGATAGGACTCCTAATCCAAGGATTTTCCCAATTTAGAGTTGATCAGAGTCACTCTGAGGGATTAAAGCAGATTGCTAGGGCCTGCCCCCCAGAGTTACTGATTCAGTAGACTTAGGGTAGATCCCTAAAATTTGCATTTCTAACAAGCTCCCAGGAGATGCTGCTGCTGCTGATTCAGAGACCATACTTTGAGAATCACTGTTTGAATGAATGGTTTTACTGAATAGGATCCCTTGTAGAAGACCATATTTCTTTCCCTATGTAACCATGCATTATTTACAGTTGAGCAAGAATAGGCATAACCCATGTAGGATGGATCTGTTCCTGCTAAGTTTTAGAATAGGGGGACTACTAGAAAGGATATATACGGTAGTCACCTCTCATCCATGGGGGATATGTTTCAAGACCTTCAGTGGATGCCTGAAACCGTGGATAGTATTGAACCCTATATATACTATTTTTATACATATATACACATGATAAAGTTTATAAATTAGACACAGTAAGAGATTAACAATAACTACTAATAAAATAAAACAATTATAAAAATATACTGTAATAAAAGTTATGTGAATGTAGTCTCTCTCAAAATATCTTATTGTACTGTACTCACCCTTCTCGTGCTGTTGTGAGATGATAGAATGCCTATGAGATGAGATGAAGTGAGACAAATGATGTAGGCATTGTGATGTAGCATTAGGCTACTCTTGAGTGCTGGGACCATTATTAAGTAAAATAAGGGTTACTTAAACACAGGCACTGCAATACTGGGACAGTTGATCTGATAACCGAGATGGCTACTAAGTGACTAAGAGGTGGATAACATATACATTAAAGATACGATGGAAAACAGGATGATACATGTCTCTGGAAGAATAGAGTAGGACAGTGTGGGATTTCATCATGCTACTCAGAACAGCTCACAATTTAAATTTTATGTTTATTTCTGGAATTTTCCATTTAATATTTTCCGACCGTGGTTGATAGCAAGTAGCTAAAACTGTAGAAAACAAAACTACAGATAAGGGGGAACTCCTATACACTACCTCTTTCTTCAGTCTGCACAGGAGGGATTTCAGTTTGTACTGGGCTTATTATGACACTGATTTTTTCACAGTTCTAACTGATCTTGCTGCAGACAACAAAAGAATCCAAGTTCTAAACCACATGCCACAGTTTTAATTAACTCCCTCCTGTGTCAGGACCCTTAGAAAGAGATAATATGTGGCTATGGAGACCATACGTCCCAGATTTCCTGGGATAGCTCTGATTTCACATATTCTATCCTCTTGTCCCCGTAAATATAATTGTCAGACCATGCCCTGCTTTTGGGTTCAGGAAATATTGCTCCCATATGCATGGCTTAGGGGCTCTAGAGTCAAAAACAAGTCTTAGTTTTTTTTTTCTTGAGACTGTGGGGGGGCAGGACAAAAGCTTGGCTCATAGAAAGGAGGAGCTAGGGATTGGGGAGTAAATCCTAAACATTTGAGATCAGCAACAAGCCAAACTTTTTTTCTTTCTTAAAGCGTCTTTCAGTGAAGTTATCCCTGTTACAGATCCTTGAATGTTACAAATACAAGATTCTGAGTGCTGAGAGGGACTGAATTAGACCTCTGGCTGCCTCTCTTTCCTCCTCCCCCTGCCCTCTGGAAGGACAGTACAGAAGCAGCCCAGACAAGAGCCACTCCAAAGAAGAAAATCCCACAACCTTCATTGAACCACCACTCAGTCTAATATTTACCTACTTTCTCTGGCAGGAAGTTCTTCTTACTAACACCAGTCCCTCTCATTGCAATTTCAGTTTCTGTCCCCTTGCTTTGCTTTTAGTCAAAATTGAGAACAACTGGTCCTCACCCTCTATATTCTTTATGTGCTTAAAAGTCATATTAAATCTTCCATCCTAGGCCCAGGTTTAACCATCCTTGGAGCTCCTTTATCCTTCCTGGATGCATTTGACTTGCCAGCTGTTTAATCATCTTTGCCATAGAGAAGCAGCTTAGGCAGTTTGGGCCAACAGTGCAGCAAAGCCTAAAGCTTTATGACTTGTGCTAATGAGCATGCTAAATGTTTAGTAGAGACTATTTTCGAGCACACGATTGTGAACAATTTAAAGTGGACTGTACATGGAACCCATTTCGTCTCCCAGCTTCCCCAACAGGGCCTCCCCTTAGCAGCTTAAATGAGTTAGAGGCCATCAGCATACAGTAGGAATCCTGTGGTTTCTGCCCTTCCCTCTTGCTGTTTCTATGGAAGCTAGTCTCTTAAAATAAATTTTCTCCTTAGTATGTCTAGGAAATGTGACTTTGGAATCAGTTTGGCAAGGGGTCTAGGAATCACTTTAGCCCCAAAGCAGTAGGTGTTAGTGCTGAAACTCCATGTGAGGTTTAGGAGCGAGTGGGGAGACAGGGTGAACAGGGACCCATGAGAGAGGTTGGACATAAAATGTTTGCTATCTCTGCTACCTCAGAGTTGGATATGCCTTTTTGGCAAGTTTGTGGAGGACTTGTTTGGCCTTTATGTACTTGGCCTTTGTCTACTGTACCAACTTTGTGAAAGTAATGCCAGCAATCTGTGGCAGAATCCCAGCCTCAGGACCAGTTGGGTTCTGGTCCTGAGGATAACTGACCATGCAACAGGATTTTCTGTGTCAGGTGGATTACCTGTCTTTCATGTAGTATAGGACAGCTATTATCTCAGGTCATGCTGTAGCGTGGGTCCAGGGCCCATGCTGATTAGGCTGAAATAGAGCTAGCTGATGGCACTGCAGAGCAAAGGGATAGGGCCAATCGGTATTTGTCCTGTTCTCATTGTCACACTGTTGGCTCCTTTTTAAACAAACCTTAAAAGCTCTTCTCTTCATAAACATCAACCAGGCAGTTTGTCTTGGCAATGCTACAGGGGCAGTTAATGTAACCCAGCCATAAAGAAGGAAGAGAAAATGACAGAGAAGAAAAAAAAAACAGCATTTGTATGAGGGTGTCATTAAAGGCTTCATCACAGATATTGCAAGAGGGAGATAGGAACAGAAATTGTCCTGGGGTGGGGGTGGGGAGAGAAGTTTGAAGCATTAGCTGCCTTGGCACTGAGCCAAGGCAAATTGCCAGAGGACCATTAAACTCTGTGTAATTCCATATAATTCACAGCGGCCACAGGTAATCTGAATCAGACCTGACAAAGCTTCCCTATCATTTATTGTCCATTAGTGCTGAATGTGTACTACAGACATTTAAACTCGTTTTACTCATATCATGGTGGTCATATTTTCCAAACCTTCAAAATCAAGAAGCCTGGCTTGACAAATGATTTTTTTCTGACTTGTTAATTTGTTTATATGAAAAGCCTCACAAACTATAAACACTAAATCCCACTTAAATACTGAATTAATGGCCTTTAAGGAAAAAAAAAACAACTATAGTTACATGAGATTGAGGCAGGGCAGACTTTCATTCAGGCATTGGTGAGGGTTCTTCCCACACAAACCTTTTGAGGGATCTGAGGGAATTGGTTAACTAAGTACTAAATCAAATTAGAATCTGGTTTATGCCCATCATCTGGATTTGCTCTTAAACTTTTCAGGGATGGTAGACTGAAAGGGCCTGTTGTAATGTCTGTACATAGGAAGGTGGAGTAGATGTTACTTTGAATTTCCAGGTGCAGTTAAATTTCCCAGTGTTCATGGTCTGTTTGTGAGGGCTTGTGTGTGTTGTAAATTAACTTTCTAAGGCTGAGAATGTTAAAAACTAAGGGGAATCGTATATAGTATAACATATTGTTGCCATGCACCTAAGTTTACTTAAACGCTTCATTCTGCCCACCATATTAAATCTAACAACCACTTTTAGGCACTCACCACAAACAAGAGATTTTTAGCTCAAAGGATAATTATTTTTGGAATATTCTGAGCCAATAATGGTAATGTTTTTTAAAAGGCTTGGAGAATTAAAGTGCCTCTTTAACCAGAACTGTTTGCATTGTTAGTTCAGGATCATGAGTAGCAATATACGCCTGGAAAATAAAAATGTGTTATCATATCCTTGCAGAATATCTTAAACCTAATAGATCATCTCTCTTAGCAAACTGAAAATAATGTTACTTGTCCAGAATCAGGCAAATGAGTGGGGTGATATCCTGAGGTCCCTTCTAAGTCTAATGTCAACCAATATTTATTGAGCAACTACTTTATACTCTATACAAACATTTGTTTTCCTAATTGCCAGTGATAGAGCTATAAAAAGACATTGTCTCTCCCACCATAAGTATTTCAACAAAAAGTAAACATATACAGAAATAAGTGAGATAACACAAAATGATAAATTCTATGAAGAAAATAAAACAAGGTAATTTGATGGAGAATGAGGGTTGGGGGTTGGAGAAAGAGAACAGGAATCTACTTTATATTTTTAGTTGAGAAAAGCCTTTCTGAGGCGGTAGCATTTGAACTGACACCTGGATGATGAAAAGAGTTACATAAGAATCTAGAAAAAGAATATTCTCAGCAGAAAGAACAGCAAGTGCAAGATTCCTGAGGGAGGGATGGGCTTGACCTCTCTAAAGAATAGGAAGTTCAGTATGACTGCAGTGTGTGTAGAAAATGAGGCCAATAAGGCAGGCATGACCAGATTGTGTAGGGTTTCTAATCTGTTGCTAGTTACATTGTGAAAATCATTCATTGGTCTCCCTGTCTGATTTAATTAATGAACATAAGTGCCAAATGTTAATGATAGGGTACTTGATATTTTCCCAAAAGAAACCCAGAAAGAGTCTATGGCCATGCCACCCTGAACATGCCTGATCTCATCTGATCTCGGAAGCTAAGCAGTATTGGGCATAGTTAATACTTGGATGGGAGACCACCCAGGAATACCTGGTGCTGTAGGCGTTAAAAAAAATAAAATAAAAAGAAAACCAGGAAGAGGTACTGGTGGGAGAAAGGAGGAAGTTAAGAGAGAAAATGAGCTCGAATGCCTAGGAGAAAGAGGTGGGAATGGAAGAGTGAGTATGTACACAGGAGAGATGGTTAGGGAGGGCTGGAGAAAGCTTAGAGGGAAGAGGAAAAGCACCAGAGTGACCTTGTAGAATTATTTCCATCTCTCTCTAGTAATCTGGTGGAATTTAACACCCATTTTTGTTTTAGTTTGGGCATTTCTTACAAGCATTCATGCACAGTTCATAAATGTCAATAGGTGAATATATTCTATTTTCATTATTTTCATATTAGATGGTATGAGAAGGACTGTTGGTATTTTCTGTCATCTAGGCTCATCCACTAGATTTTCATACCATGCTCTCTTAATGATGGACTTTCTGGTTTGTTTTAGACTGTTTTAATGCTATACAAGAGAGCTAATATCATGGTTATATACAGTGAACTCCATTGCCAGCAACTGCTTCTAGAAATCAAGGAGCAAAGTCTTTAGCACTCTAGTGTATCCTTTCCTCCAGGGTATCTTCTACCCTAGTCCTCCCTGAGCTCTCTCTACCACATCAGCTATACAAGGTTCTTTGCTCACTTGTATCACTGAAATTCATAGATTATTAGACAGCCAAGAAGCATTGGCAATCCAATAGGAAGCAGTAATGATACCTGAAGAAGAGATAGTTGCCTGTGTGACAATGGCTTGACTAAAAGTTCTGTTTCTCCAAATAGGTATAAGTAATTCTGGGGTCCATGAGAAATGGACATGTTTATGATAGACAGGAAGAGCAGAAAGTAGATAGCTTCAAGATTAGATAAAAGATTGATTCCATTTTTATGATATGTCAAGATAAAAATTGGTTGATTATTAAAAAAATAGTTTCACTTCTACTAGTTGGCAGGTAAAGAAAATGAAGTGTTTGTCTTCATTTTCATTTCCTACTGAAATTGTCCACCTTAATGAGAGGAAGTGGGCAGAAGAATACTGTTTCAAAGCAGAGAGGAAAAATGAGAAAATTAATAAATTATAGCCCTATTGTGAAGCCTTACCCTTTAAGTGAAATGCACCTTCTGATCTCGGAAGCTAAGCAGGGTCGGGCCTGGTTAGTACTTGGATGGGAGACCATCTAAGAAGACCAGGTGCTGTAGGCGTAAAAATAAATAAAAAATAAGGGATTGTAAATTGACAAGATCCTTGCAACTGTGAGGTCAACCAAGGGTTGCCTTGCCTGAAAATAATAAATAAATAAGTGAAATGCTTTGCGTTCATAAAAACAATGAGTATGTGAAAATAATGTCTGATCAGTGGTCCCTACCTCAGAAATGTAATCATTATAGTCTAGTGGTCTTTATTGTTTAAATTCTTTCTTAAATTAAGGAATAATTTATACATACAGTGAAATGCATAAATCTCAACAAAATTTTATATATGTTTATTTTCATTTAATCAGCACCCAGACAGATCTATATGTACATTTCCAGCACCCCTGAAAATTATGCTCACATGCCTTCATAATCAGTACACCCTTTACAGAGGTAATCACTATTCTGAGTTTTATTGCCATAGATTGATTAGCTTTGTCTCTTTCAAATATAATATTTTTGAGATTCATCCATTTTGGTGAATGTATCAGTAATTTGTTCTTTTTTTATTGCCATGCAATATGCCATTTTGTGTCTGTGTGTTTTATGGACATTTGGGTGGTTCTTAGTTTTTGTCTATTATGAATAAAGCTATTATGAAGTCTTTTTGTGGACGCATGCACTTCTTTCTTTTGGGTACATCTAAGTGTGGAATATCTGGATCCAAGAAAATGTGCACAGATTTCCAAAGCGATTGAACAATTTTACACTCCCCCCCAACAATGTAGAGTTCAAATTGCTGTACATTCTTGCCAATACTTCATATTTTCACTCTTTTTAATTTTAGGCATTCTGGTAGATGTGTAGTGATATTTTACTGTGATTTTAAATTGCATTTCTCTAAGGAAAAATGATACTGAGCACCTTTCATATGCCTTTTGGCCATTTGGCTCTCTTCGTTAGTGAAGTGCCTATCCAAATATTTTGCCAATTGGTAACAGGTTGTCTTTTTCTTATTGAGTTGTAGGAGTTTTATATATATATATATATATGTGTGTGTGTGTGTGTGTATATATATATATATATATATATATATATATATATATATATTCTAGATGTAAGTTCTTAGTCATGTATCTATATCTATCTATATCTATATCATGAATATGTTTCCCAGTCTGTGGCTTCTCTTCACTTTTTAGTGACATTTTGATGAACATTTTTTTTTTATTTAGATGAACTTCAATATAGCACTGTTTTTTTTTTTTTAAGATTATTGTTTTTTCCATCCTGCCCAAGAAATCTTTGCCCACCTCGAGGTCACAAAGATATTCTCCTATATTTTCCTTTAAAAGCTTTATGGTTTTTAGTTCTCTCATTTAAGGCTATGATCTGGCCAAATTTTTTTAGTAGAAGTTTACATCAGTAAAAATATTTTGAGCATGTGTCCCCAATATACATAATTTCATGTATGGATGATATAATTTACTACCACCAGTATTAAGGCTTGATTTTTAATTTTTCTTAAACAGAAATTCCAATATATCCCCTTCCAGTAGATTACCTTGTGCATAACTCTGGAGATTATTTTTCTATACCACCAAAGGCTAACATTTTTGACGGACACTGATACTATTAATGTCAGTAAAATGAATGTACACAAATGGCTAGAGTTGACAAAGTATGAACAGGTCCGCAATGAGTATTATTTGCTGATAATGGAAGAAACTCTGAGTTTACTCTTACACAGATGTTATTCCCCCTTACCTGACTTATGGAGACAGCAGGGCACTCTAGCTTGGTAGAAGCAAAGACAAACTTGCTTTTAGTTGCCGATGTAGGGTATAATGATTTTGACTCCTCACCCATTTCTTCATCACCAAATTCCTAGAGCTGAATTTGGCTCTGTACTGACTGAGTTTTTGGCATAGATCCTTAGAATTTGACTTGGGCTAATCCCCAGGGAAATTTAATGATTTGGAGCTTAGAGGGCCTTTGTTGTGAGGATTAGTAAACTAGATGGAGATTAAGCATCTGAGGGGGAAGGAGGTGTCTATAGGGATAGGTCATGCTGTGGAGTTCATGGGCGTGATTCAGAGAACATTATACCCGGAAACAGCCCCATGTAGGATTTGGGCATCTGCTTCTTAGCTGATAGAGGGAAATGATATCTTCTCCCTTGATGTCTACCTCCTCAGTCTGTCTCCATATAGGGATTAGAACCAGGCCTGCTTACATCTTTGTAATTGGTTGGTATTTTTGAATTCTTGTTGATTTAAGAGAGAAGTTTTCATCTTCTGTTTTGCCTTTTGGGAAGCTAGGGTAAGATAGAGAAGATGAAATTAGAAAAAACAGAGTTTCTGGTTTTTCTAATCTAGACTACTTTGGAAATTTGAGAGAGATTTTGTAGAGAGAGAGTTGCTCAGAGAGACAAATTATGGCAGCTGGTATGTCTACGATCTGGAATCAGACTTTCGAAAGCCATGGTAAAGAGATAGCAGAAATTTCTAAGTTTGTACTTCCCCTGTCCAGGGCACTCTGGTTAATCTTTCCTAGCATGATCACATTCTAACGGATACCACTTGGGAAGAGAGGGCTGATTACAAACAGCCGGCAACCTGTGGTCTGTTCAAGATTTCAAACTAAATTTCAGAGTAAGCGTGCTCTTTATTATTTAATGATCCTACTTCCTAATCATTAAACTTCTCGAATCCAATTTATCTCCACCTCTACATTTTCTTTCTATTGTTTTGCCAGAAAAGACTGAATCGCTGAATTAATATCTGGAGTATTACTAAAAACTTGGAAATCTGTCAGAGGGTGCTAAAAAGACATTCAGAGGATATTCTGTTTTTTTAAAAGCAATACAACTACTGTATTCTGGGTGGAACTTTTCTATTTGCAAAAATACAATACATCAATTTAAAAAGCAACCATGTTGATTGCCTTGTTAGATTACAGACAAGCTGGTGGAGGTGGGAGTATGGGCTGGTAATTTAGCCAGAAGCTTCTAGAACTGGCCAAGAAAGTTTTAGTTAATGCCTACTTTTCCAATAAATGTCTTGTAGCAAGCAGAGGTATTCATAATCATGCCATTGATTTTTTAAAAATATATTTTATTACAATATTTCAATGTAATTTTCTTTGCTTTATATGCATTTTAGATTGTGCATTTTAAAACACAGGCTTCACCAGATATCCAAAGGGGTTCATAACACCAAAAATGTTCAGAACCCCTATGAGAAAAACTCTGCCATGTGGCCACTAACCACTAGCCACTTCCTTGAAGAAAACAAATCCTTTTTTTAAATTAATAATAATTATTTTTGCAGTTATAGTTGGCATACAATATTATGCTAATTTCAGGTGTAAGACATAGTTATATAAATTAGACATTTCTATAACTTACAAAGTGATCACCCCGATAAACGTAGTACCCATCGGACACCATACATAGTTATTACAATATTACCGAGTATATTCCTTAGGCTATACTTTACATTCCCCTTGACTCTTTTGTAACTATCAATTTGCATTTCTTAATCCCTTCCCCTTTTTCACCCACCCTCCCAATTCCCCTCCCATCTGGCAAGTTCTCTGTATCTATGAGTTTGTTTCTGTTTGTTTGTTTATTTTGTTCTTTAGATTCCACATGTAAGTGAAATCACATGGCATTTGTCTTTCTCTGACTTATTCCACTCGGCACAATATTTAAAGTCTATTTTGTCTGGTATAAGTATTGCTACCCAGATTTTTTTTTTCATTTCCATTTTCATGAAATATTTTTCCATCTCTTTTCATTCAGTCTGTGTGTCTTTCTATCAGGAGTCTCTTGTAGGCAGCATAGGTAAGAGTCTTGTTTGCTTATCCATTCAGCCACCCTATCTTTTGATTGGAGCATTTAATCCTTTTACATTTCATGCCATTGATTTTTAATGCTGCTCTGACACTATTGTTATAAGCATTCAATACCTGTTGGTTATTGTTGTGGATGCTATTTCTCCTGCTGACTGCATCTTTCAAGATAAACTCGATTTAACTTTTCTTCACTTTCTCATATATCCTAAGTTTATTTAAAAGACCCAAGCAAGTATCTGCTAATATCTGACTAAATAAAAACTACTAGAAATCTAGTAAGTGCTGTTAAGTCCATTTTTCTTTGCCTTTACTCTCAAGGGGCCAACATTTCACTTTGTTGACAGCTATCAGAGTACTTCATGATTCATTGAAGATTCGTCAAAAATTTCCAAATCACCAGCTTATTAGCACAAAATGGGGCTTCAGGAATCTCTTTCTCTCAGTGTCCCAACTGTGCTTTTTAAAGTTCCAATCTTGATGGACCACTTTGGAACAATAGATAAAGATTACAAGAAAATGAGAGATAGATATTAATTAGTCTATTTTGAAGGGATGAAACATGAATGAAGGCAAAGTACAATGGGGCAAATAGCTGGGATTATCTGTGTCAGCAGAAGGGTACTGCATGACTTTGCTAACTGCTCACAGATCACTGAACATCAGAGTTCCAAGAGCCCTCAGAGACCATCTATTCAGACCCCCACATTTTACCAGTAAGGGTAAAAGAGGCCAAAAGAGGGGAAAGGGACTTAACTAAGGTCAATCTTTTTCCAACTTTCCAGATACCAATTGGCTTTTGGTTGTACGGCCTTTACACAATTATTTGGGTCACTCACTTATAGTCCAGAGATCACTTGGACAATCTAAAATGACACAAAAATTAGCCATCATTTACACTGGACTTTGTGATATAGGTTCATATTGACATTCTAATGCATCTGTGTCCTGTCTGAGAAGTCACAACACTTCAAATGAGACAAGAAAGTTACCCTGAAGGTTTGATTCAGGAAGAGCTGAAAAGTTTACCAGCCTTACTGAATGAAATGACAGCATCAAATGATGCTATACAGCCCCTCGAGCAGGGCATGCTATTCTCAACAAGTTTGTTGATTCACACCTCTCCTGGGGCCCAGCCAGAGTTATGAGATGGTTGGTTGGAAAGGGAAAACAAAACCTTTATAGAAGAATATGTATATCTTCTCCCTTCCCTTCCCTTCCCTTCCCTTCCCTTCCTTCCCTTCCTTCCTTCCTTCCCTTCCCTTCCTTCCTTCCCTTCCTTCCCTTCCTCCTCCCTCCTCCTCCCTCCCCTCCCTCCCTCCTCCCTCCCTCCCCTCCCTTCCCTTCCCTTCCTTCCTTCCCAAAAAAATGAACATCCACTTTACCAGAAGTGGTGGAGAACTGGATCTCAGGAGGCAAAACAATAAATGGAAGATATGCTGGATCCCAGAAATCTATGGAGTGGAGGGAGAAAGACGAGTGAACAATAATGTTTAAAAGCATCAAGGAGTAAGAAGGAATCAGCTGTATATCCCAGTAAATGTCCTGTGTCTGGGAAAGGACTAGTTTGGGGCATAGTCCAAGGGGTCTTCAATCAAATGGAGTTTCATTTCCTGCTCTGGACCGGGCTGGACTCTGGGATAGTGCTGGGCGCCCATCATTTACTGTTTTGTTGTCTGCAAATCCTCACATTTGTGCTAAAGTAGTGTTTGTTACACTCACCATTTCTGTCCTGAGGATGTCACAGGTGACTGAGAAAAGACATGAAACAACAAAAGGGACATGCATAGTCAGCCTGAGGCTGTAGTCTAAGAAAGAGTTCCTGCAAGGACTCAGATAATGGTAGCCTGAGTGGCAGTAGGGAATGCAAAATACCAGAGCTTTTGCTGCAGCAATAATTAAGCATTTTAGTTTAAAAGGTTCCCCCCTTTCATTTTCTGGCCTAGAATAAACAGAGGTCTTGTTGATTTAACAAAGTGCTTAATTACCCCGAAGTGGTACTTAATATCAATTCACATCGAAGAGAAGACTTGGTATGGGTAACAGTAATGTGAATAATTGAGTTGTATGAATAAAAAAATGAGTAGAGTGAATTAAGACGAATGTACACCAGCAGGAAAAATATCTTAGCATTTATTAGTTAGACTCCTGTTTATGGTTCTTTGTTAGTCAAAGGAAGCCCTTTCAAATGGCTGATCCCTGTTGAAAGTCCTGCCTGTTGCTGAGGGCCTTCCACGGATGCCAGAGGAATGAGTCATTCAAACAGAACTTCTGAAATTCAAGCACAGCACTATAATTATGCATATATAATTTTGGGGGGGCAGCAGGTAACAGTGACTGTGAAGTAATAATGATAATGACAATGGAAATAAGAGTGTTATCCTAATTAATTTACTGAGAGTTGTTTCCCATTTACCAATTTGGCTTGTTTTGTCTTGAGTGGTGGCCCAAGTACTGGAACAAAGGAATATAAATTCAGTCACTTGGCTAACCTATAATTTATCAAACAAAGTTTAGTTAAAAAAAAAACTGTTGGTTAGCAGCAATAAATTTAATAACAGTCTGAGAATCTCAATTCATTTGATGAGATTTTAAAAATCCTGAATTAACATTTTTCTCAGGAGGTCTCACCTGCCAAATTGTACATGAGCTGGCCAATCTAAAGCTCAGAAATATTCTAACTTCCATGATGTGAGATAATTTGGAGGGATACTATTAAAGACTGAGAGAAAGATTGGAACAGGATAGAAATGTAAGAACACCTGCAGCAAAGACCAGCCCTTAGTTACCCCACTTAGAAGCTACATTTCCCTAATGATTGTGTGGTTTAATCATCCTTCTCTCCCTTGCCCCTGGGAGAAAAAACAAACATTTCTTCCTGATTTAATCAGTAAGCAGGACCTTTTTTTTTACTTGACCATCTGTGGGGACATATGAACTTTAGACAGTAAACTGCTGTAGCCGCCAGCCCCTGATAGACACACGGACCACCAGAAATCAGTGAGTTATAGGAAACACATTATTTATTCAGCCAGCTGGTTCTGCCAGGGGTACGCAGACCCCAAATTAAGCAGCCCCGAAATGTAGAGGTACAGGGTTTTTAAGCCCCAAACCCCATTCTTCATCCTGTTTGAACACACAAGTCTATTTTTCTTCTTTTTACTAACTGTCAATCCACAGGTCGGTTGTGCAAGCGGAGGGGTACAGAAGCAGAAAGCCTTTTGTTAGAGCGTTATGTTCCCATGGGCGATAGCCAAACAGTAATTTTCCAGCCAGCACAAAACTACCCCCTGAGGCTGGGAGCTGTTTTGTTTTGTTTTTGTTTCTGTTTTTTTCTTGTAGTTATTTAATTTACTTTTATTTTTAAACATTTTTAATTAATTAATTTACTTTTAATGGTGATATTTGTTAATGAAACCAATAAGTTTCGGCTGTACACTTTAACTGTAAGGCATGCATATATATTTACACTGTGTGTTCACCTCCCATAGTTAGGTTTCTTTCTGTCACCACATATTTGACCTCCTTTATCTCGTCTACTTCCCCACTCCCAACTAAACTCTACCCTCTGGTAACCACTAGCCTATTATCCATGTCCATGAATCTCTGTTTCTTTGTCCTGTTCATTTGTTACTTTTAGGTTTATATCAGACATATAAGTGATATCATGTAATTTTCAACTTTTTCTGTCTGGCTTATCTGGCTTAGCATAATTATCTCAAGGTCCATCCACGTTGTTGCAAATGGCAGTATTTCATCTCTTCTTATGTCTGAGTAATATTCCATTGTATATATGTACCACAGCTTCTTTAGCCAATCATTTATCGTAAGACACTTTGGTTGCTTCCAAGTCTTGGCCACCATGAATAATGGTGCTATGAATATCTATGTGCAAATATCTTTTCAGATATGGGTTGTCAAGGCTTTTGGGTAAATACCCAATAGAGAGCTTGCTGGATCATATGGTAGATCAAGTCTTAGTTTTTTGAGGAACCTCCATACTGTTTTCCATAGTGGCTGTACCAACTTGTAGTCTCATCAGCAGTGTATGAAGTTTCCTTTTTCTCCGCATCCTCCCCAACATTTGTTATTACTTGTCCTGTAGATTATAGCTATTCTAACAGATGTGAGATCTTACCACATTGTGGTTTTGATTTGTATTTCTCTTCTAGCTAGCAATGTTGAGCATCTTTTCAAATATTTGTTGGCCATTTGTATGTCCTCTAGGGAGAAGTGTCTGTTCAGGTCCTCTGCCTGTTTTCCGATTGGATCATTTGTTTTTTTTATTGTTATTGAGTTCTATGAATTTTTTGTATATTTTGGATATTAGGTCCTTATTGGAGGCGTTACTTGCAAATATATTTTCCAATTCAGATGGTTGTCTCTTTACCTTGTTAACGGTTTCTTTTGCTGAGCAGAAGCTGTTTAGTCTGATGTAGTCTCATTCATTTATCTTTGCTTTTACTTCCATTGCATTTGAGGTCAAATTCATAAAATCCTCTTTAAGTCCAAGGTCCTTGAGTTTAGTTCCTATATTTTCTTCTATGCATTTTATTGTTGAGGGTCTTATATTCAGGTCTTTAATCCATTTTGAGTTAATTTGGGTGTGCGCTGATAGTCAACAGTCTAGTTTCATTCCTTTACAGGTGGCTTTCCAGTTTTCCCAGCACTATTTATGAAAGAGGCTTTCTTTTCTCCACAGTATGTTTTGGCTTATTAGTCAAAAATTATTTCTCCATATAAATATGTGTTTACTTCTTCTGGACTCTCGATTCTGTTCCACTGATTCATGTGTCTGTTTTTCTACTGTCGCTTTGTAGAATAATTTGAAGTCGGGCAGAGTGATGCCTCCAGACATGTTCTTTTTTCTCAGGATGGCTTTGGCAGTTCGGGGTCTTTTGTGATTCTATACAAATCTGATGAGTTTTTGTTCTATTTCTTTAAAAAGTGCCGATGGGATTTTGATGGGGATTGCATTTAATCTGCATAATGCCTTAGGTAATAAGGTCATTTGAACTATGTTGATTCTTCCAGTTCGAGAACATGGAATATCTTTCCATTTCTTTGTATCTACTTTGATATTTTTAATAGGGTCTTATAGTTTTCATTATATAGGTCCTTCACATGTTTTGTTAAATTTATGTCAAGTATTTTATGCTTTTTGCTGCAATTGCAAAAGGAATTATTTTTTCCACTTCTTTTTCTGACACTTCATTATTAGAATATAGGAATACAATGGATTTATGAACGTTGATTTTGTATCCAGAGAATTTACTGTATTTGCTTATTGTTTCTAGTAGTGTTCTTGTGGAGTCTTTAGGGTTTTCTATATAGAAAATCATGTCATCCACAAATAGTAACAGGTTGACTCCTTTGTTTCCTATTTGGATGCCTTTAATATCTTTCTCTTGTCTGATTGCACTCGCTAGGACCTCCAATGTTATATTGAATAACGGTGGCGACAGAGGACAGCCTTGCCTTGTTCCTGATCTTAGAGGGGAGGTTTTTAGTTTTTCACTATTAAGTATAATGTTGCCTGAGGGTTTATCATATATGGTCTTTATTATGTTAAGGTATTTTCCTTCTATACTGATTTTGTTAAGTGTTTTGTTCATAAATCGATACTGTATCTTGTCGAAGGCTTTTTCTGCATCTATTGATATGATCATATGATTCTTATATTTAATTTGTTTATGTGGTGTATCACATTGATTGATTTGCATATGTTGAACCATCCCTGTGCGTCTGGGATGAAACCCACTTGATCATGGTGTATAATCTTTGTAATATGTTGCCGTATTTGGTTCGCTAGTATCTTATTTAGGATTTTTGCATTTGTGTTCATGAGAGATATCAGTCTGTAGTTTTTTTTGTGTTATCTTTATCAGGTTTTGGTATCAGGGTAATATTGGCCTCATCAAATGAGTTAGGAACTATTGCCTCCTGTCCGATTTTTTGGAAGAGTTTGAGAAGAATAGATATTAAATCTTCTTTGAATGTTTGATAGAATTCACTGGTGAAGCCATCTGGTCCTGGACTTTTACATTTTGGGAGGATTTTGATGATTGTTTCAATTTCCATACTGCTGATCAGTCTATTTAGATTTTCCAGTTCTTCTTGATTCAGTCTAGGAAGGTTGTATTTTTCTAAGTACTGGTCCAATTTTTCTAGGTTGCTAAATTTGGTGTTATATGCTTTTTCACAGTATTCTTGTATGATCCTTTGTATTTATATGGTGTCTGTCATAATTTCCCCTCTATTATCTCTGATTTTGTTTATTTGTGTCCTTTCTCTCTTCAGTGAGTCTAGCCAGGCGTTTGTCAATTTTATTAAAGAACCAGATCTTTGTTGCATTTGTTTTTTCTATTTTTTATTTTTTTGTTTGTTTTCAATTTCATTTATTTCTGCTCTAATTTTGATGATTTCTTTCCTTCTGCTGACTTCAGGCTTCATTTGTTCTTCGTTTTCTAGGGTTTTTTTTTTTTCAGATGAAAAGTTAGGTTGCTTATTTGGGCTCCTTCTTGTTTATCGAGTTAGGCCTGTGATGATATCAACTTTCCTCTTATGACCGCTTTTGCCGTGTCTCAAATGTTTCGATATGTTGTACTATCATTATTGTGCTTTTCTATGTCTCTCTTGATCTCTCTTTTTTTGTTCTCTAGCCCAGTTATTCTCCAGTAGCATGTTGTTTAATCTCCATGTATTTGTGGTTCTTCCTGCTTTCTTTTAACAGTTGATCTCCAGCTTCAAAGCATTATGATCAGAGAATACAGTTGGTATGATTTCAACCATCTTATATTTGTTGAGGCTATCTCTGTGTCCCAGTATGTCGTCGATCCTTGAGAATGTTCCATGTGCACTAGAGAAGAACGTATAAACAGCTGTTTTTGGATGGAGGGCTCTGTAAATGTTAATTATGTCCAGTTGGTCTAATGTATCATTTAAGGATGTTATTTCCTTATTGATTTTCTGTTTGGATGATCTATCCATATCTGACAGTGGGATATTTAGGTCCCCAACTGCAATAGTGTTTTGGTCTGTTTCTCCCTTTACTTCTGTTAGTAATTTCTTTGTATATTTTGGGGCTCCCTGATTGGGAGCATAGATATTAATAAGTGTTATGTCTTCTTGGTGTATGACTCCCTTTATCATATTGATGTTTCCCTCAGTATCTTTACCTTTTTTATTTTGAAGTCTATTTTGCCCAATGTTAGTACTGTTACTACCACTTTTCTCTGAATGCCATGGGCTTGAAATATCATTTTCCACCCTTTCGCTTTGAGTCTATATTTGTCTTTACAACTGAGATGTTTCTCCTGGAGGTATCATATGGTGGGGTTTTGTTTTTTTATCCATTCTGCAACTCCGTACCTTTTTATTGGTGATTTCAGTCCTTTTACATTTAGGGTTATTACTGAAATATGAGGTCTTCTTATAGCCATTTTATCTTTTTCTTTCTGGTAGCTGGGTGTTTCCATTGCATCCTTGTCCTTGTGTTTCTGTTTTCTTTATTTTGGTTGACTTTTGTGGATTTTCTGTCTGGTCCTTCTTGTTTTATGTTGTATACTTTGGCTCTAAATCTTTAGCGTGTGGTTACCATTATGAAGTATGTAAAGGATAGTAATATATATATAGTTGTTCATTTTCTTCTGCGCGTGCTTTATCTCCATTCCCCTCTGCGAATTTGAATCTTTGAATCCTCCCCTTTGCAGTCATTGATGTCTCATTTTGTCTGTATGTATTTTCATTACTATCTTGCTATAGCAAACCTTTTCTTATCTTTTAAGCTTATAATGCCCTGTTCTTAGTAAGGGTTGCACTTCTCTGCTTCTATTTGCCTGATAGTCACCTTACTCACAGCTATTTTTTTTTTTAGATGAGTTGACCCCTTTCAACATTTCCTGTAATATATGCCTCGTAGTGGAGAATTCCCTCAAGTTTTGTATGTCTGGAAAGGTCTTTATTTCTCCTTCATATCTAAAAGAGAATTTAGCTAGATACTTTATTCTTGGCTGGTAGTTCATTTCACTTAAAAGTTTGAATATTTGATTCCACTCCTTTTCGGCTTGTAAGGTTTGTGCTGAGAAGTCTGACGACTTGTCCCTGACTGCCCTGAGAATTCTGTCTTTGTCATTCATTTTTGATAATTTTAATACAATGTGTCTTGGAGAAGGCC
The DNA here is from genome assembly GCF_902729225.1 of Pteropus medius. NCBI lineage: Eukaryota > Metazoa > Chordata > Mammalia > Chiroptera > Pteropodidae > Pteropus > Pteropus medius. The sequence goes on along the minus strand of NW_024346061.1, from coordinate 861,987 downwards.
TTTTTGGGTTGAGATAACTGGATGTTCTGTTCACTTCTTAAATTCCGAGCTCTAGCTCATTCCTTAGATTTGCGAAATTCTCCTCAACTATTTGTCTAAAAATGCCTTCTAATCCCTGCTCCTTTTCCTCCCCTTCAAGAATGTCCATTATTCTTATGTTCCCTTTCCTAATGGTATCAGCTAGTTCTTATATTTCTCTTTCATGATTTTTCATTCTTCAGTTTCTCTCTTCTTCCTTCTGATTTACTTCTAGATTTCTGTCTTCAATATCACTGATCCTTCCCTGCATTTAGTTGACTGTATTTCCCAAGTTTGCTATTTCATTTTTCATCTCTTCCAGTGTGTCCTTTATGTCCAGAACATTTATTTGACTCTTTTTGAGGATTTAAATCTCCTTGCTAAAGAACTATGCTGCTCATCTAGTTTTTTTTTCAATTCCTAAAATTGTTGATATGAATCAGTTTGAATCTCATTGAATTTTTTCATAAGGATCATACTGAAGTCTCTGTCGTTTAAGTCGCATATTTCTATGTCTGTAAAATTATTTTCTGGAGATTTTTCTCTTTCTTTCTGAGATGCCTTGTCCCTTTTGTTGTTCATGGTGTTTAATGGACTATTTCTCTGCCTGGGCATTAATGGAAGTGTATTCTGCTTTTTTTCCAGAAAACAATTTATTATATAAAGGTCTCTGTTTAGCCTGTTGCAAAGAAGGCATTTTTCTTTTGGTTTCCAGTAAGTGGCGTCTAAGCCTCTTGGTTACCTGCTTTATTTAAAGCCTTAATAATGCTTTTTTCCCCCCACTATATTCAATCCCGCTGGCTACCCTCAGTCTCAGTCCCTGTCAGTGTTAGTGACAGTTTTGGTAGTGTTTGCTCAGATTTCCCTTGGGCTCCGTGGTGTTCGGAGGATATGGGGGAAGGACTCTCTGATTTGAGAGATGGGGGCTGCGGCTTAGCCTCGGTTTTGCAACTGTTAACTGTTGTTTCTCTGCCGTCCCCGCTTCTCTACGGTACCCGCTTCTCTGCTTTCTGCTCTGATGGCTAGGCCCTGCCACCAGCTGTGTGGAGCTCACAGCTCTACCAGGGAGGGCTATTTTGGGTAGTTGCCATACCTTCTCTCCTCCCCCTCCTCCTACTGGGATGTTTGGCTGTGAGAGGCAGCATTTTTGTTTTTCCCAGTCCACCATCCAACACCCGTGGTAGCTCTTTTGCACAGAACCCAAGCTCAGATGTGCTGGTGTGCAGTTTGGATGTTTTTTGTTGAGTTTTAGATGTTTGGCTTATTGTTATTTCAGTGGGAGAGATCTGGGACATCTCTCACTCCGCCATGTTTTTCCAAACACCTGAGGGTGGGAGCTGTTTATGCTTTGTTCATTTCTGTACTGCTAACACTTAGCATGTCATTCTATGCATAATGGAAATTCACTACAAACCTGAGGAATGAAATAATGAATATATGAGATGAGTCCTGCCACCATGGATAGAATTGATGTTCCAATAGATCAAACTCTCATTTGGGTAGAAAGAATGTTACATATAAAAGTAGCCATAAGCAAAGACCATTGGGGAACATTTTTCTTTTCTTTTCTTTTCTTTTTTTATAAACTAGTTGCTATTATTTCTACATTTGCTTTCAATGCCCCCTAGCCAGACTACTTTCTTGCCAAGATTGCCTTGGTTAATGGAAATTCTGTAGGCTGTTGTGGAACAGTGAACACCCTGATTCCCAGCTTTTTGGTGAATGCCTACTATGTGCCAGACACTAGAAGGACTGTGCTAGGCATTTGTTGAAGTGACATAGATAAATTACCAATTACTTTACATAGGTACATAGTTTGTATCCTTTGAATTTGCAGTTCTACTCACAGAATATTAGGCTGGAAGCCACCTTCAGCATCAACCCCCTTGCTATAATAATCAGAGCTCACATTTATTGAGGACATACTGCTGCCAGACACTTCACATACTAACAACCCTGTGAGATAGGTACTCTTGTTACCTATATTTCACATATAAGGTCATTGAGACACAAAGATATTAGTAACTTACTCAGGGTCGCACAGCTAGGAAGTACTAAAGCCAAGATTCAAGCTCGAGTTTGTCAGAGTTCAAAGTCTTCCCAGAGATAGAAAAGGACTTGCCAAAGGTCATTTTGCTGGAGCTTAGCTCTTCTGGCTCTAATTTAGGTGCACATTTTACTCTCATGCTGCTACTTTAGCCCACACTGTGGGATTGCTTCCAAGTATTATTCTCTTATTTAGAAGTGTTCGTCTCCCTAGATGGACAGTGGATTCCTCCAGGGCAGAGATTGTGTTATTATTGTATTGCCTCTTTCATCAAGGGCTTGCGCAAGCTTTGCCTTCAGTAAATAATGGCCTGTAATCAGCTTTTTAGCTGCTGCTTGGAGCTTCCTGGAGCCATCTCCCTGCTACCCCTACTACTCAGGGCTCAGAGGTTGGGAGGAGCCAGGGAGTAGAATTTTGGATAAGCAGTCGCCTCACCGCCTGCTTTCTGTTTTGTTCTCTGCAATACAGATTGAAGATGGGGGCAAGGCAGCCTTGTCCCAGAAGATGAGGACTGGTGATGAGCTGGTGAATATCAATGGCACTCCATTGTATGGCTCCCGCCAAGAGGCCCTCATCCTCATCAAAGGCTCTTTCAGGATCCTCAAGCTGATTGTCAGGAGGTAAGGTACAGAGAGATTTTCTGTAAGATGCAGAGGCCATCAAAAACACTTGGTTGATAGTAAAGCCTCAACAGAGTCATGTCTCTATCAGTATCATCAAAGAAAGAGGTGTTTCTCATGAAGAGAATTCTACAGACAACTGAAACAAAAAGCATAGGAGAAATGGTCTTTGGTTCAAATCCTGGCACCATCACATACTACCCATGTCATCTTAGATAAATTTATTTTACCTCTGCAAAATTTGCTTCTTATTTGCTATTGAAAGAATGAAAATGACTCAATATACACCAAGGGCCTACATAACCCAGTGGTTTTCTATCACCTCCTTCATAACAGGCTGCCACTGATCAACCTCATAGGTTAAAGGGACCTACTACCAGCCATAGCAGGCATGCTGGAGGCTGTGACACACTCTAAGAAATAAACACTGCCCTTGAGGAGTGTACAGTCTAGCAGAGGAGAAAAGACACACATGTGACAAACTTGTGAGCAAAACATTTTTGAAGAAAGCAATTAAAGAGATTTTGCAGGTTGAAGAGTCGTCAAATGGATTGTTCAGATAGACATTGCTATAAGAGTTTAAGAGAAAGAGTATTTCAGAAGAGATTGATAGAGTAAGACTTCATAGAGGAAATGGAATTTGAGCTAAAGGGTAAGTAGAATTTGACAAATAAACCATTAGGAGCATAAAGGCATTTCAGATAAGTAGAGTGGTATAAGCAGAAGGAATGTAGGGACATTTTGGGACATAATCATTTCTGTTGCCCCCAAACATCTGTTTACTGGTGAACTTTCCAAATTTCTGCTTCACCTTTGTACTGCTAGAACTTATACTTCTTCCTCTCCATTAATTTGTTTCCTATATCCTATAGACATGCGTAAGTTCCTCCATCTTAATTATTTTTATTAGAAAAAAGAATTTAAAGTGTCTTTCCACAATTATACTTCCCCTCTGGCTACTGCCTCATCCTCCTCCTTTTGCTCATACTGTCTTTCAAAAAGAGAGTCTATACTCATTGTCTCCATTTCTTCACCTACTATTTAGCTTTCTACCCACTGCATTATAAACTTGACCCTCAAAACTCCACTGAAACTACTCTGTCAGAAGCTACATATTAACTCCTAATTGTCAAAGTCAATGGCTTATTTTCAGTCTTTATCATATATGACTTACATATGGCATTGGCCCTTGTTACTAAGGATTATGCCCTCCTTTGTGAAACTCTCCTTTCTTGCTTTCAAGATACCCATTTCCTTGTTCTTTTTCTATCTCTCTGTTCATTTTTTTAAAACTAGGTTCCTTTACTACCTGTCTTTCCTTTGACTATCCCTTAAATGTTGGTGTTCCCCCCTAGTTCCGCCCTTTCTGACTTCATTAATATACTATGGAAAATCTTACCCAGTTCCAGAGCTTCAATTGTTATCTATATGCGGATAAATATACTTCTTGTTCCTCAGATTCATATAGCCAACTTCTTATTTTACATTTATACTTAAATATCTCTGAAGCATTTCAAACACAACTTGCTCAAAACCTAACATGTCATCTTCTCCTCTCAAGATCTTATCCCAGTGACAGGTTCTGTCATGCCCTCAGTCAACCCAACCAGAAACAGAAACCATCTTTAATTCTTCCATTGTTCTCATGCTCTACATTCAAATGATTTATTCTGAGGAGAGAATACTTAGGGCAAAAAAGTTTTGAGTTAGTAAGGGTAAAGTTATATAGGATCTCATTCATTTATTATATTACCTGCTGGTACCTAATATTAAGCCATTCCTGCCCATGTACCTGGATAGGAGGTGACATCTTAAGTAATTCCTTATACAATGGACACATTGTCACTGACTCAATTTCGAATCAATCATGATTCATGTTTTAAATAAGGATTTTTGAAGGAGTATCTTGGTGAATCTGGAAGAGTTTTTGTTTTGAAGTCAGATAGACCCATGTGTGCTACTTCCTAGTTCTGTCACATGGGAAATAATAGTTCCTATATAATGGCATTGTTGTGTTGAATATATGAGGTAATGTATGTAAAGTAATTATAGTAACCAAACACTATTAAATAAGGAGAGCATCAGAATTGTAGTGTGTTTGCAACCTAACCTTCAGATAACATGATTTGCTTGGAAACCATTAGGAGTGGTAAAGATCTGAAGAAGAAATAAAGGTCACTGTCAGATACTGGTTATACAGAGATACCAGCTATACTAGCACTTAAAGGGAATGTAGACACTATTGCAGGGTGGCTTCTGAGCCAGTCATAACAATGAGTGTTCAGGCATGTCACCTACTCATCTTCCCATGATGAGCTCCATGTCTTCTTTCTCCCTGCTATAGCAATATCTGCCACTGGCAGTTACTTAGGAGTGACCATAATTATGGCCTTACAGGTAGTAAGGCCCTTTAGTTTTCATGATGTGGCAGGTCCTATGGCTCCCCGAACCTACCTTGTCTACACTTTCAGCTTCCCCTCTCAGCCCCTGTTGAAAGAGGCTTTCGATGGCATAATTTACTAGGTGATGCTGCCCTCTTGTGGAGAACTTAACCTTCACCTATGGACTACCCTGGAGATGGAATAGGACATTTATTCCCTCTTTATTAGTCTAAGTTACTTCTTAAATTTATGAAAGAGATTTTAGCACATAAAAGAAATGTGTTATCTCTAAAATTTAGTATTTAGCTTAGTGTTTTGTACTAAGGTAGAAAGACTTCGGTTTGAGTAAGCAATCAGCTGACAAAGATTTAACACTGAGCTTTAGGTCTGGGCTTATGTCCTTTGGAATGAATATAAAAGAAGGAACTTCATAAAATGGCCTATTCTGAAAAGTCAGCCCAGCTCTTCCTCCTATATTGCCTTTTAAATAATGGTCAACTAAGTCAGAAATTTAGATGTTACCCTCAACTCTTACTTGCCCTAATCCCCTTCAATCCAAGTAATTCCAAGTTTAGATGATTCTACTTGCTAAAAACCTCTCTGTAGCCTTTGTGTTAATCCAATCACTCATGGTTTCTTTCCTGGAATATCATAAGAGCCTCTTCACTGCCTTCTCATCTTTTGTTTTACCTCCTCCCAATCAATCCATTCTTCGGGTAAGGCATCTGATCATGTCATTTATCTACTTGGAAAAAAAAGCAGGAACGATAACCATACAATCATGTAGGTCCCAAGAAATTCATTTTATAATGATAGAAGATATAAACTATATTGGAGATATTGTATTCATGAACCACTTTTTTTGCTAAAAACATAAGCATCCAAATATATAAAGAAAAAAGTGCTTCCAATACAAGAAGAAAAATTATAGAATTGTCTGTATGAGAGACATTCACGTAATTTAACTATGACAGACAAAGGAGACCAAAAAAATAGGTACTTAGAATATTTGAAAAACATAATTCATCACATCTAATTAATATCAAAAATATATTTTATAGACAGTGAATACACTCTCTTTTTAGAGAACATTCAAAGAAATATTCACAGAACATATTTTTAAATAATCATATAGTATGACACCAAGAAAAATTTTGCAACTCTTACAAGTGGAAATTATACTTACCCTGTTCTTGATGATAATGTAAACTTTTGCAAATTTATTTTTTTATTAATTTATTGGGGTAACATTGGTTAATACAATTATACAATTTTCAGGTGTACATTATAATTTGACATCTATATATTCTATTGTGTGATAACCACCCAAAGTCCAGTTTCCTTCAGCTACCATATATTTGATACCCTTTACCCACTTCACCCTCCCCCTAACCCCGTATATTTGACCCCCTTTACCCCATCTACCACTCCCCTCCTCTCCCACCCCCTATTCTCTGGTAATCACTAGTCTATTGTCCATGTCCCTGAGTCTCTGTTTGTCTTGTTCATTTGTTGCTTTTAGGTTTATATCCCACTTTTAAGGGATATCATGTGATTTTCAACTTTTCTTGCTAGTTTATTTCGCTTAGCATGATTATCTCAAGGTCTATCCATGTTGTCGCAAATGGCAATATTTCATCTCTTCTTATGGCTAAGTAATATTCCATTGTATATATGTACCACAGCTTCTTTATCCAATCATCTATTGTAGGGCACTACGGTCGCTTCCAAGTCCTGGCCACCATGAATAATGCTGCTATGAACATCGGTGTGCAACTGTCTTTTCAGATATGGGTTTTCAAGGCTTCGGGGTAAATACACAGTACAGGAATTGCTGGATCATATAGTAGATCAGTTTTTAGTATTTTGAGGAACCTCCATACTGTTTTCCAAAGTGGCTGTACCAATTTGCAGTCCCACCAGCAGTGTATGCGGGTTCCTTTTTCTCCATATACTTTCCAACATTTGTTATTACTTGTCCTGTTGATTATAGCTATTCTAACAGGTGTGAGATGGTATCTCATTGTGGTTTTGATTTGCATTTTCCTAATAGCTAGCAATATTGAGCATCTTTTCAAATGTCTGTTGGCCATTTGTATGTCTTCTAGGGAGAAGTGTCTGTTCAGGTCCTTTGCCCGTTTTCTGATTGGATCGTTTGTTGTTTTGTTGTTGTTGTTATTGAGTTGTGTGAGTTCTTTGTATACTTTGGATATTAGGCCCTTATCGGAGACATAGCTTGCAAATATATTTCCCCATTTGGATGGTTGTCTCTTTACCTCATTGATGGTTTCTTTTGCTGAACAGGAATTTTTTAGTTTGATGTAGTTCCATTCATTTATTTTTGCTTTTACCTCCCTTGCATTTCGGGCCAAATTTATAAAATCCTTTTTAAGTCCAAGGTCCTTGAATTTTCTTCTATTCACTTTATTGTTTCAGGTCTTATATTCAGGTCCTTAATACATTTTGAGTTAATTTTGGCGTGTGGTGATAGACAGCAGTCTAATTTCATTCTTTTGTAGGTGGCTTTCCAGTTTTCTCAGCACCATTTATAGAAGAAGCTTTCTTTTTCCACTGTATGTTTTTGGCTTTTTTGTCAAAAATTATTTGCCCATATAAATATGAGTTTCCTTCTGGTATCTTGATTCTGTTCCATAGGTCCATATGTCTGTTTTTCTGCCAATACCATGCTGTTTTGATTATTGTCGCTTTGTAGTATAATTTGAAGTTGGGCAGAGTGATGCCTCCAGACATGTTCTTTATTCTCAGGATGGGTTTGGCAATTCGGGGTCTTTTGTGCTTCCATATACATCTGATGACTTTTTGTTCTATTTCTTTAAAAAATGCCGATGGAATTTTAATGGAGATTGCATTTAATCTGCATAATGCTTTAGGTAATATGGTCATTTGAACTATGTTGATTCTTCCAATTCAAGACCATGGAGTATCTTTCCATTTCTTTGTAACTTCTTCAATTTCCTTTAATAGGGTCTTATAGTTTTCAGTGTATAGGTCCTTCACACATTTTGTTAGCATTATCCCTAGGTGTTTTATTCTTTTTGTTGCATTTACATAGGAAATTATTTTTCCACTTCATTTTCGGCCATTTCATTATTAGAATATAGGAACGCTATGGATTTTTGAACATTCATTTTGCATCCAGATGTTGTTTACTGTATTTGCTTACTGTTTCTAGTAGTGTTCTTGTGGAGTCTTTAGGGTTTTCTGTATAAAGAATCATGTCATCCACAAATACTGACAGTTGGACTTCTTCCTTTTTTATTTAGATGCCTTTTATGTCTTTCTCTTGCCTGATTGCACTCACTAGTCCATTCAGTGTTATATGGAATAACTGGCAATAGAGGACTGCTTTGCCTTGTTCCTGATCTTAGAAGGAAGGTTTTTAGTTTTTCACCATTAAGTATAATGTTGGCTGAAAGTTCGTCATATATGGCCTTTATTATGTTGAGGTACTTTCTTTCTATACTGATTTTGTTAAGTGTTTTGATCTCGTCGAAAGCATTTTCTGCATCTATTGATATGATCATATGATTCTAATTTTAATTTGTTTAATCGATTTGCATATGTTGAACCATCACGGTGCATAATCCTTTAATATGCTGCTGTATTTGGTTCACTAGTATCATATTAAGATTTTTGCATTATGTTCATGAGAGATATGAGTCTGTAGTTTTATTTTTTTGTGTTATCTTTCCCAGGTTTTGGTATCAGTGTAATATTGGCCTCATCAAATGAGTTGGGAAGTATTGCCTCCTCTTCGATGTTTTGGAAGAGTTTGAGGAGAATAGTTATTAAATCTTCTTTGAATGTTTGGTAGAATTCATTGGTGAACCGTTCTGGTCCTGGACTTTTACTTTTTGGTAAGTTTTTGATCACTGTTTCAATTTCCATACTGCTGATTAGTCTATTTAGATTTTCCAGTTTTTTCTGATTCAGTATAGGAAGGTTATATATTTCTAAGAACTTGTCCATTTCTTCTAGGTTATTAAATTTGGTGTTATATATTTTTCATAGTATTCTTGTATGATCCTTTGTATTTCTGCAATGTCAGTCGTAATTACCACTCTATTATCCCTGATTTTGTTTATTTGCGTACTTTCCCTTTGTTCTTTAGTGAGTCTAGCCAGGGGTTTGTCAATTTTATTAACCTTCTCAAAGAACCAGCTCTTGTTGCACTTATTTTCTCTATTGTTTTTGTTGTTGTTGTTTTCAATTTCACTTATTTCTGCTCTAATTTTGATGATTTCTTTCCTTCAGTTCATTTTAGACTTCATTTGTCCTTCTTTTTCTAGTCTTATAAGATGAACCTTTAGGTTGTTTATTTGGGCTTGTTCTTGTTTTTTGAGATAGGCTTGTAATGATATGAACTTTCCTCTTATGACTGCTTTTGCCATGTCCCAAGAGTTTTGATATGTTGTACTATCATTATCGTTCGTTTCTATGTATCTCTTGATCTCTTTTTTTATTATTTTCTCTAGCCCAGTTATTCTTCAGTAGCATGTTGTTTAATCTCCCTATATTTATGGTTCTTCTTGCTTTCCTTTTACAATTGATCTCCAGCCTCAAAGCATTATGATCAGAGAATATGGTTGGTATGATTTCAACCCTCTTATATTTGTTGAGTCTATCTCTGTGTCCCAGTATGTGGTCAATCCTTCAGAATGTTCCATGTGCACTAGAGAAGAATGTATAAACAGCTGTTTGGGGATGGAAAGCTCTGTAAATGTCACTTATGTCCAGTTGGTCTAATGTGTCATTTAAGGATGTTATTTCCTTATTGACTTTCTGTTTGGATGATCAGTCCATATCCGACAGTGGGGTATTTAGGTCCCCTACTATGATAGTGTTTTGATCTGTTTCTCCTTTTTGTCCTGTTATTAATTGCTTTATATATTTCGGGACTCCCTGACTGGAAGCATAGATATTAATAAGTGTTATGTCTTCTTGGTGTATGATTCTCTTTATCATGATGAAGTGTCTTTCAGTATCTTTGTTTACCATTTTTATTTTGAAGTCTATTTTGTCCAATATTAGTACCACTACTCTTACTTTTCTCTGAATGCCATTTGCTTAAAATATCATTTTCTAACCTTTCACTTTGAGTCTATATTTGTCTTTGGAACGGAGATGTGTCTACTGCAGGCCGCAAATGTACTGAACATTTTTGATGAGTTCAGTCCATTTACATTTAGGGTGATTTTTGAAGTATGAGGTTTTCCCATAACCATTTTATGTTTTCTTTTCTGGTAGCTCGGTGTTTCCATTGCTTCCTTGGTCTCGTGCATCTGTTTTTTTTGTTTGTTTGTTTGTTTTTGTTTTTGTTAAGTTTTATAGGTTTTCCCTCTGGTCCTTTTTTTTCATGTTATATACTTCAGTTCTGAATCTTTGGTGTTTAGTTACCATTATGAATATGTAGAGGTTAGTTATTTATATATAATAGTCCATTTTCTTCTGTGCGTGCCTTATCTCCATTCTCCTTCCCGAATTTGTATATTTGAATCCTCCCCTTTTCCGTTATTGTTATCTCAGTTTGTCCCTATGTATGCTGAACATTCATTACTACCTTGCTATAGTAAACCTCTTCTTATTTTTAAAGCTCATAATGCCCTGTTCTTAGTCAGGGTTGTAATCTTCTGCTTCTATCTGCCTGATAGTCACCTTACTCGCAGTTATGTATTTTTTGTGTGTCATTTTGTTTTAGGTGAGCTGACCCCTTTCAGTATTTCCTGTAATGCAGGCCTCATAGCGGAGAATTCTCTCTCTCTCTCTTTTTTTTTTTTTAATGTCTGGAAAGGTCTTTATTTCTCCTTCCTCTCTAAAAGAGAGCTCTGCTGCTGGATACATTATTCTTGGCTGGTAGTTCCTTTCACTTATCTTACATTTATTTATTTATTTATTTATTTATTTATTTATTTATTTATTTATTTATTTATTTATTTATTTTAGTTCCTTTCATTTAATAGTTTGAATATCTGAATCCACTCCTTTAGGCTTCTAAGATTTGTGCTAAGAAGTCCAACGATAACCTAATTGGTTTTCCTTTATAGGTTATGGTCTTCTTTCCCCTGGCTATTCTGAGAATTCTTTCTTTGTCCTTGAGTTTTGAAAATTTTAATACATTGTATCTTGGTGAAGGCCTTTTTGGGTTGAAATAATTGGGTGTTCTGTTGACTTCTTGAATTCCAAGCTCCAGCTCATTCCTTAGATTTGGGAAATTCTCGTCAACTATTTGTCCGAAAATGCTTTCTATTCCTTGTTTCTATTCTTCCCCTTCGAGAATGCCCATTATTTTTATGTTTTTTTTCTCCTGATGTATCAGCTAGTTCTTGTATTTCTCTTTCGTTATTTTTCATTCTTCGGTTTCTCTCTTCTTCCTTCTGATTTCTAGATTTTTGTCTTCGATATCACTGATTCTTTTCTCCATTTGGTCACTCTATTTCCCAAGCTTGCTATTTCATTTCTCATCTCTTTCAGTGTGTTCTTCATTTCCAGAAGTTCTATTTGGTTCTTTTTGAGGGGTTCAATCTCCTTGCTCTGCTCATCTAGGTATTTTTTCAATTCCTGAAATCGTTGAAATGAATCATTTTGGATCTCTCTGAGTTTTTTCAGAAGTACCATCCTGAATTCTCTGTCATTTAAGTCACATATTTCTATGTCTGTAAGCTTATTTTCTGGAGATTTTTCTCTTTCTGAGCTGCTTTGTCCCCTTGGTTGTTCATGGTGTTTATTGGACTATTTCTCCACCTGGGCATTAATGGAAGTGTATTTTGCTGTTTTTCCAGAAAGAAGATTCATTATATAAAAGTCTCTATTTAGCCTGTTGTAAAGAAGGCGTTTTTCTTTTGGTTTCCAATAGGTGGTGTCTAAGAGTCTTGGATCCTTGCTTTATTTAAAGCCTTAATAATGCCTTTTTTTTTTCTCATATTCAATCACGCTCGCTACCCTCAGTCTCAGTCCCTGTCAGTTTTAGCAACAGTTTGATAGTGTTTGCTCAGATTCTCCTGGGGCTCCTAGGTGTTCGGTTTTGGAGGTTATGGGGGAAGCGGCCCTTTAGATTTGGGTATTGGGGCTGCAGCTCAGCTTCAAGTTTTGCAACCACAACTAGTAATAATCAGCTGTTGTTTCTCTGCTGTCCCAGCTTCTCTGCCATCCCTACTTCTCTGCTTTCTGCCCTGATGCCTGGGCACTGTCGCTGGTTGCATGGGGCTCTCAGCTCTCCCAGGCAGGGCTGTTCAGGGAAGTCACCACATCTTCTCCCCTCCAGCCTCTTCCTACAGGGAGCTCTGGCTGTGAGAGGAAGCTTCTTTGTTTTTCCCAGTCTAACACCCATTTCCCGGGGTTCTGACCTGTGGTAGCTCTTATGCTCAGATCCCACACTCAGATGTGTTGGTGTGCAGGTTTGTGTGTTTTTTATTGAGTTCATCTTATTGTTTCAAGGGGAGAGATCTGGTGACAGCTCTTACTCTGCCATGTTTCTGACATCAATAGCTGACAGTCTTATGGGAGCTCCTTTGTAGGTAACTAATTGCTTTTCTCTTGATGCTTTTACGATTCTCTCTGTCTTTAACCTTTGACATTTTAATGATAATGTGTCTTGGTGTTGGCCTCTTTGGGTTCATCTTGTTTGGGACTCTCTGTGCTTCCTGGACTTGAATGTCTATTTCCTTCTCCAGGTTAGGGAGGTTTTCCATCATTATTTCTTGAAATAGGTTTTCAATTTCTTGCTCTTTCTCTTCTCCTTCTGGTATTACTATGATGCAAATGTAATCTTGATATTTTCCTAGAGGCCACTTAAGCTATCCTCATTTTTTTGGATTCTTTGTTCTTTTGCTGTTCTGATTGGGTGTTCTGCCGTACCCTATCCTCTAAATCTCTGATTTGATCTTCTCCTTCATTCAATCTATTCATTCCCTCTAATCTACTTTTCATCTTAGATATTGTAGTCTTCATTTTTACTGGTTCTCTTTTACGTTTTCCATCTCCATTTTTATATTTTCTTTCTTTTTGTTAAAGCTCTCATTGAGTTCATATACTCTTCCCCTAAGTTCACAGAGCATCCTTATAACCAGTGTTTTGAACTCTGCATCTGGTAGATTGCTCGTCTCCATTTTGTTCAGTTTTATTTTTCTGGAGCTTTTTTGGTTCTTTCATGTGGGACATGTTTCTTTGTCTCCCCATTTTGGCTGCCTCTCTGTGTTTGTTTCTTGGTATTAGGTAGGGGTCCTAAGTCTCCCAATCCTAGTAGTGTAGTTTATGTAGTAGGTGACCTTTGGGGCCCATTGGTGCAGTCTTCTCTGGTTACCTGATCCAGGTGCTCGAGATTTGTCCTTTTAATGGTTGTGTGTGTCTTCTTCTTGTAGTTGAGCCTTGGTTTCCATTTGCACATTGATGGGAGGGACTGACCCTTGGCTGGATTGTTGTGAGGATTGCCCAGAGAGCTGACAACCCTATGGAGAAAGTTTCACTTTAGCAGGTCTCTGATGCCTGCCCAATCTGCCCTTCAGGTGTGTCCTCCTCAGATGCAGCTCTGGGTGGTGTTCTGGCTCTGGATGACACTTGTTACTGGGTTACTGGTCCATGGGCCTCCTGGGAGGGGTCCAGCTGAAAGGCAAGTTCAGCCACAACCTGCACACTGCCCGGGGCCACCTGGTAAGAGTCACCAAGCAATCCACAGATGGCTGCCACATGTGCTGGGCTTAGAGGTTCCTCTAGAGGTAAAGACAGGAACTGAGGCCAGCTGCTGCTAGTGGCAAGCTTAGGGCTGCTCAGCGAGAGGTACGGAGCATGCTAATGCTGCTTGTTTGGAGTTTGTGGACCTTAGAGAGGTTTAGGAAAGTTCATGGGATGAGCCAAGACAGAACATCTGTTTGGAAAACAACCACTACAGGCAGCTTGGGTGGGCCCGCACATTGGGTGGGGTCTCGGAATCACCTGGACAGGGCAAGTACTGTTAACTCAGTTGATGAAAACTCAGATACGATGATAGCCTCCATGCCATCTACAATTAAAAGGAGGGGATTAAAACTTAAAAATGCTTCACAGTTTACATAGTGTTAGAGAAATCCTGGAAAGGCAAGAAATGGGAGAATCAAAGTAATATTATAAAGCAGATGTAGTCTGTGGCCAAATATGGCCTGCCACCTGCTTTTGTAAGTAAAGTTTTATTGGAACACAGCCATGCTCATCCATCCACATGTTGTCTGTCGCTGCTTCAATACCATAATAGCAGAGTTAGGTAGTTGCAACAGAGACCATATGACACTCAAAACCTAAAATATTTACTACCTGGCCCTTTATGGAAAACGTTTGCTGGCTCCTGGTATAAAGCATCCTCCCAAACGAGAAACTTTAGACTCCATCTAAAGGTTAAAAGGACTCAAAGAGCACTATCATAGTCTAGAAATGAGAATTAATGAAAAATTAAATAATGTTTAAACAAATAAGCAAGGCAAACTAAAGAATTCTTGAGATTCAGTTATTCTTTTGAATTTGGGTGATGATGTGGCTCATATAGGGCACAATGAATGGTATTTGCATTCATACAAGTAAGTGTTTTCTTGCTTGCTTCCTCCTATTCAAAAGATCGTTACTGAGTGCTACTGTAATCTAGATACTGAATTAGCTGCTAGGGATATCATAGAGAATAAGATAGACATATTTCCCACCCATATGGAGCTTATAGATTGTCATGTTTGACCCTGGCACTATCCCTACTAGCTGTGACTTTGAGCAAGTTTATAGAACCTCTTTTAGTCATTCTTTTCCCATCTATATAATGAGATTACTAGTACCTCTTTTGCAAATTTAAGATATATATATATTCTCCCAAGTTATTGAAAGACTATTTATTGAGTGCCGAATATATGCTAGGCAGTTTCAGTCATTGGTGATACAGTAGTTAATAAAATAGATTTAAAAAATTGCCCTCATAGAAATTGCATTTTAGTCAAATATATGAAAGTACCTGAAACAAAGTAGGCATTTAGTAACTGTTGTTTTCCTTTTCCTGAATAAATAAAAGGAAGGCCGTGCTTATCTTTCAGTTCTGATTTTAGCAGGGAGTACAATACTGGTTAAAACTTCATTTCACAAATTTCCTTTTAATGGATAGCATTTTTGATAACATAGACCAGATATTATTATTAATCATATGGTAACTTAATAATTATAATAATTAGATTGGATAACTCTAGTTGTGAAAAACAATTAGTTCCAAATTGGTTTACTTCTCATTTCTTAAATGTTCCTTGACCTTGAATGTTTTCCACCCATCTCTGCCAAACCAAAGACTAGCCATACACTAAAGTCAAGGTACAATCAAAGGAAAACATAATGGCAGAGCTAAAAGTGGTCTGTGTAATTGCTGTAGTCAGTGACCACATTTTCTGGTGAAAAACTGAGGCCTGGGATTAGAAAGGACTTTCCTAAGGCCACATAGCTTAGAGGTGACAGAGGTAGGATCAAACCAGCAGCTTCTGCTTACCGGTCAAGCATTCTTTCCACTGTTTCTGGGATGTCTCACATTTGCTACCTCCTCTAAGAAGTCTTCCTGCACTTGAGGGAAACATCTTCTTATATCCAAAGTACATTTGTGATTCTATTCTTTACCTTATATTTTTCCTCTGCCACCTCTCATTTTATAAATTAATCCACTTCTAAGGGTTTTTCTTCTGTCCTGGATAGAGGAGACTGCCAGATCCCTCTGCCCAGCTTTACCTTCTTCCTGAGCTAGAGTTCCATTCCAAAGTGTGTATTACATCTCACCCAACCTTCCCCTTGCTATCTCTATTTCTGTCCATGGCATATTTCTCACCCCTGTAACTCAACCTTATGACTACAGAATCCTCTTCAATTTACTCTTTTATCTCCAACAGTCTCCAAGACCTTTCTGAGCTCCTTCTGCAGTCTTTCTAATATTCATCTCATCTATCTCCTTTGCCTTCTTCCTGCTACTGCCAGGGACTCATTACCTTTTCTCTGGATGCCCTCCAACCAATTCTCTGCAATTCTGCCAAATGAATCTCTCTAAAGTATATCTCTGTATTCATTTCAATCAGCAGTAATTGTGCTCTGGGTAAACCTCATGAGTTATGAGATCTCGATTGTGCTTAGTTTGGATCATGTCATTCCCTTTCTCAAAAAAAAAAAAAGCCCAAATCACTTCCAGAATTAAATCTAAACACTTAATTCCAGCATTGAAGACCCCATGTAAGTGGATGTAAATTACCAAAGGGATATTATTAAAAGAGTTTATCTCCTCTCTTAAACATACCCACTTCTTTCACTTGTGGCCTTGACCTCGATCTTTTCCACTTCCTGAAAAAGCTCACCCCTTTGATTCTCAATCTCCCTTTGTCATGTATTCTCTGCCTGTTAATCCTCTTCTTTGCCCTGGTTTTATTCTCTATGTTTACAAACTGGCTTAGATCTCTCCCATCTTGAAAACAACCTTTCTTAGACCCATGTTCATCTTTAGATATTGCCCTTTGTTTCTTTCATAGCTAAACTATTTTGAAAAGTTGTCCACACTCACTATATCTGCTCTACCATCTTTCACTCATGAGCACAACTCATAGCAATCTAATTCTGTCCCCCACCACATCATCCAAGTGACTCTGTTAATTATTTAAAGCAATGAACTTTTTCAGTTCTTATCTTACTTCACCTCTGTATTAGTATGCTAGGGCTGCCATAACGAAATACAAACTGAGTACCTTAAAACAGAAATTTTCTCATAGTTCTGGGGGCTAAAAGTCTGAAATCAAGTTGTTGGCAGGGCTATGCTCCTTCTGAATGCTCTAGGAAAGAATCATTTGTTGCCTCTTCCTAGCTTCTGGCAGTTGCCAGCAACCCTTGGTGTTTGTTGGTTTATAGACATATTGCTCCAACCTCTGACTCTGTCTGCACATAGCATTTTCCCCATGTCTTTGCATCTGCATGTTTTTCTTATAAGGACAACAGTCATTGGATTTAAGGTCTACCTTATTATAGAATGACCTCATTTTACCTAATTACATCTGCAAAAGACCCTATTTCTAAATAAGGTTGTTTTCTGAGATTCTGAGTGGACATGAATTTGGGGGGTACACCATTTAACCAAGTACATCCTTTCCTCAGCACTTAACATTGTTGAACACTGCTTCCTTCTCAAAATTTTCTTTCTTTGGCCCCAGTAACACTATTCTTCCCCTGCTTTTTCTTTGGTATCTCTTATCTATTTTCTATAGTTCCTCTTCCTCCATTTTCTACTTAAAAATTATGGACTCCAAAGTCTTGCACAAAACACTCTACTCTTCTCATACTACACAATCTAGGTGATTTTAATTAATTCTCGTGATTCTACTTATCAAGCAAGATTTCTAAATCTCTCATTTTGTTCTACACCACTCTCCCATATATCCTACTTCTTTCTGGACATCTCCATTTGTATTCCCCCAGAGATATTGCAAAATTTCTACATGTATATATTAAACTCATTAACTTTCACCTCCAACACCTAATAAAATCTGCTTCTCCTCCTGTGTACCTCTATATAAGTAAATAGTTTGCAGTGAACTCAGTTTTCTCAACTACTCACTTCTGTATCTAATTGATCAAGTCTCGGCAATTTTTACCTACTGAAAATTTCTCAGATTTCTCCTTTCTTGTTTGTTCACTGCAATAGTCTCTCAACTAGTTTATCTACCTCCAGTCTTGCCATGTTCCCTACCTCTCAAATTTATTCTCCATACTATAACTAAAATCTTCTTTTTAAATGCAAAACTGGTCATGAAACTCTTACTCACCAAAACCCTTCAAAGTTCCCTGTTGTGTTCACAATAAAGTCCAAACTTTTTAATTTGGTTGAACAAGGCCCTTTGGAATATAATCCCTATTTATCTTCACACAAGCTTGTACTCTGTGCTATGGCCATATTCAACTGCGTGTACTTTCACAACTATAATATCATCTCCCATATCTCTTTGTCTTTTTACATTCTGTTTCTTCTTCCTAGAATGATATCTGCTATCTCCTCTTCTTTGCTTAGCTAACTCATACTCAATACTTAAGACAAGATTAAGGCTTTACCACTTCTAAGATTCTTTCATTAGCTCTTTCACCCCTGGACTGTATTAAGTTTCCCTCCCCTAAACAACATCCTCTGATTTTCTCTATCTAGAACTGCTTATACTGTATTGTAACAGCTGTTTTCTTGTCTGTTTCCCCCTGTAAATTTTGGGCACTGTCCATGTGTTATTCATCCTTATATCTCTAGCATAGCCATCAATAATGCCTAGCAGGGTTACAAGCTTGATACTCATTGAATAGCTAATTGAATTGAATCAATGTATTCCAGGCAAGGGCAATCAGGGTTACTGGAGCAAAGATTCAAAGCTGATAATTCCAGGAGTGTTGCGTTGTGACACTTCCAAATACTTGAAAAATGAAGTGGTGGATTCAGTAAAGGAAAGAAATAGGAGTCCAAGATGAATCCAAAGTTTCTTGCTTAATAGACTAGATGAAGTTACAAGAACTAGCATTTATTGAGTGCCTGCTAGGTACTGAGCATTTGAGTAGGTATTTTGATGCATCTGTAAGACTGAGTAGAAAAGTCCAGTAAGAAATTATAACTATAATTATGAGGTGCAGGAAGAAACAAGGACTCAATAATTAGATTGTGAGTTATTTGGATAGATGTTAATTGAATTCGTTGGGGGTAGGTGTAAGGGAGGGGTCTTCCAAAAAGGGTAGTATAGAGGGGAATGGAAGAGTACTGAGACAAGATATTGGATGACCTATATTTAAGATCTAAGCACAGGGAGAAGAACTATTCTTTCCTTCCTTCCTGCATTTTTTAAACAAATATTTACTATGGCCATACTCTGTACCAGGGACTCTTGTAGGAACTTGGAATATTGCAATAAGTAAAATAGTCCCTTCTCTCGTGGAGCTGATATTCTGGTGGAGACAGAAGAAGTAGACAATAATCACAAATAAGTAAAATATTATATAATATCAGTTAGTGATAAATGCTGTAAAGAAAAAGCAGTGCAAGAGTATATAAAATGACTAAATGTGGATATGGTGGGTGTAATGGGAACAGGGGAGACTTTAGCTAGTTCAGGGAAGGTCTCTCTGAAGATATTTGAACTAAGAATTAAATGATGACAGAGAGGCAGTCATATAAAGATCGAGCTGGGGTGGTAGGTTGGACAGAGCATTCCTGGTAGATATCACGTATAAAGGCCCTTAAATAGGAAAAAATGGTAAACATAACATATTCAAGGATCAGAAAGCAAGCTACTAAAACTGGAGTGCAGTAAGCAAAAAGAAGCATGAAAGGAGACAAAGTTGAAGAGGTAGTCAGGGACATAATCATATAGAGCCTTGTAAGCTCTGCTAAAGGGTTTAAATCTATTCTAATCACAGAGGGAAGGTGTATAGATCAGGACAGTATTATGATTTGTTTTGGACATGGAGCTGGACACCGGGGTGCTGTATAGGGAACAGACTGTAGGGGGCAGAGAAGAAGCAGAGATATTTGTTAGGAGGCCAATTACAATAATTCAGGCAATTATTGGTTATGGGTTGGGCTTGGGTTTTGGTAGTGGAGATAGTGAAAAGTAGTTTTAGAGAACTTGTTAATGGAATAGGTGTGAGTTGGGCAGGGTTGTGGTAAGGAGTGGGTGGGCAAGGAATAAAAGATTCTTTGGTTTTGGTCTGAATATACAGTGCCAGTGACTGAGGTTGAAAAGACTGGAAGAGGAACAGGTCGATGGATGATGGGAAGAAATCAGAAATAAATAGCTTGGTTTTGTACATGTTAATTTTGAAATGTCCTTTGGGCAGCTACATGCTAATATTTAGTAAGCAATTAGATAAATGAGTCTAAAGTTCAGGAAATAATTTAATATTAAATATGTAAATTTTGGAGTAACCCTCTGATAATTAAAGCTTTGAGACTATATGAAATCACTAATGTATTAAGTGTAAACAGCAGAGGAGAGGTCCCTGAACTGAGTCCTTGCATATTCCAATATTTAGAGATAGGGCAGAAAAGGATAACCAAAAATTAGCTGAAAACTGGCCAGTGTAGTAGGAGGATAACTAAAAGAGCGGTATCTCACAACCCAAGTGAAGAAACTGATTAAAGAAAGAGGGAGTTGTCAACTGTGTCAAATGTCGATGAGACATTGATTCTGAGAATTGACTATTGATTTTGGCAACATGGAGGTCATTGGAAACCTTGACAATGGAACATTGGAGACAAAAGCTTGAATGGATTGTTTCATAAAAGAATGAGAAGTGAAGAAGGGAAGATAGTAGGTCTTTCTAGATGTTTAGCTGGGAAAGGGTACAGAAAAGTGGAATATTAGCTGGAAGGCAATTAAGATCAAGAAAGGGAGGTTTTCTTTTAAATTATGAACATTAAATATCTGACAACTAATAAGATAATACAAGGAGCAATCGATGGTGTAGAAAAGAAGGGATAATTGCAGCAGTGAGATCCTTGGGAAGGTCAGAGTAGAAGTGGGAATTGAACTTTGATAAAAAAATAAAGATAAATCATCTATATTAAGAAGAGATAAGACAAGGTAGTGATAAATTGATAGAAAGATGAGGATGTCCTCTTCTCAATGCTTCTCTTTTTTGAATCATATATGAGGGGAAGCCATCATCTGAGAGGAGAAAGGGGGTGTAAAAGAGAAAAAGGGCAATTAGAGATGTGGGAGGAAAGATATGGGAAAGTAGTATCAGGAAAACCAAGGGCAGGGCGGAATGTGGATTTCAAGAAGGAGCAGGCTATCAATCAATAATGTTAAATGCTCTTGCATTCAAGTTGTATGAATATTGAAAAGAAGCTACTGGATTTGCTGATTAGGTTATTGTTTGACGTTGGCAGCAAAGCCTTTATTAAAACACTAAGGCAGAGGCCCAAGTTCAGGGAAGGGTAAATGAGAGGGAGGAATTGTATATGTAAACAATATTCTTTAGAAAAGAAGGTGAAGGATAAGTTAGAAGGACCTACTTGTCTCCTTTATTGGACTGTTAATTCCTTGAGGAAGAGGAATATGTCAGATTCATGTAATATACCTAGTGACTTATACAAGCTATGACACTGCTGTTTTCCAATAAAAGTTGAGTACGTGATAATCAGTCAGGAGGGTCTATGGGAAGAACTAGGGTTTATGGGAGGAGTTCTGGCATTCTACGTCATCCAGAGAACAAACAGGAAGAATGAATCTACTGGAAGAACTCTATGTTTATAATAAAGATCTGTGGTTCTAACTTTCCCTTCCATGAACTTCTGTTTTACCTTATATAAATACCTCCCCCCATCTTGGCACGCAGGCCAGAGTGTGCATGTAGCTTGCCATGTCTGCATGCTCTAGGTTGTAACCCTTTCTTTATTCTAAATAAAGCTTTTTTGGTTTGGGGGCGGGGAGTTGAGTATGTGAGTGAATGAATGAATTCTGTACCCAGACAGAGTCAACAAAATTTTCTAAGGCGTTATTTTGAGAAATTGAATTTGTCCTACTATCCTCAAAACATGTGGTTGGAAAGAAAATAACCACAGAGGTGCTTTTGTCCTCTTGATGAATAGAAGCATGAAGAAGACAAAGGAGATAGTTCAAATACAATTTGTAGTTTCTGGATACCCACACTATTTCCAGTGTATAGGCAGTGACCTGGAAAGTCTGATCCTAGAACTGAAAGATATTAGATGGCATTCTTTGCATAGGGTAGAAAATACTGAGGTGACTGGTGGTTGAGGTGGGGTTGCAGAGTTTCCTCTACCAGACTTGGAAAGGGGAAGGAATAGGGTGTGACAGCCATATAGGTATATTTGAAGGGTATAAATACAACAACAAATGAGGAATTGCATAGAATGAGATCAAGGTAGATCAGAGCATAATTAGATGAAATCAAGACAAGGGCTGACTATCAGAGAAACCATCTTGATACTGAAAATTACTTGATTGTAGGCTAACTTTTGAGAGGAAATAGTGGAAACCCTCCCACTGAGTCATTTATAATTATTTACAATTAGGCAGGACAATGTAGTTGAGAAATAATATAGCGTAATATGAGGAGTGGTTTCGCTTTGTTCCCAGAAGGATGGACTGGATGTGACCTAATAGGTTTTTCCTACGCTAATTTGGTTGCATGTGTCAGAGAAGAGACTGTTTGATCATCTTCCCCGCTGTTAAGTGACTCATACTTGAGTTGACCACAGGGATATAACAAAGAGAATATCCATTGATAAGGCAGATGGCAGAATGTGGAATGGGCGGCCAACAGGTTGGAGGAGAATACTCAGACTTTCCCAAAACTTGAACAGTTGCTCAGAAACAAGCAAAGCTCCCAAAAGTTAGGACCCTGTATTTTTTACCATCGATTTCAGGACATGGCTCCAGAGCCTGGAATATAGTAGTTGATGAATAAATAGCTGATGAATGAATGAATGACACCTTGGGTAAGACACTTAGGGATATCAATATAATATGACCAGTAGACTGATAAGTTGAACATATTCTTTAACATTTCGGAGTCAGTTAACTCATCTCCTTTTCAATGAGTTCTTCTGAAGATGAAATGAGAGCAGGTAGATAAGATACCTGGGATTTAGCATCTTAAGAGTCATTAGCTTTCTTTCCTTCCTCTTTATTTTTCCACATTCAGTCTCTCCAGAGAACCATACCTTCTGTTTATGTTTTACCACAATGGAAAGAGAGAAGTTATGCCTTTTCTCTTAAAAAATCATAGATATTGATGTTAAAACATCTTTGCTTAACATTAACTAATAGTACAGGCAATTTAGAGCAGTTTTTTAAAAACAATAAACAGCTAAGTGCTACAAGATATGATATTCTTTCACTTTGCTTTTATCAACTTACCCAAAATCTTAATTCAAATAAAATAAAAATGCTCTCTGGCAATGTTTTCTCATCCTTGGGACATGCTCAGTATCTAAAAACACCCAGATCTGCCTCTCGGCGATAAACTGTAATTTATACTATATTGGCCACAGATAAGCTGCTCCCCTAGTCTTAGCTATTGGAGCTGACCAGTGAGAAACTCCAATTTTACCTTTTTAAAATTTCTTGCTTCCATATTTACTTCTATCATTTTTTTTTTGTCTTTCCATACCAGACAGAATTTATAGAAAAAAAGAATGGTTTTATTAAGGAACTGATACCACTAAGTGGATCAAAGTCCTTTTTCTCTCTTTCCTTAATCAGGAGATATTTTCTATTTTTCTCTTTTGCATTTCTTCTCTTCCTTCTACTTTGCTGCTTTTTAAGCTGGACTTAGGAGACACCGGTTTAATTGGGATACAATAACTAGACTTAATTAATATCATGGGCCAGCTCACTTCCTTTAGCAACACTGCCTGACACTTTTTTTTCTCTGAAATGTTTTTTTTTCCCCCAGAGACTTATATATCTTGCACAGAACAGAACATTTTGAACAATATTTAAACACAGTTTTTGATCAGAGTTAAAGTGATCATATCATAACAGCTAAAGGTGGGTGAGAAAATTTGGTGAGCATTCTAGGAAGTGCTATAAAGTAATTAATGGATAGAAAAGTCATTCAAGTTAAGACTTTATAAAAGAATCAAGATGAGTCAATCCAGAAAAGATAAAGTTTTCAGATCCTTAGAAATAGCCACTTGCCATGCATAGTTTGAAAAACAAAATAAAAAATGTCGACTTAACTCATTAATTTAATGTCCATGAAAGAGTTTTACCTTGCAAAGTAAATAAACTATGTGTTGAATTTTTCATATATTTGTTTTGCAAGGCAAGAAGAAATAATTTAATAACTTTTTTAAGTATTGAAAAGTGTTCTCTAGAAAAAAAATCTGCTCTTCTAGAATACCAAAAATGTGTCCCATGCTATCATCTATTGACCTCCTTTTCCCTGTCAACCCTATATGTCCCATCAGCCACTTTATTTTTCATGAAAAATCTACTTTCCCATGCTGTCCATACCTTAAAACACTTTCTGTGATACACACAACAGAGTGCCTGTTTTCTTTTTCCTGTAAGAACAGCACAAGAAGAAATGGCATCATTTGTAGCAGGAGGGAGTTCACTAGGTCTTCTAGAGGACTTAAAATGTGTCTAGTCAGTGATAATTTAGCAAAGAAAGCTATAGAGTTTTCTTTACTGACTTCAGCCAATCCTTACCTCCCCAGAGATGCCATGCTGAGACAGAAGAGAAGGGAATTGGCAGCAATGGCTAAGAAATGAATGAACTATATAGCCTTTTCATCTCTATGTTGTTCAAGCCAGAGTTCTTTAAATGTTAATACATTGAAGGGAAGACTTTTTGTGAAGACTGAATGGCAAAACACTCAAAAAGAGAACATTGGGCTTTGCTCTGTAAATTTCTTTTTGTCCCCCATATATATACACACACACCCAGCTTCTCAATTTGTCCTTTCAATATGTAACATAATTTACTACCATGGGTTTACCTATGCCTCTCATATTTACATCTCTAGCCCAGAACTATTTTCTGAATACCAACCTCATTTTCGGTTATCTGAAGGACATTTTGGTATAGAAACACAGCTACCTTGACCTCAACATGTCTTGATATCCCTGCTCAAAAACAAGAACCTCCCTTTCTTTCCTGTTCCTGATCTCACTTAATCGTCCTAGTCCCCTCAAGTAAGACTTAGAGAAGTATTTTGATCCTCCCATTCTCTTAGCTACCCATTTCATTTTTATCTAATCAGTTCCAAATCATGTTCGTTCTACCTCGAATGTTTTTTTTTCAAATTTCATGCTTTTAGCCTCCTTGAACATCTTACCATTCTCTGAGCACACAGTGTCCTCTCATGATGCTTTGTCTTTACAGATACTGTTCTCTCTGCTTACAATGGTCTCCCACCCCTTCTTTACCTAGTATGACCCTGCTCATTGTTAAAGGGGCCCCGTAAATTTTATAAGCCAGTACTCATTCCCACTAGAGAGCTAATGTTTCTCTTTGTGCACTTACCACATTTCATCATAAATATCAGCTTAGGTATCTTTTTTCCCTGCTAAACCATGAGCTCTGTGAAGGCTGAGGCTGCATCTTAATCATCTTTAAAGTCCCAGAACCTGACCCATAATAGTCTGTGGTAACAATTAATAAAGAATGAATGATATAACTTAACTCTAATTTATCAATTTGTCCTTTAATGGATCATGCTTTTGGTGCCAAGGTTAGAAATTATTGGCATAATCCTAGATTCCTAAGATTCTCTCCTAATTTTTTCTAAAACACTTATAGCTTTATGTTTACATTATATTTACATTAAAGCTATGATCCATTTAGAGTTTTGTGTGTGTAAGTATGAGACTTAAGTCAAGGTTAATTTTTAGGCCAATGGTTGTCCAATTGTTACAGCACCATTTGTTAGAAAGGATATCTTTCTATCATTTAATTGGTTTTACAACTTTGCCAAAAATAAGTTGGGCATATCTGTTTGGGTATATTTCTGTATTGTCCATTTTGTTCCTCTGCCTTTCTAGAATAATTGTCTGTACCTACAAAAATCTTGATGAGATTTTGATAGAAATTTTATTAAATCTATGTATTAATTTGGAGAGAATTGATGTCTTTACTATGTTGAGTCTTCCAATCCATGAATACAGTGTGCCTCTCCATTTATTTGATCTTCTTTGATTTCCTTTATCAACATTGTTGTAGTTTTCAGCCTCTACATCCTACACATGTTCTATTAGATTTACACCTAAGCATTTCATTTACTTAGCAGCAATTTTAAATGGTATTCTAAAAAATATATATTATTTCCACATGTCTGTCATTAGTATGGAAATGTGATTGCTTTTTGTGTGTTGATCAATCTTGCTAAACTTATGAGTTCTAGGAGTTTCTTTCTATTGTTTGGTTGGTTGGTTTTATTTTTAGATTCCTTGGGATTTTCTACATATGTCATCTGCAAATAGGGACAGTTTTATTTCTTCCTTTCCAATACGAATGCCTTTTATTGCTGAATAAAGTATTCTTCGTTGTAGATTCTGAGTTTTCATAGCATCGAATATTTTGTGCCAAGCCCTTCTGTCCTGCAGTTTCTTTTGAGAAATCAACTGCCAGTCTTATGGGTTTTCCCTTGTAGGTAACTAACTTCTTATCTCTTGCTGCTTTTAAGATTCTCTCTTTGTATTTAACCTTTGGCATTTTAAGTAAATGTATCTTGGTGTGGGTCTCTTTGGGTTCATCTTTTTTGTGACTCTCTGAGCTTTTTCGGGTTGTATGTCTATTTCCTTCACTAGGTTATGGAAGTTTTCCATCATTATTTCTTCAAATAGCTCTTCAATGTCTTGTTTTCCTTCAGGTACCCCATGACATAGATATTTTTATATTTAATAGTGTCCCATAGCCTCCTTAAATTATTATTATTACCCTGGCTTCTTCTTTCTTGCCATTCTTATTGAGTGTCCTTGGCTTCCCTATCCTCTATATTGGTGGTTCGATCCTCTTTGAACCATAATAGTTTAGAAACTATTATGCCAATAATTTCTAAATCAACTTTGTTGATTCTCTCTAAAATATTTTTCATCTCAGATAATGTGTTCTTCATTTCTGACCAATTCACTTTTATAATTTCCTTTTCCATTTTTATGATTTTCATCTCTGTTAAAGTTCTCACTGAGTTCATCTACTCTTCCTTTAAGTTCATTGAGCATCTTTATAACCAGTGTTTTGAACTCTGCATTTGTTAGATTGCTTGACTCCATTATTCCTGGATCTCTGTTCTGTTCTCTCATATAGTTTCTGCTTCTTTGTCTTCCCATTTTGGCTGCCTTTCCATGTCTATGTCTATGCACTAAGCAAAGCTTATAAGTCTCCTGGTCTTATTAGCATGGATTTGTGTAGTAGGTGTCCAGTGGCACAGTCATGAGGCAGGTTCAGCTGCAGGCCAAGTTTAGCCTCAGCCTGTGCCCCTCCGGGGTCACCTGTTAAGATTCAGCAAGCAATCCATAGATGCTGTGCTTACAGTTGCCTCAAGAAACCACACCAGAAACTAAGGCCAGCTGCCACCATTGTGAGTCTTGACGCTGCTCAGCAAGAAACACCTGATTTGCTGAGGACACACCTGGATGAGGCTTTGGTAGGGCCATGAGTTGGGAGAGGCAGAGTTTTAGGAATCTTCTGGGCGGAGCTACCTCTGTTATCCAGTTTGATGATGTCTCGGCTATGGCTGCACTGAGTCTGCACACTGGGAGTGGGGAAGGCTCAACATAAGACTGCTGGAACTTCTGTCCAGGAGAGATCCTCGCCTCCGGCCCTCACTCCAACAACTCAGTGTCCCACTGTAAGTCTCTGGCTCCCCCTGTGGAGCTGACACTGCACTGGTGCTCAAAGCAAGCAGGTCAATCCCTGCGATAGTTTACTCATGGACACATCCCCTTTAAGCCTCTGTCCCACTCAGCCACTGTGCATATAGTTGCCTCAAGAGACCACTCCAGAAACCGAGGTCAGATGGCACCAGTATAAGTTTTGGAGTTGGCTCAGTCAGCAGCACCGGACTCTCCTAGGACACACCTGGATGTGACTTGGGTGTGGCTGTGAGTTGGGAGAGGCGGAGTTTCAGGGAATCCTCTGAGTGGAGCTACCTCTGTTACCCAGTTTGATGATGTCTCAGCTATGGTGACACTGAGTCCACACACTGGGAGGGAGGGCTCAACAGAGGAACAATGGATACCATTGGCCCTTCTACCTGGGAGAGAGCCTCACTTCAGGCCCTTGCTCTGACAACTCAGTGTCCCCCTGAAAGTCCCTGGTGACCCCCAAGCAGCTGACCTGGCACTGGTGCTCAGAGAGAGCAGGTCTGTCACCGCGAAAGTCCACTTGCAGAGAGGGCCCCTTTAAGGGGCATCTGCAGCTGCTGCTGCCACAGCCTCTGTCTCACTCAGCAGTTTGGGAACAGGCAGCCTAACTCTTCACCCCCTCCTACTTTCTACTGTTGCAGGGTGATTTCTCATTTCTCTCCCTAGTTGTAGTGCTTCTGTTCATCTAGATCCGAGGTGACTTTGCTTGCTGTTTCCTCCGTGTTTCTGTCACAACTTTGATTTGGTTGTAAGATGGATAAACAAATTTTCTATCATCTATGCCATTTTTTTCCCCGAGTTGGTTCCTCTGTAGTTTTGTTATAATTTTGCTGTGGTCACTAGAGGAGACATGCACAGCCACTACCTTCTATGTCATCTTGAACCCTTCTCCAGTAGTAGGATTTTTGTAGACATTCTTTATCAAGTTGTTAGAGTTCTGCTTTATTTGCCAAGAGTTGTTATCATGAATAGATGTTGGATTTTGTCAAACATTTTTTCTGGATCAATATATGATTGTATGAGTTTTCTTCTTTAGCCTGTTGATATATCACATTGACTTATTTTTTGTTGAGGCAAAATTGATATATAACATTATGTAAGTTTTAGGTATACAGTGTTGTAATTCAACATCTGTATTCTCTAAAAAGTGATCACCTCCAAAATTCTAGTTACCATCTTTCACCATACAACTGACCCCCTTCACCCATTTTGTCCCTGCCAACCCTCATCCCCTTAGGTAACTACCAATCTGTTTTCTGTACCTATGAGTTTGTTTTTGTTTTCTTTGTTCATTCGTCATTGTTGTTGTTGTTTAGATTCCACATAGAGTGAAATTATATGGTATTTGTCTTTCTCCATCTGAGTTATTTCACTTAGCATAACACCCTCTAGGTCCATCCATGTTGTTGTATATGGCAAGATTACATTCTTTTTTATGGGATTACTTTCTTTTTTATTGTATTTATCTACCATATTTTCTTTATCCATTCATCCATTGATGGACACTGAGGTTGTTTTCATATCTTGGCTGTTGTAAATAATGCTGCAATAAACTTAGAGGTGCATGTATCTTTTCGAATTAGTGTTTTTGTATTCTTTGAATAAACACCCAGAAGTGGAATACCTGGATCATATGACAGGTCTATTCTTAATTTTTTGAAGAATCTCTGTATTGTTTCCATAGTAGCTGTACCAGTTACATTCCCACTAGCAGTGTAAGAGAGTTCACTTTTCTCCACATCCTCTTCAGCATTTGTTGTTTCTTGTCTTTTTGATAATAGCCATTCTAACAGGTGTGAGGTGATATCTCATTGTGGTTTGGATTTGGATTTCCCTAATCTTCTTTGGAAAAATGTCTATTCAGATCTTCTGCCCATTTATTAATCAGATTTTGTTGTTGTTGTTGTTGTTGTTGAGTTCTATGAGTTCTTTACGTAATTTGGATATTAACCCCTTGTTGGCTATAAGATTTGAAAATATCTTCTTCCATTCAGTAGATTGCTTTTTTGTTTTGATGACAGTTTCCTTCATTTTGCAGAGCTTTTTAGTTTGATTTAGTCTTATTTGTTTATTTTTGCTTTTGTTTTCTTTTCTTTTGGATTGAGATCCACAAAAACATTGCTGAGACTGATGTCAAGGAACTTACTGCCTATATTTCTCTCTAGGAATTTTATGGTTTTGGGTCTTACAATCAAGTCTTTAATTCATTTTGAGTTAAATTTTGTGTTTGCTGTAAGATAGTGGTCTAGTTTAATTATTTTGCATGTGTCTGTCCAGTTTTCTGAACACCATTTATTGAAGAGACTTCCCTTTCTCCACTGTATGTTCTTGATATCTTTATCATAAATTAATTTTTCATATATGTGCGGGTTTATTTCTGGGCTCTCTATTCTATTCTATTGACCTGTGTGTCTCTTTTTATGCCAAGACCAACTATTTTGATTACTGTAGCTTTGTAGTATAGTTTGAAATAAGGGAGCATGATACCTTCAACTTTATTCTTCTTTTTCAAGATTGCTTTGGCTATTGGAGATCTTTTGTGCTTCTATAAAAATTTTAGAAATTTTTTTTCTGGTTCTGAGAAAAAAATGCCATTAGGATTTTGATAGAGATTGCACTGAATCTATAGATTGCTTTGGGTAGTATGGACATTTTAACAATATTATTTTTTCAAATCCATGAGCACAGAATATCTTTCTGTTTATTTGTGTCTTCTTTAATTTCTTCTATTAGTGTCATAGTTTTCAATGTACAGGTATTTCATGTCCTTGGTTAAATTAATTTCCATGTATTATATTCTTTTTTGATATAATTGTAAATGGGATTGTTTTCTTAATTTCTCTTTCTGATAGTTCATTATTAATGTATGAAAACATCACAGATTTCTGTATATTGTTTTTTGTATCATGCAAGTTTGCTGAATTCATTTATTAGATCTAACTTTTTTTGGTGGAATATTTAAGGTTTTCTATATATATAAATATCATGTCATCTGTGAATAATGAGAGTTTTACTTTGTCCCTTCCAATTTGAATGTTTTTTTTATTACTTTTTTCTTGCCTAATTGCTCTGGTTAGAACTTCCAATACTATGTTGAATAAAAGTGGCAAGAGTGGGCTTCCATATCTTGTTCCTGATCTTAGAAGAAAAGCTTCTAACTTTTCACTATTGAGTATGATGTTACCTGTGAGTTTGTCATATATGGCCTTTATTACATTGAGCTACGTTCTCGCTATACCTACTTTGTTGAGGATTTTTTTTAATCATAAATGGATGATGAATTTTGTCAAATGCTTTTTCTGCATTTATTGAGATTGTCATATGATTTTTATCCTTGGTTTTGTTGATGTGTATATCGTTGATTGATTTGTGGATGTTGAGCCATCCTTGCATCTCTAGAATAAATCCCACTTAATTTTGGTGTATGATCCTTTTAATATATTGTTGAATTCGGTTTGCTAATATTTTATTGCAGTGTGCATCAACATTCATTAAGGATATTGGCCCATAATTTTCTTTTTTTTTTGTGATGTCCATGTCTGGTTTTGGTATCAGGGTAATGCCGGCCTTTAAAATGAATTTGGAAGTATTCTTTCCTCTTTAATATTTTTGGAAGCGTTTGAGAAGGATAGACATTAAATTTTCTTTGAATGTTTGGTAAAATTAGCCCATGAAACTGTCTGGTCCTGGACTTTTGTTTGTTAGAAGGTCATTGACAAATTTCTGAAAGTTGAACCAGCTTTACATCACAGAAATAAACCCCACTTGGCCATATTTTATAATTCTTTTTATATATTGCCAAATTGTATATTCTGATATTTTGGTAAGGATTTTTTAAATTAATTATGTCATTATTTATGAGTTTTATAGTTTATATTTTCATACTGCCTTTTTCTGGTTTTTACATCAGGATAATTCTAGCTTTATAAAATGAATTGGGAAGGGTTTCCTCCTCTGATTTTCTGGAAGATATTGTGTAGAACTGGTGCTAATTCTTCTTTAAGCATTTGGTAGAATTCTCTTGTGAAACCATCTGGGCCTTAGGATTTCTTTTGTGAGGATTTTTAATTTATGAATAAAATTTTCTTAATAATTATAGGATTATTCAAGTGATCTATTTCATATTTGGTAAGTTGTGGCAGTTTGTAGTTTTTAAGAAATTGGTCCATTTCATCTGTTATATTTATGTGTACAAAGTTGTCTTTTTGATATCTGCAAAGTCTATAATAGCTCCTATTTCATTCCTGATATTGGTAATTTGTATCTTCTCTTTTTTTGTCAGTCTTGCTAGAAGTTTTTCAATTTTATCAGCCTTTTCAAAGAATCAGCTTTTTCTCCCATTGATTTTCTCTAATTTTTGGTTTCAATTTCTTTGATTTTACCCTTTGCTATTTTCTGCTTGCTTTGGGTTATTTTACTCTTCTTTTTCTATTTTTTTTTTTCTGACATGGAGTGTAGGTTTAAGCCTTTCGGTCTTTTCAAATAAGCATGCAGTGGTATGAATTTTCCTTTTAACACTGCTTCAGTAGTGTCTCACAAATTTTGATATGTAGTATTTTCATTTTCATTTAGTTAATGTAATTTGTGATTTCTCTGGAGAGTTTCTCCAATTCATAGGTTACTTTGAAATATGTTGTTCAATTTACATTTGTTTCTATTATTCATTTCTAGTTTTACCTCATTATTTCAGAGAATATACTGTATATGACTTCGATTCCTTTAAATCTGTTCAGTTTTGTTTTATTGCCCAGGGTATAGTCTATCTTGGTATATGCTCCACAAGTACTTAAAAATAATGTGCATTCTACTGTTGTTGGGTTAGGTATTCTATAAATGTAGATGAGATGTGGTTGGTGATGGTAGTGTTGAATTCTTCTAAAGCCTAGATTATTATCTGTCTAGTTGTTTTGTTAATAGTTGAGAGAGGATAGTCAACGTCACCAAATGCAATTGTAGATTTGTCTATTTCTCTTTCTAGTTCTATCAGTTTTGCTCACATATTTTGTAGTTCTGTTGTTTGATGCATACATATTTAGGATTGTTATGCCATCTTGGTGGATTGCCTTTTATCACTTTGCAATGACCCACTCCTTCTCTAGTAATTATCTTTGCTCTGAAACCTGATTTATCTGCTATTAACATAGCCATTCCTTCTTTGTTTTGATTAGTATTTACATGATATATTTTCTTATCCTTTTGCTTTCAACCTGCCTATACTGCTTTGTTTAAAGTTAGTTTCACTTGGCAGTATATACTTGGGTCATGTGTTTTTATCCGCTCTGCCAATATCTGTCATTTCTCTTAACAGAAACCAGATTTTATAAGACATTATAAACCAAATGAAGAAATTAAGAATGTATCCTAACATCAATAATAAGTTTTTTCAAAAAAAGCAGTGATATCATTGTTTGTACTGTAGAAAGGTACTATTGATATAGTATAGTAAATCAACATATTGAAGTGCTGCTTCTGTAAGATTTATTTATTTATTTAAAATTTTATTTATTTATTTTTATATGGTGATATTCATTAATGAAATCCGGTAAGTTTAAGGTGTACAATTCAACCGTAAGATATATATATATATATATATATATAATATATATATATATATATATATATATATATATATTGCATTATGTGTTCACCTCCTATAGTTAGATTTGTTTCTGTCACCACATAATTCACCACTTCTACCCCATCCACTTAACCCCAACTGCTCTGCTCCTACACTCTGGTAACCACGGTCTATTGTCCATGTCCATGAGTCTCTGTTTGTTTGTCCTGTTCATTTGTTGCTTTTAGGTTTATATACCACTTATAAGTAATATCATGTGGTTTTGAATTTATTCTGTCTGCCTTATTTCGCTTAGAATGATCATCTCGAGGTCCAACCATGTGGTTGCAAATGGCAGTATTTCATCTCTTCTTGTGGCCATGTAATATTCCATTGTATATATGTACCACGGCTTCTTTAGCCAATCATCTATCGTAGGACACTTTGGTTGCTTCCATGTCCTGGCCACTGTGAATAATGCTGCTATGAACATCAGTGTGCAAATATCTTTTGGATATGAGTTTTCAAGTCTTTGGGGGTAAATACCCAGTAGAAGGATTGCTGGATCATATGGTAGATCAATTCTTAGTTTTTTGAGGAACCTCCATACTGTTTTCCATATTGGCTGTACCAATTTGCAGTACCACCAGCAGTGTATGAGGGTTCCTTTTTCTCCGCATCCTCTCCAACATTTGTTTTTAGTTGTCCTGCTCATTTTAGCTATTCTAACAGGTGTGAGATGGTATCTCATTGGGGCTTTGATTAGCATTTCCCTAATAGCTAGTGATTTGAGCATCTTTTCAAATATCTGTTGACCATTTGTATGTCCTCTAGGGAGAAGTGTCTGTTCAGGTCCTCTGTTCATTTTTTTATTGGATCGTTCGTTTTATTGTTGTTATTTAGTTGTATAAACTCTTTGCATATTTTTGATACTAGGCCCTTATCAGAGGCGTTACTTGCAAATATACTTTCCCATTCAGATGGTTGTCTCTTTACCTTGTTGGTGATTTCTTTTGATGAGCAGAAGCTTTTTAGTTTGATGTAGCCTCATTCATTTATCTTTGCTTTTACTTCCATTGCCTTTGAGGTCAAATTCATAAAACCCTCTTTAAGTCCAAGATCCTTGCGTTTTATTCCTGTTTTCTTTGATGCATTTTATTATTTCAGTTCTGATATTCAGGTCCTTAATCCATTTTGAGTTAATTTTGGTGTGTGGTGATAGACAACAGTCTAGTTTTATTCTTTTGCGGGTGATTTCCAGTTTTCCCAGCACCATTTATGGAAGAGACTTTCCTTTCTCCACTGTATGTTTTTGGCTTTTTTGTTAAAAATTATTTGCCCACATAAATATGAGTTTACTTCTTCTGGACTCTCGATTCTGTTCCACTGATCTGTGTGTCTGTTTTTCTGCCAATACCATGCTGTTTTGATTATTGTTGCTTTGTAGTATAATTTGAAGTTGGGCAGAGTGATGCCTCCACCCTCGTTCTTTTTTCTCAGAATAGCTTTGGCAATTCAGTATCTTTTGAGCTTCCATACAAATCTGATGATTTTTCATTTTTTTCTTTAAAAAATGATGATGGAGTTTTGATGGGGATTGCATTAAATCTGTATAATGCTTTAGGTAATATGGTCATTTTAACTGTGTTGATTCTTCCAATCCAAGAACATGGAATATCTTTCCATTTCTTTGTATCTTCTTCGATTTCTTTTAATAGGGTCTTGTAGTTTTCATTGCATAGGTCTTTCGTTACATTTGTTCCTAGATGATTTATTCTTTTTTTGCATTTGCATAGGGAATTATTTTTTTCACTCCATTTTCGGCCGTTTCATTATTGGAGTATAGAAACACTATGGATTTTTGAACATCCATTTTGTATCCAGATTTTGTTTACTGTATTTGCTTATTGTTTCTAGCAGTATTCTTCTGGAGTCTTTAGGGTTTTCTGTATACAGAATCATGTCTCCACAAATAGTGATAGTTTGACTTCTTCATTTCCTATTTGGATGCCTCTTATATTTTTCTCTTGTCTGATTGCACTCACTGGGACCTCCAATGTTATATTGAATAACAGTGGCTAAGTGGACAGCCTTGCCTTGTTCCTTATCTTGGAAGGTTTTTAGTTTGTCACCATTAAGTATAACATTGACTCAGGGCTTCTCATATATGGCCTTTATTATGTTAAGTTACTTTCCTTCTATACCAATTTTGTTAAGTGTTTTGATCATAAATTGGTGCCATATCTTGTCGAAGGCTTTTTCTGCATCTATTGATATGATCGTATGATTCTTATTTTTTAATTTGTTTAATTGCTGTATCCCATTAATCGATTTGCATATGTTGAACCATCCCTTTGCCTCTGGGATGAAGCCCATTTGATCGTGGTTGCTGTATTTGGTTTGCTAGTATCTTATTTAGGATTTTTGCATCTGTGTTCATGAGAGATATTGGTCTCTAGTTTTCTTTTTTGTGTGTTATCTTTACCAGGTTTTTGTTTCAGGGTAACATTGGCCTCATCGAGTGAGTTGGTAAGTATTGCCTCCTCTTCAATTTTTTAGTAGAGTTTGAGGAGAATAGGTATTACATCTTCTTTGAATGTTTGGTAGAATTCACTGGTAAAGCCATCTGGTCCTGGACATTTACTTTTCGGTAGGTTTTTGATAATTGTTTCAATTTCCATACTGCTGATCGGTCTATTTAGATTTTCCAGTTCTTGATTCAGTCTAGGAAAGTTGTATATTTCTAAGAACTTGTCCATTTCTTCTAGGTTATTAAATTTGGTGTTGTATATTTTTCATAGTATTCTTGTATGATTCTTTGTATTACTGCGATATCAGTTATAATTTCCCCTCTTTCATCCCTGATTTTGTTTTATGTGTCCTTTCTCTTTGTTCTTTAGTGAGTCTAGCCAGGGATTTGTCAATTTTATTAATATTCTCAAAGATCCAGCTCTTTGATGCATTTATTTTCTCTATTGTTTTTTTTTTGTTTGTTTTCAATTTCATTTATTTCTGCTCTAATTTTGATGATTTCTTTTCTTCTGCTGACTTTGGGCTTCATTTGTTCTTCTTTTTCTATTTTTTAAGATGAAGCGTTAGGTTGTTTATTTGAGCTTGTTCTTGTTTTTGGAGGTAGGCCTGTAATGATATGAAATTTCTTCTTATGACTACTTTTGCCATGTCCCAAAATTTTGATATGTTGTCCTATCATTATCATTCGTTTCTATGTATCTCTTGATCTCTCTTTTTATTTCTTCTGTGACCAAGTCGTTTTTCAGTAGCATGTTGTTTAATTTCCTTCTATTTGTGGTTCTTCCTGCTTTCTTTTTTTGCAGTTGATCTCTAATTTCAGAGAAGTATGATCAGAGGATATGGTTGGTATGATTTCAACCCTCATATTTGTTGAGGCTATCTCTGTTTCCCAATATGTGGTTGATTCTTGAGAATGTTCCATGTGCAGTGGATAAGAATGTATAAGCAGCTGTTTTGGGATGGATGGCTCTGTAAATGTCAATTATGTCCAGTTGGTCCAAAGTATCACTTTGGGATTTTATTTCCTTATTAATTTCCTCTTTGCATGATATGTCCATATCTGAGTGGGGTATTTAGGTCACCTACTATGACAGTGTTTTGGTTTGTTTCTCCCTTTAGTCCTGTTAGTAATTTCTTTATATATCTTGGGGCTTCCTGATTGGGAGGATAGATATTAATAAGTTGTATGTCTTGTTGTTGTATGATTCCCTTTATCATGATGAAGTGTCCCTCGGTATCTTTCTATACCTTTTTTGTTTCGAAGTCTATTTAGTCTGACATTCGTACTGTAACTACCTCTTTTCTCTGAATGCTATTTGCTTGAAATATCATTTTTTATCCCTTCCCTTTGAGTCTATATTTGCCTTTGGAACTGAGATGTGTCTCCTGGAGGCACCATATGCTTACGTTTTCTTTTTTGTTTCAATCTGCAACTCTGTGACTTTTTATTGGTAAGTTCAATGCATTTATATTTGGGGTGATTATTGAAATACGAGGTTTTCCTAAAGCCATTTTATCTTTTGCCTTCTGTTAGCTCGGTGTTTCCATTGCTTCCTTGTCCTTCTGTTTCTTTTTGTTGTTGTCGTTGTTTTTGTTTTTTGTGTGTTTTGGGGGGGTTGTGGATTTTCCTTCTGGTCTTTGTAGTTTATGTTATATACTTCAGTTTTGAATCTTTGGCCTATGGTTACTATTCACGAATATGTAGGAGGAAATGTGTGTGTGTGTGTGTGTGTGTGTGTGTGTGTGTGTGTGTGTAGATATATATATATATATATATACTATATATAGATGATATACATATATATACATATATATATATATATATAGTATATATATATATATATATATATATATGTATAGTAGTCCATTTTCTTCTGCATGTGCTTATCTCCATTCCCCTTTGTGATTTTGGATATTTGTATCTTCCTCTTTTCTGTTACTATTGTCTCAATTTGTCTCTATGTTTGATGAACATTAATTACTATCTTGCTATAGCAAATTTCTTCTTATTGTTTAAGCTGTTAATGCCCTGTTCTTAGTAAGGGTTGTAATCCTCTGTTTCTATCTGCCTGGTAGTCACCTTATTCAGAGTTATGTATTTTTTTTGTCATTTTGTTTTAGGTTAGCTGACTCCTTACAGTATTTCATGTAATACAGGCATCTTGGTGGAATATTGTCTCAATTTTTTTTTTTTTTATGTCTGAAAGGTCTTTATTTTCCTTCATATCTAAAAGACATCTTTGCTGGATACATTATTCTTGTATGGTACTTCTTTTCATTTTTTTAATTAATTAATTTATTTATTTATCTATCTATCTATCTATCTATCTATCTATCTATCTATCTATCTATTTATTTTAGTTCCTTTCATTTAATAGTTTGAATATCTGATTCCACTCCTTTCTGTCTTGAAAGGTATGTGCTGAGAAGTCCTATGATAACATAATGTGTTTGCCTTTATAGGTTATGGTCTTCTTTTCTCTGGCTGCCCTGAGAATTATTTCTTTGTCATTGATTTTCGTTAATTTTAATACAATATATTTTGGTGAAAGCCTTTTTGGGTTGAGATAACTGGGTGTTCTGTTGACTTCTTGAATTCCAAGCTCCAGCTCATTCTTTAGATTTGGGAAATTCTCGTCAACTATTTGTCTGAAAATGCTTTCTAATCCCTGCTCCTTTTCTTCCCCTTCAAGAATGCCCATTATTCTTATGTTTCCTCTCCTGATTGTATCAGGAAGTTTTGGTATTTCTCTTTCATTAGTTTTCATTCTTCGGTTTCTCTCTTCTTCTGATTTATTTCTAGATTTCTGTCTCCGATATCACTGATTCTTTTCTCCATTTGGTCAACTCTATTTTCCAAGCTTGCTATTTCATTTTTCATCTCTTGCAGTGTCTTCTTTATTTCCAGAAGTTCTATTTGGTTCTTTTTGAGGATTTTAATCTCCTTGCTGAAGAGCTCATTCTGCTTGTCTTGTTTTTTCAATTCCAGAAATTGTTGATATGAATCATTTTGGATCTCACTGAGTTTTTTCAGAAGTACCATCCTGAATTCTCTGTCATTTAAGTCGCATATTTCTACGTCTGTAAGCTTATTTTCTGGAGATTTTTCTCTTTCTTTCTGAGCTGCCTTGTCACCTTGGTTGTTCACGGTGTTTAACGGACTATTTCTCCACCTGAGCATTAATGGAAGTTTATTCTGCCTTTTTTCCAGAAATAAAATTTATTATATAAAGGTCTCTGTTTAGCCTGTTGCTAAGATGTCATTTTTCTTTTGGTTTCCAGTAGGTGGCATCTAAGCCTCTTGGATCCCTGCTTTATATAAAGACTTAATAATGTTTTTTTTTTCCTTATAAACATTCAACCATGCTCACTACTCTCAGTCTCAATCCCTGTCAGTGTTAGTGACTGTTTTGGTAAGGTCTGCTCAGATTCCCCTGGGGCTCCGTGGTGTTCAGTTTCAGAGGATATGGGGGGAGGTTCCCTCTGGATTTGGATATGGGGGCTGTGGCTCAGCCTTGTATTTTGCAACCGTGACTGGTAATAATCAACCATTGCTTCTCTGCTATCCCCATTTCTCTGCTTTCTGCCCTGGTCCCTGAGCATTGCCTCTACATGGAGCTCACAGCTCTTCCAGGCAGGGCTGTTCAGGGAACCTTCCACACCTTCTCCTCTCCCCTCCTTGTGCAGGGAGCTCAGGCTGCGAGAGGCAGCTTCTTTGTTTCTCCCAATCTATCGCCCGATTCCTGTGGTTGTTACCTGTGATAGCTCTTATACACAGATCCTTGCTCAGATATGTTTGTGTGCAGGTTGTGTTTTTGTCGAGTTTTAGATGTTCGGCTTATTGTTGTTTCAAGGGGAGAGTTATGGCCACATCCTATTCTCCATGTTTCTGACGTCACTCCAATCTCTGTCTTTTAATTGGTGTATTTAGACCATTTAATTTAATTATTGATATGTTAGGACTTAAGTCTAACATTTTAATTTGTTTTCTCTTCATACTCTTTGTTTTTCATTTGTTTTCTTTTTTTCCTACCTTACTTTGGGGTACTTAAATATTTATTAAAGAATATACCATGTATTACTTCCATTTTTATTTATCTCTAGTTTTGTGTATATCTCTTCTTTTAGATTTCTAGTGTTTGTATAGGTATTACATTATGTATACATATTTTATCTCAGTCTATTTGTTTTGTCATTTTACCTGTTTGAGTGAAGTACAAAAAATTACATCCCTTTATCCTTCCTCATTTATAGTAAAATTGTCTTCAAAATTTACTCTACATACATTTAGAACCGCATCAGTCATTTTTATAATTTTGTTTTCACCATTGAACATAATTTATGAAACTTAGCAGGAGGAGGAAGTCTATTGTTCTTACACATGTATTTTTTTCAGTGTTTTTTCTTCCTTCCTGATATTCTAGAATTCCTTCTTTTGTCATTTCCTTTCTGTTTAGAGAACTTCCTGTAGCCATTCTTTTAGAATAGGTCTGCTAGTGATGAATTTTCTTGGTTTTCCTTCATCTGAGAATGTCTTGACTTCTCCTTCATTCCTGAATGATATTTTTTCTGGAGATAGGATTCTGGCTTGACAGTTCTTTTCTTCCAGCAGTTAAAATGTATTGTGCCATTTTCTTCTGGCTGCATCTATTTATGATTAGAAACCATATATCTTTCAAATTGTTTTTTTCTATACAGGTAAGGTATCACTTCTCTCTGCTTTCAATATTTTTTCTTTGTCTTTAGCTTTAAGACATTTGACTAAAATGTGTCTTGGTACGAATTTACTTGAGTTTATCATATTAGGCTTTGCTTAGCTTCTTGATTGTAGATTCATGTCTTTTTCTAAATTTAGGTAGTTTTCAGGCATTATTTTAGGTTGTTTTTTTTTTTTAAGCCTTACTCTCTTTCTTCTCTCCTCCTGGGACTCTGATGCCATTAATGTTACATCGTTCATTATAGTTCCATAAATCCCTGAGGCTGTTTTTATTTTTTCAGTCTATTTTCTTCTGTTCATATTGAGTCATTTTTATTGTTATGTTTTTAAGTTCACTGAGTCTTTTGTCCCCTCCATTCTTCTGTTGAAACTATTCTCTTTTTCTTTATAGCTTTTTTTTCTTTACCAAGATTTTCTATTTCATTGATGAGAATTTCTATTTTTTCATTTGTTTCATGCATGTCTGTAATTGCTCACTGAAGAATTTTTATGATGGCTTCTTTGTTTTATGAGCCTAACATTTCTGTTATCTTGATGTTGGTATCTATCGATTACCTTTAATCATTCAGAGATCTTCCTGGTTCTTAGTATGATGAATAATTTTCAATTGAATCTACACATTTTGAGTATTATGTTGAGACTTTGGATCATATTAAACTTTCTGTTTTAGGTGGCTTTCCTTGATACCACTCTGGCAGGGGAAAGTGTTTTCTGCCTCATTACTACCACATGGAGGTAGATGTTCAGGTTCCTTACTTGGCATTTTTTTTTTACCTTGGGAGGGAAGCTCCTTATTCCCTAGTGTTCAGTAATATCTCCCGTGCTTGGAGGGCTAGGGTACCTCCTTGCTGCTCCCCATGCGGCTTCTTCTGAAATCACAGAGAAGAGAGAGGCCTCATTACTGCTGGGCAGTGGTGGAAGGTCTTACTCTCCACTAGGCCTCTTCTGACACCACCTCAATAGAGTGGCTCCTTGTTACTGCCAGGTAGGAATGTATATCCATGCTCCCCACATGGTCTCCATTGACATTGTGGGTAGAGAAGGACTTGCTACCACCCAGCCATGGCAGAAACACTTTTTCTGCCACCACCTTGGCCATTGCAATATTATAGCCTAGCCAGGGTGGAAGTCTAGTCTCCCCACTCGGCCTTTGTTGACATGAGTGGGGATGGGGCTACCTTTTTTCTGAAGTATTTGGCTAGAATAGATCAGTTACCGTCTGAAAG
Source organism: Pteropus medius (assembly GCF_902729225.1). Classification (NCBI taxonomy): domain Eukaryota; kingdom Metazoa; phylum Chordata; class Mammalia; order Chiroptera; family Pteropodidae; genus Pteropus; species Pteropus medius. The sequence continues at coordinate 820,534 of NW_024346061.1, read as the reverse complement.
TTTTCTGTCTTGCTAGGCACACCCTTTCTTGGTTCTCTAGATGGAGAGAGCAGGTTTTTGTTGGGACTTATTTTGTCTGTGCCTATTCACATTTCTGGGTTATTGCTTCTCATCTCCAAACCTGGGCTATATAAAGTAAAAAATAAAACACAGGGAACTTACCACCATGTTGTTCCTTCCAACCCAGGGTCCTTAGCCATTCTGCCTTCTTAATGTAATGGAAGTCTTCTTTATTATATTAAGACTCTTCTAATTGGATTGTTTGTTTTATACTCTTGAATTTTAAAATGTTTTATATATTCTAGATACTATTACTTTATTAGATATGTGATTTGCAAACATTTTCTCCTAATGAGTGATATCAGAAGAAAAAGTGGAAGCCTCAATAATTTTAAGCTTTCATCCTGAGATTTATAAGCCCTATCTTCCCATATCTTTAATAAATTCAAAATTAAATAAATGTCTAAATTGAATAAATTTTATTAAAAATCAAATGTCCTGCAAAAAATGTAGACACAGACCTTACACCATTCACAAAAAATAACTCAAAATAGATCATATAAAATATAAAACTAAAACTTAGAGAAGATAATATAAGTGAAATCTTAGAGGACCTTGGGTAGGACAGTGACTTTTTTAGATACAACACCAAAGGCATGGTCCTTGAAAGAAGAATTGATAAACTAATTCATTAAAATTAAAAACATATGCTTTGTGGAAGGTAACATCAAGAGAGTAAGAAGACAAGCTACAGACTGGGAGAAAATACTTGAAAAATATACATCTGATAAAGGACATTTATCCAAAATATACAAAGAACTCTTAAAATACAACCTTAAAAACAACACAATAAAAAAGGGACATAAACCTGAACAGACAACTCACCAAAGAATATATACAGATGGCAAATAAGCATATGAAAAGATGCTCTATGTCACATCATCAGGGAAATGCAAATTAAAACAACAATGAGATATAACTACACACCTGTTAGAATAACCAATATCTGGAACACTGACAATACCAAATGTCGGCAAGGATGTGGAGCAACAAGAACTCTCATTCACTGATTGTGGGGAATGCAAAATGGTATAGCCACTTTGCAAGACAGTTTGGAGGTTTCTTAAAAAACTAAATATGCTCTTACCACGTGATCCAGCAATTAAGCCCCTTGGTACTTACCCAAAGGAGCTGAATACTTACGTCGACATGAAAACATGCACACAATATTTATGGTAACTTTATTCATAATTTTCAAAACTTGGAAGCAACCAAGATATCCTTCAGTGGGTGAATGGATAAATAAACTGTGGTACATCCAGACAATGGATTATTATTCAGCAATAAATAAAAATGAGCTATCCAGCCATGAAAAGACATAGAAGAACTTTAAATGCATATTGCTAAGTGAAATAAGCTGATCTGAAAAGGCTACATATTGTATAATTCAAACTATATGACAATCTAGAAAAGGCAAAACTATGGACATGGTAAAATGATCAGTAGTTTCCAGGGGTTGGAGAGCGGGAGGATGGAATGAATAGGCAGAGCACAGAGGATTTTTATGGTAGTGAAAGTATTCTTTATGATACTTTAACAGTGGATACCTGTGATTATACATTTGTCCAAACTCATAGAATGTACAGCACCAAGAGTCAACCCTGATGTAAACTATGGGCTTTGGGTGATTATGATGTGTCAATGTAAGTTCATCAATTATAACAAATGTACAATATTTAATATTGATAATAGGGAAGTTATACATGTGGAGCAGATGGTAAATCTCTGTACCTTCTTCTTAATTTTGCTGTGAACCTAAAACAACTAAAAGAAAATAAATTCTTTTTAAAAATCCAATGTCTTTATTGAAACAGTTAAACTAAACAAACCTTAAGCACCAAAGGTATTTCTTGTAGCTATAAAAGAAACATATAAATCTTGAAGATGTTCAGTATGTCTCACCAGTCCTTATTACTTAACAGCTTATTCAAGCCCCAGTCTTAAACTTGGATACTAATGAGTATGCCAACCCTGGATCTTAATTCAGGTGTCAAGATCACTTCGGGGGATTTGTCTCTGAACTGCCAGCTTTCTGGACTTCAGGCCAGTTTCTATTTTGAGTGAAAGCTCCAATCTAGCGAGAGTGCATTGATTGCTTTCCAGCTAATCATAGGAAAAGCATCGGTTGGCCATTCTGGCATATTAGTTCAGCTAAAAATGATTATGCCTCTGGCTCTTAATGCAAACGTACATTCTTCCTTTTTTTGCTGTGATGAGGGTGCAGAATATCCTTCAACTTTTTAAAGTATAAAGTTAATATATACCTTTGAACAGTCTTTAAGAAGTTGTACAGGGTAGGTTTTCTCTCTAGAGGAAAGAAAAGAACATCACCTGCCCTTCCTTTTCTCTCAGTCATAAAATTTGTTTGATTTAAATTTACACACAGTGAAAGTTACTTACCTGAGATTGTCCACCTTTGCACGCCAGGAATAGATTTCTTAAAGCATCAGTGACCCTTGCAACAGAATGGAACATTTTGAACAAAAATTAAAAACTAGTTTTGGTGCATGAATTTTCTATGAGATTAGCATTTTTTTCTCTAAAAAAATAACTGAAAATTTAAGGATGAGTGGAAGAAGGCACTCATGAAGTGATGGGAAGTATGACTGATATCTTATATGTGATGCAGGATCACTATTGTGATGAGTCCCCCAGAATAGAGAGAATTGCTAGAAGCCCATATTCAGGCCATAGTCAAAAGAATTTCTTCTTTTCTCGTTACTTACCAGGGTAAAAACTGGAAACAGCCACTGGGATGTCACAGCTGTACAAGGAGAGTAGCTCTGTGTTGCCTGTGAATTATATCCCATGATCTGAGTAGCATGCATGGCCTGAAACCTCATGTGATCATGAGAATACAATACTGATAGCACTTTACATTTGTTGAAGTCTCACTATAGTTCTACAAAATAATGTATTATATGAGTCAACCAAGCCTCAAAATGAACATTTCAGTTATCTAAAGCCACATAGCTAAAAAAGTATGAGGGCTGGGACTCAAATTCATCTCTGTGTATGAATCTAGAACCGTTTATTTTCCCTGTATCAACATTGCTGAGTTTGGGGGTATTCCAGTCATTGGGATTATCATAGTCATTTACTCAGTAGTTAGATTGAAATGTTAAGACCAGTAAGGGATAAACTAAGTTCTCCTTAGGGATTTAAATTCAGGCTGAAAGGTTTTTCCAAGGTGCCTTCCCACCTAGGTGTAAAGAAATTAAACCAGATCATAATTACTTTTAGATTTAATAGACGCTCTGTAAATGTTAGTTTTGCCTCTATCCTAACACTTACTGTGGGTCAGACACAGTGCTAACAGTTCTAAAGTGTATGATGTCCTTTAATAATTACAGCTCTCTTATGCAGTATAAGGATGACTATATCCCCATATTGTAGATAAGGAGATTGGGATACAAAGAAATGAAGTAACACACATGTCTGCTATCTCACAGCTAAGTCCATCTGACTCCATACGTAGTTTGCTCTCTATAACACCTCGGTTGGTACCGACCTACCTACCTACCTACCCACTTTGCTTCTGTATCAGTAATATTTTCAGAGGCTTTCAATTCAATATTTTCAGCAAGATCTTCAAGAAGTCCTTGTATGACTTTAAAAATCCTTAGGCTATGCAAGCTTTCTCTTTTACCTCCCCCTGTGAGTATTATCCTCAGCAGTAACCTTGCACCCCAGTAGAGTCCAGAGCAAAAAGAAGTGTAAATTGGTCTGAGAGGATAATTGAGTCTTTCTCAGTCACCTAGGCTTTAGCTTTGCCTTTATCCTGGTTGCTTGCTAGTCTTGAGAGAAAAATAAACTGAGTTAATTGGCTCTTGGATGGGGTAACAATTAAAGTTCTAGGTAAATAGGTACTTCATGAGAAAGTACCTATTTGCAACTGAACTGATGGTTGTTGTCTTCTTTCATTAACACAACCAACAGCCATCTATTGCATGACAGCATCTTCTTTTCTGACCTGAAGTTGGGTCAATCTCAGTCAGCAGGAAAATGTTGTCACTTGTATTCTGCATTCTTTCTGTTTTCGTTTTTTTTTTTTTTTTTTAAGTGCCTTCGTTTAATAAAGCATGCATTAGAAGATACTGAAAAATGAAATTTTAATCTAGTCTTTTTCTCCCAATAGATTAAATTGTCCCCAAAGTGTGTGTTTATGTGTATGTGTGTGTGCATTTTAGACCAAGTATCACTGAAGAAGTTCACACCTCATTATGTGTTGGTTATTGCATTTAGGTAACAAAATCTCCCTTAAGTGATATATATACTATGTGTCAAAAATTAATTCACTTCATGTGTGTATGTTTTCAATTCATACATCTTTAATAAAAAAATATATCCTGGTAAATTAGTTTATAGTGTTTCTAAATAATAAATCATAAACACAAATAAACCATCTAAAATGTGATATTTGAGAGTCAGTTATATGTTAATTAACCTTATGTGCTTTTGCCATAATTCTTACTATTGTCATTTTTGCTTGCTGTCAAACCACAGTTCATTTTTGGAACATAAGATGCATAATTATGAATGTTAATATAGCACCCTATTGTATCTTATCTCCCTTTACATTATAAGCACAAGTTTACTTCGGGGACACAAAGGTACTTTCTCATTATTTATAGTAACTATAAATTTGAGATATTATACACTAAATTCGAGATATCGATATATTAATTATTAATACCTTAATAATTAATTATTAATTGTCATTAATAAATAATCAATTATTAATGATTGGTTATTACTATATTAATATGTCGATAATTAATATATTGATTATTAATATATTAATTGTTTATCGATTTTGTTAATTAGAATTTTTCTTATATTAAGACTATAGGAAAATAATGTTTATAATTCAACTAAGAACTATGGGACCCTATTTTAAAAAATGGAAGAAAGGAATCTCTGTTATTGTGGATAGAACAATGAAGTTGGGGGTGTCTCCCAGACATATCATAATCTAATATGCCCAAGCTGATTCTAAAGTACGTATGGAAATATAAGTCTGTAAGATTAGTCAGGAAAGGGCTGAAAAAGAAGAATAATAAGGGAAAAAGGGACCAGTCCTGTTGAAACATTTTATAAAAGTACAGTAATTAAAAGTTTGGCATTAGCAAATGAATAGACAGATCAATGGACCATAATTAAGTCTAGAAATCATTCCAAATACATATTAGTATATTATTTTTAATATATGGTTTTATTTCAAAATATTAAAGGTCTTTGTAAGCAAAGCACAAAGGAAGCTATGAAAAAAAAAACTGTTAAACTTGACTACAGAAAAGTTATAATTTACAGCACCATAAAATTACATAAACAAAATCCAAAGACAAAAAACCGGCAAGAAGCTTTTGCATTTGATATGGGAAAGGGCTGATTCCCTTAATATATAAAGAGCTCTTGATATTGAAAATTGCTAAGGAAAATACCAACAAACTATTATAAAAGGAAAAAAGGACCTAAACAGACAGTCTGGAGAAAAAGAAAGTTGCCTTATAAAAATAAATGAAAAGATGCTCAACAGCACTCATAATTAAAGAAATATAGATTGATTTAAGCAACAACTCTCACCATAAGCTAAAACTTTCACCTATCAGAATGGCAACAAAGCACTTAATATACATTTTTTTTTTTGGCAAGCATGTAAAGAAATGCACAACTTGTACCTTGCTATGTACCTTGCTACTCAAAATGTGATCTTAGAACCAGCAGTATCTCTATCAACCAAGAGCTTATTAGAAATGCAGCCCCATTCCAGACCTACTAAATCAGAATCTGCATTATAATGAGATCTCCAGGTCTTTAATTTTCATGTGAAAATTTGAAAAGTACAGCTCTAATATATTGTTGGTGGCAGTGAAAATTAGCATAACCTCTTTGAATTTCAGGAGACTTTATCACAATTAAACATTTGTATACTCTTTGAATCAGAATTCCACATATAGGAATCTATCTAACAGATATAATCATGTATATGTGTAAAGAAGTACAAAGATATTCATTGCAGAATTATTTGTACTAGCAAAAAAATTAGAAACAACCTCAGTGTTCGTTAATTGGGCAACGGATAAATAACTATGAAAAAAATCACACTGCAGTACTATGCAGTTAAAAATATTAACTCATATTAAAAATCTGTGAAAAAGTACATGCAGATATGAATTTATCTCCAGGATATATTGTTAAGCACAAGCAACAAGGTTATGAACAGTATTCTAATATACGTTTTTTGTGTGTTTTATTATTATAATTCCCATTTTTACAGATAACGTGAGGCAGAGATGTTAAATAACTAGCCCAGGGTTAAAATGGTGGATGCAGATCCAGACAGTCTGGTTTCCAGGGCTTATGCTCTTAACATTATGCCATACTGCTGCTCAAGGATAAACAAGAAACTGTTAACTGTGGTTCTCCTGGAGTGTGGGGGACTCTTTTTTCATTGTATATGTCTTTATACTATTTGAATGGTTTGCCTTCTGCAAGTATTGCTTTAAAACAATGATACTTAAAAATAAACTTGTCCAAATTTCGACTAATTCCCCTCTACTCTGCTGGAATTAGTGACGGGATGAATCATTTATTGAAGTGAGAAATCTGGCAGATACCCTGGACTCCCTCCTCTTCTATCTCCTCATATCAGTCCAATCAGGAGCAAAGATTTATTGATTCTCGAGTGAAGTCAGAAACATGGTGGAGTGAGAGACATCCCCAGACCTCTCCCCTTGAAACAACAATAAGCTAAATATCTAAAACTCAACAAAAGACACCCAAACTGCACAACAGCATGTCAGAGTTTCTGTGTATTAGGAGCTACACAGGAATTGGAAAAAACAACTAGATGAGCAGAGTGAGTTCTTTAGCAAGGAGATTGAAACCCTCTAAAAGAACCGAATAGACCTTCTGGAGATAAAGAACACACTGCAAGAGTTGAAAAAAAGAAACAACAACCTTGAGAAATAGAGTCAACCAAATGGAGAAAAGAATCAGTGATATCAAAGACAGAAATCTAGAAATAAATCAGAAGAGAGAAACCAAAGAATGAAAACTAATGAAAGAGAAATACAAAAACTTCCTAATATGATCAGGAGAGGAAACATAAGAATAATCGGCATTCTCGAAGGGGAGGAAAAGGAGCAGGGATTAGAAAGTATTTTCAGACAAATAGTTAATGAGAATTTCCCAAATCTAAGGAATGAGCTGGAGCTTGGAATTCAAGAAGTCAACAGAACACCCAATGATCTCAACCCAAAAAGGCCTTCACCAAGACACATTGTATTAAAATTATCAAAAATCAATGACAAAGACAGAATTCTCAGGGCAGCCAGGGAAAAGAAGACTGTAACCTATAAAGGAAAATCAATTAGGTTATCGTCGGACTTCTCAGCACAAACCTTACAAACCAGAAAGGAGTAGAATCAAATATTCAAATATTAAATGAAAGGAACTACCAGCCAAGAATAATGTATTCATCTAAGCTTTCCTTTACATATAAAGGAAAAATAAAGAACTTTCCAGACATAAAAAAAAAAAAAGAAATTGAGAGAATACTCCACTATGAGACCTGCATTACAGGAAATACTGCAAGGAGTCAGCTCACCTAAAACAAAATGACAAAAAAAAAATACACAACTGTAAGTAAGGTGACTACCAGGCAGACAGAAACAGAGGATAGAGACAACCTTTACTAAGAACAGTGCATTAACAGCTTAAACAATAATAAGAAATTTGCTATAGCAAGATAGCAATCTATGTTCAGCATACATAGGGACAGCTGAGACAACAATAACAGAAAAGGAGAAAATTCAAATATCCAAATTCTCAAAAGGGAATGGATATAAGGTACACGCAGAAGAAAATGGACTATATATAAACACATACATACACTTTCTTCTACATATTCATCATGGTACCCATAGGCCAAAGATTCAGAACTGAAGTATATAACATAAAACTAGAAAGACTAGAGGGAAAATCCACAACCTCCCCCCAAATCAACAACAACAACAACAACAACAAAAAACAACAAAAACACAAACAGAAGGAAAAGGAAGCAATGGAAACATCAAGATACCAGAAAGCAAAAAATAAAAGAGCTATAGGAAAACATCATATTTCAATAATCATCCCAAATATAAATGCACTGAAATTACCAATAAAAAGCACAGAGTTGCAGACTGAATCAGAAAAGAAAACCCAAGCATATTCTGCTTCCAGGAGACACATCTCAGTTCCAAAGGCAAATATAGACTCAAAGTGAAAAGGTAAAAAATGATATTTCAAGCAAATGGCATTCAGAGAAAGAGGTAGTTACAGTACGAATATCAGACAAAATAGACTTCAAAATAAAAAAGGTAAAAAAAGATACAGAGGGACACTTCATCATAAGAAAGGGAATCATATACCAAGAACATCTATGCTCCCAATTAGGGAGCCTCAAAATATATAAAGAAATATATAAAAAAAATTATTAACAGGATTAAAGGGAGAAACAGACCAAACACTATCATAGTAGGGGACCTAAATACCCAAATGTCAGATATGGACAGATCTTCCAAACAGAAAATTAATAAGAAAATAATATCCTTAAATGATGCATTAGATCAACTGGACATAACTGACATTTACAGAGCCTTCCATCCCAAAACAGCTGCTTATACATTCTTTTCCACTGCACATGGAACATTCTCAAGATCAATGACATACTGCGACACAGAGATAGCCTCAATAAATATAAGAGGATTGAGATCATACAAACCACATGCTTTGAAACTAGAGATCAGCTGCAAAAAGAAAGCAAGAAGAACCTCAAATACAGGGAGATTAAACAACATGCTACTGAAGAATAACTGAGTCAGAGAAGAAATAAAAAGAGAGCTCAAGAGATACATAGACATGAATGATAATGATAGGACAATATATCAAAATTTGGGGGCATGGCAAAAGCAGTCATAAGAGGAAAGTTGATATCATTACAGGCCTACCTCCAAAAATAAAAGAGAGTCCAAATAAACAACCTAATGCTTCATCTTAAAAAAAAAATGAAAAGGAAGAACAAATGAAGCCTAAAGTCAGCAGATGGAAAGAAATAATCAAAATTAGAGCAAGAATAAATGAAACTAAAAATAAAACAAAACAAAAAACAATAGAGAAAATAAATGCATCAAAGAGCCAGTTCTTTGAGAATGTTAAGAAAATTGACAAACCTCCGGCTAGACTCACTAAAGAAAAAGAGAAAGTACACAAATAAACAAAATCAGGGTCGGAAGAGGAGAAATTATAACTGATATCGCAGAAATACAAAGAATCATACAAGAATACTATGAAAAAGTATATAACACCAAATATAATAACCTAGAAGATATGGACAAGTTCTTAGAAATATACAGCCTTCCTAGACTGAATCAAAAAGAACTGGAAAATCTAAATATACCGA
>NW_024346061.1:805047-807741 GCF_902729225.1 Pteropus medius | reverse complement strand
TAGCACAAATGACCATGAACTGCCAAAGCTGTCTTGAGAAAAAAAGAACGAGGGTGGAGGCATCACTCTGACCGACTTCAAATTATACTACAAAGCAACAATAATCAAAACGGCATGGTATTGGCAGAAAAACAGACATATGGACCAATGGAACAGAATCGAGAGTCCAGAAGTAAACCCATATTTATGTGGGCAAATAATTTTCGACAAAAAAAGCCAAAAACATACAGTGGAGAAAGGAAAGCCTCTTCCATAAATGGTGCTGGGTAAACTGGAAGGCCACCTGCAAAAGAATGAAACTAGACTGTTGTCTATGACCACACACCAAAATTAACTCAAAATGGATTAAGAACCTGGATATTAGTCCTGAAACAATAAAGTGCATAGAAGAAAACATAGGAAATAAACTCAAGGACCTTGAACTTAAAGAGGATTTTATGAATTTGACCTCAAAGCCAATGGAAGTAAAAGCAAAGATAAATGAATGAGACTACATCAAACTAAAAAGCTTCTGCTCAGTAAAAGAAACCACCAACAAGGTAAAGAGATAACTATTTGAATGGAAAAATATATTTGCGAACAATGCCTCCGAAAAGGGCCTATATCCAAAATATACAAATAACTCATACAACTCAATAACAACAACAACAAAAAACAAACGATCCAATTAAAAAATGGTAGAGAACCTGAACAGACACTTCTCCTTACAGGACATACAAATGGCCAACAAATATATTAAAAGATGCTCATCATCACTAGCTATTAGGGAAGTGAATATCAAAACCACAATGAGATACCATCTCACACCTGTTAGAATAGCTATAATCAACAGGACAAGTAATAACAATTGTTGGAGAGAATGCAGAGAAAAAAGAACCCTCATACACTGCTGGTGGGACTGCAAATTGGTATAGTCACTATGGAAAACAGTATGGAGGTTCCTCAAAAAACTAAGAATTGATCTACCATATGATCCAGCAATCCCTCTACTGGGTATTTACCCCCAAAGACTTGAAAACTCATCTCCAAAAAAGATATTTGCACACCGATGTTCATACCAGCATTATTCACAGTGGCCAGGACATTGAAGTGTCCTACGATTGATGATTGGATGAAGAAGCTGTGGTACATATATACAATGGAATATTAATTAGCATAAGGAGAGATGAAATACTGCCATTTGCGACCACATGGTTGGACCTTGAGATAATCATGCTAAGCGAAATAAGTCAGACAGAAAAAGTTGAAAATCACATGATATCACTTATATGTGGGATACAAACCTAAAAGCAACAAATGAACAGGACAAACAAACAGAGACTCATGAACCTGGACAGTTGACTAGTGGTTACCAGTGGGTAGGGGGAGTGGGGGAGGTAGACAGAATAAGGGGGTTAAAATATGTGGTGACAGAAAGAAATCAACTATGGGAGGTGAACACAAAGTGTAAATATATATGTCTTACTGTTAAAATATACTGCTGAAACTTACTGGATTTCGTTAACCAATGTCACCATAAATAGTAAATTAATTAATAAAAAACAAAAATTAAATTAAAAAAAGATTTATTGATTCTCAAATATGCCTCTTTACTCTATCCCTAAATTATAGATCACTTATTTCCTAATTGGTCCACCTGTTTTTGTTTTTGTTTTTTTTTCTCTCTACACAATTCTAACAGACACATCTTTCCAAAATGTATATTTGGTTCTGCCAGTTTCTTGCTTAAAGTCCTTCACTGGCTCCCCAGTGCCTGTGGGAAAAGTTCAAACTCATTAACATGACAACCTAGATCTTTCCTATTCTAGTCCAGCCTGCATCTCTAGTCTTACCTCCCATCACACCTCCTCTTACATTCTACCCACAGGACACCATTTTTTCCTCACATTTCCATAATTTTCACATGCTATTCTTTCTACAGAATCATCTTTCATCTGTGTCAATTACTATCTCTTCTTCAAGACCAGACCTTAAACATGGCCTCATTTATGTAGATTTCTCTTGCTGCAAGTTTTAGACCTTATGTATTATGTACTGGGCAGGTCAGGATGCCCTAACGTTCCATGATCTGTCAGTGTGTCACAGGAAATATCTTCAGTATCAAAGCTCTCCTGCCTAAATGCTGTGCATTCACACTCCTTGTGGACCCTAAAATGAATGCAGTATCCCACAGCCTGCTTCTCTAGTTCTCCCGCATGGCTAGTTCAGGGTCTTTTCTCAGGTCTCCCATAAGCCCCCAGCACTATTGTTCCAATCCAAGAACACGGAATATCTTTCCATTTCTTTGTATCTTCTTCGATTTCTTTTAGTAGGGTCTTATGGTTTTCATTATATAGTTCCTTCACATGTTTCGTTAAATTTATTCCTAGGTATTTTGTTGTTGTTGTTGTTGTTGTTGTTGTAATTGCAAAAGGAATTATTTTTTCCACTTCTTTTTCTGACACTTCATTATTAGAGTATAGGAACGCTATGGATTTTTGAACATTGATTTTGTATCCAGAGCCTTTACTGTATTTGCTTATTGTTTCTAGAAGTGTTCTTGGGGAGTCTTTATGGTTTTCTATATAGAGAATCATGTCATCCACAAATAGTGACAGTTTGACTTCTTTGTTTCTTATTTAGATGCCTATTATATCTTTCTCTTGCCTGATTGTACTTGCTAGGACCTCCAATGTTATATTGAATAACAGTGGC
>NW_024346061.1:791332-804091 GCF_902729225.1 Pteropus medius | reverse complement strand
AGAAAAAACAGTTACCTTCAGTGAGGAAATTGGGTAGGGCATGGGTTAGGGGGATGGTGGGAGTAGGTTAGGGGTATGGGAATAGGGAAGTCCATGTTCCCCAGAAGGAAAATAATTCCTTTTCAATTGCAGCATATTTTCCCTAAATCGTTGTTTCAAAATCCTTTTAAAAACCTGAAAACCAAAATAATTAAAAGCTTGATGAACTAAAGGTACATCAGAGCAGGGATTTCTTAGAGGCTCATGCAGAACATTATGGAACAATGTGAGAGCCTTTATGAAGAGAAACTTCAGAAGGGAGGTAGATATATGGCCACTGCTTACCAGCTCATATCTTCCCCCACCAAAGGAAGCTGTGATCTGGAAATGGCCCTCTTGGTTCTGGGACCTTCCTTACCATGAAGTGGTATGTTCCTGCCCTAGGGTCACAGATTCAAGCAGATGCCCTCTATTATGTACAAAACCACTGACAGTTAAGGAAGGATCACAGCCCCCACATAAGTCAAAGCAGCAGCTGGTATTTTAAAGAAACCACTTGAAAATCTGTGTTTTGTGAAATTCTATTTTTTTCAATTACAGTTGAAAATCTGTTTTTAAATGTATGTCAGCATTCTTTAGAGTGATGAGTTTCAAACTTAAGCATACATCAGAATCATTTGGAGGGCTTTTTAAAATTCATATTGCTGGGCCCCACTCCCAGAATTTATGATTTACAGAAATTTAGAAATAAAGAATTTGGGTTCAAGCCTTGTCTGACTTATTCCAACTCTCTGAGCCTGAGTTTCTTCTTTTCTAAAGTGGAGTTTATAAGGTTGTAGTAAAGATTAAATGGAATGGTGCATATGAAAAGTTCTTTGTGAAGTGAAAATATGGTATACAAATATTAGCAGTTAGATGGCTTCACAAATGGTACTTGCTGCCCACCCCAGCTAGATTTTCCTGTGTTTTGTCTGCTCTCCACCCAGCTTTGTTCCACCAAGTCCATCAGATACCGGGAAAGAAACTAAAGCCAAGAAGGCTTTGAGTAGCACATTCTTTTTTCAACCCACGGGGCACAGCCTTGATACTGACCTTGATTTGACCTTCTTTTTTCTCTGCTTGGTCTCCCCTAAACTTTCTCCTTGTTCTTCCTGCCCTTGCTGCTTCTCATAGCAAAGAACAGCTCTCAGTACTAATAATGGGGTAAAAAACTATCAGTGGAGTTTTTGGTTTTTTTTTTAATTAGTAGAATAAACAGAGGAATCTGCTCTTAAGCAGGAAAGCATTTGTTGGGGAAAGCATTTTGCTAGATTGGTGAGCTCTAGGCTGATTTACCTAAGGGCAAAATCCAGATGTTTGAAGTAGTTAAGTGGAAATACAAGTATAATTGCAGATTCCTAACTTAGGAATGTGTCAGACAGTTCTAACAGACAATTGTCAGGATACATGCTATGTCTATACAGAATGGGGTTCTTTTTTCTTTAGAAAATTTTTCTCATTCAAAAGTAGCACATGGAACTTAATAAAAAAAAGAAGTAGCACATGGGTAGTGTAAAACATTTCAATATTTTAAGTGAGTGTAAAAAAAGTAAAAATGACCCTTAATTCTGCCACACAGAGATAAATAACCTACTGGTGAGGTACTGCATTTTCACCTAGCCTTTTAATATGTATATGCTTATATATGAATATATATGTGTATGCACATATATTTTTTGAATTTGACTGGTATTATGTACAGGTTTGTATAATTTTTTTTTCACTTACTATTATATCATGAGCCATTTCCAGGAACATTAAGTAGTCTTCAAAAGCATAGTTTTTAGTGGCAGACTATTATTCCTTGATGTAGTTGTATAATACTTCACATAACTCTTCCTAAATGTTGGATGGTTAGGATATTCTTAATTTTACCATTATAAATAATCCTGCAGTGAATGACACTTCATATACATAAATCAATTTGTGCACCTCTAATTGCTCTTAGGATAGACGACGCCTAGAGATGGAAAAACTGGATGAAAGGGTAGGAACCTATTCTAAAACTGATATAATTCACATAGTATAAAGTTCATTACCTCCAAGTGTGTGGTTCAGAGGGTTTTTGTATATCACAAGGTTGTGGAACCATTACTGCTGTCTAATTCCAGAAAACATATGGAGCACATCACAAATTTGCATGTAATCGTTGTGCAGGGGCCATGCTAATTTCTATATCATTCCAATTTTAGTATATGTTGGCTGAAGCAAGCACAGTATGAACTTTTTTCTGTCTCTTGACAATATATAACAAATTTCTCTCTAGCAGATGTGTACCTATATCCATTCCCACCTAGCAAGGTATAAGAATGCCTATTTCTCTGCAACTTTGCTGATACTTATTTTTAAAAATATCATTTAAAATGGCATTTTATTGTTTTGTCTCCTTGATGAGTTCTTCTTCCTCTCTTACCTGAACCATAGGTGTGCTGTAGAGATGTGTCATCCACTTTCTTTCCTTTGTATGCATTTACTGTGGGCAGTTCGACTACTGCAATGGCCCCAGCTTCCTCCTTTCTGTGGATAATGACTACATGTCCAGACCCAGTCCAGCCCCTGTCCTAACCACTTTTCAGTACTGCAGCCTAGATGTCAAACTTCTTGCTGTGCATGCTTTTCTATGTAATTTGACAGTGCAACAAACAAACTTATGTCTAAAAGCAAACTCATGTCTCCTGAAGCCAGCTTCTGCTTTTGACTTCCCTATCTTGATTAGTGATGCCACCATTTTTCTAGGTGTCTCATAGTCATTTTAACTATTCTCTCTCCGTATTTAATTAGTAGTCCAATGCTGTTGATTCTGTCTTTTATGTTCTCTCTCACATCCTTCCCTTCTGCTCCATTCACTGTCATTTGTCTAATTCTACCTTTTGTGTGTATTGTGCTAGCCTACTCACTTCTCTATGCTTTCAGTATTTATCCACATAACTCATCCTAAATGTAGCTACTAGAATAACCTTTTAAAATACTGCCTTTATCATGATGCTCTCCTATCACAGAACCTCCAAAGTCTCTCTCTTGTCTACTGGATTATGTAAAGTAAATGCTTTATCTTGACACTTAAGGCCTATCATGTTCTTACATCATTCTAATTTTACTTCCTGTGTACCTTATAGAAACTTCAGCATATTCCTGCTTTTCTTATTCTTGTTTATGCAAAGACCTGGCATGACCTCTCTTCCAGTCTTCTCCAGCTGAAATTGTACTGAATCTTCACAAATTAGCTCAGAGTCTGTAAAATCTTCCTTGGTTCAACCAGCTGTGATTTCTCCTTTATTTAACTCTCACTTTTTAGCATTTCCTTTATGACATGACTTTCTGCCCTGTTTAGTGGTTACTTAGGTATTTTTATTTGCCCCCTATCACACTGTAAATTCCTTGAGCACAGGGACTATAACTTCCTCGTTTTGGCATGTTCCATAATACCTCTCCAAGTACCTTAAATGTAGATAGGAGCTCCATAAATGCCAGAATAAAAGAACAGTGGAGACTTCCAACATTTTTTTTTAGAACTATTAATGACTCAATTTCAGAAATGAATTCTGTGCTAAAAAGGAACAGATACCAGATGACCCAAATGTCATGGTTTATTCTCCTTTTTTCCTCACTCTTTATATTCAATCAATCAATAAACACTGTCAGCTCTACCTCTTCAAGATATCTCTAGACCTCTTTTTTCTACCCTCACTGCTTCTTCCCTTGAACAAACCACCATTATCTCTTATCTATAAGAGCCTTCTTCTCTTGTCCTACCTAAATCCATCAGACAAGTGAGATCTTTTTAAAACTTAAATCACAGTAGTCCTCTGCTTAATTACCTCTAGTAGCTTCCCACTGAACTGAGAATAAGATTCAAACTGCTCACTTTGACTTTGGAAAACTCCATGATCTGGCCTAGGCATAACACCAACCTCAAACCTCATCTCCCATTACTGTGCTCCTTGCTCACTGTGCTGCAGCTCTGCTGAGCATTGGCCCTTCCTCATTGTCATGTTTGCTCAAAGAGAGTGAGTAGATACTCTTGGTTCTATTGGGGTCCTTGCTATTGTTAGCTATTGTCCTAGGGCTTCATGCCTTTAGTAGTGGAGATTACTTAGGGAGTGGCCAAAAATAATTCTAAGGACTTTGAGACTTAATTTTGGAAAAACTTTTGTAGATTCCATCTTTTCCCTGAAAAGTAGCATCTGCAATACTGAGTTTGAGCTAAAAGATATATTTGGCTTAATGGGAGAAGAAAGGAAATCTTGTGTTATTCTCATAACCTTCTTCCTAAAGGATGCTACAAATATTCCTGATAGAAACAAGAGCTGGAGGGAAAACATCCTCTATCTTCTTTATCACTCTGTATGGTGATTTAGGAAATCAGGCATCCCAGAAGAAGCTGATTCTACAGGTGGTGCTCTGTGAATCTGTTGTTATTTTCCCTGTGTGCTCCTCTGAAGTGTTCCATAGCCTTTTGGAGTTGCATCCTTAGATTTTGTATATACAGGGAAGAGAGAAAAGCCTTCTTTCATTATTCAGTTCTTGACTTGCTCCCTTTGCTTCTAGAAGATATGAAATATGCACCATTCTCCTCCTTGCCTTTGGGACAATTGACAAGAAATTGTCTATGATTGGTACGTTTTATCAGACTATCCATAGAAAAACTAGAATATGCTCCCCGGCCCACTCTGTAAGAGAATTCCAAGTACTATGTTTCTAAATTACTAAGCATTTTTCTAGCCTCTAATATTTGCAAAGCTCTCCTGCATCATTCATATGGTTGCTTCTCTCCAACATTCTTTAGAAAAAGAGATGTCCCCATGTTTTAAAGATTTCAGTGTGAATGGAGAAATGAAAATGAGGTCAAATGTAAAGCCCTTATCCAGAAGAAGTTATCACTCTCTATTTATAAAGCCAAAAGGTACCCCCTAACACACATCACAGCACCTGGGGGAGACTTTATTTCCACCCCAACATTCCATTCCTCTCTTATTCACTACCCTGGGTTTCTTTTAGCTGGGGAGAGGGGATCCTGAGGTGGAGAGCGGAGAAGGGGATCTAGCAGATTTATATGAAAGATCTTGACCTGGCTATTTAGAGAAGTGAAGGGAGGTGAAGGAAGTGGAGGAGGTGGAAGGGGTGGGAAAGGTAGAGAAGCAGAACGGTACCAAAAGCCCTGTCTACATAACGTACCAATATCTCAGATGACCCAGATTATAACTTTCCCAGACTGAAAAGAAAGCCATTGTCATCAATATCCTCTCTAAAATTATACATACATACACACATACATATACATACAGATATACATGCAGACACACATATACACATACATACATGACCCACATTCACAAACACAGATATACACATGCACATTCACATGTACACACATACACACATGCACATACAAACATACACACACAGGCATGCGTTTTTATACACATACACACATATATACACTGATGCACACATACATACACACAGATACACCTACACATAAAGACATGCACATTTACACATACACAATATACACACATACACAATACACACACATACACATACATATTCCCCTTGGATGGATGTACAGTAAGGATCTCTGGATCACCAGGCTGTAAGATCCCTCAACTAACAATGAGATGTGAGTGGGCCTTCATAGCTCTATATCTCTTCCTGGTGATCAAGCAGCTTCCCCCTCTTCTGTCAGATAAACAAGCTATGTATTGTGTGCAGGCTTCCCTTCTCGTTGAGTGGGTCAGAATGAGCATGGAAGAGCCACAGATAGTAAACAGAACTAATAAAGGACACTTTTTTGTGTCCTGTATTACTTGCCTAAACACTTTCAAAAGAGGAAAGAACCTGCAGTAAGTTATGGCCCAGAACTTGGACTAAGCAAAACCCCAAGCAACAGGGGCCATATTTTCCTTTTTGCCCTGAGTTGGGGCAGAGCCATAGTTCTCTTGCTACTTATTCCTTACTTGCCCCACTCCAAGTATCTCTTGAGGGGTCTGCTGGAAGTCAGGCTCAGAAACAATTAGTGCTATATGAAGGTATTGGGGTGACAGCCCACAAATGCAGCTAGAGGTTGACTCCTTTCAGAATTGGTCCTCCTTCCTCCTCTCACCTTTCTTAACAGTCTTTATAAGGACTCTTCTGGGAGCTAGCTTCTGACTGATCTGCCACTTCAGCTTGCATGTACCCACATCCCTCTGCACTCTTGCCCAGTTCTTATCCTCTGAGCATTGGAAAAGCAGTCATCTTTACTTTCCCTCAAATATAGGAGGTTATATTTGGTCATGTTATCTGGAACTCAATTCACCCCATCTCCCAGCCTTTTCCCCAAATCCCAAACTAGCCAAACTACTCACATTCCTCTCTTATATCCCTTAGCCCAGGGGTCCCCAATCCCCAGGCCATGGGCCAATACCGATCCATCACCTATTAGGAACGAGGCCACGCAGCAGGAAGTGAGCAGTGGGTGAGTGAGTGAAGCTTCATTTGTATTTGCAGCCACTCCCCAGCACTAGCATCACTGTCTCAGCTCCACTTCAGATCATCAGTATTAGATTCTCATAAGAGGAAAGCACTGATCCCTGGTACCAAAAAGGTTGGGGACCTCTGACTTAGCCCAAAGATTTCTCAAGTATATGCTGTTTGTGCCCAACATGCCTATTCTATTACCTCATCTGGTGACTACTCAACTCATACTCCCACCCTGCCTTCCTATCCCAGCCAGTCCCATGAACATGCTTGTTCTTTGTTCTTCTAGTCATAATTATCTCATCCTCACCTAGCCATTGACAAGGCCAGACTGCTATCAAACTTATTGCTCTTTATTTTGTTAGGAAGTGGGGATTGGCAAGCCTCATCAGGAAGCACTTTTATGTGCTGGGTTACTGAATGGAAGGAGGAAGGCACTTGGTTACCAGAAGATTAGGGAAGGCTAGACACCTAGGCCTTAGTAATGACATGAGAAGAGACTGTTTATCCTGATTTTTCTTTTGGACCAGGGGTTATTCTCTAGTGTACTGCTAATGATATTGTATTCTGTAATATATTATCAAAGTGTGGTTATCACATCTGTAGAATCATCATCACCCTAGAACTAGTTAGAATGTCAGAATCTGGAGCCTATTCACAAATAAAGAGGACAATCTGGTGACAGACAGAGGATAGGGGGCTTGGGAGGCTGGGAGAATGGGGTGAAGTGTTAAAGAAGTACAAATTAGTAGTTGATAGGTGGTCACGGGGTTAGGGAGCATGGCATAGGGAATGCATTTAGCATTAATGTATTGGCTAGGTGGCAAGCCAGAGGAGCAAAAGAGCAATAAGGGGAATCATTTTATAAGCTATATAAATGTCTAACCAATGTACTGTATACTTGAAACCAATAAAAAAAATAAAATAAAATAAAATAATAAAATAAAATAAAATAAAATAATAAAATAAAAAATAAAATAAAATAAAATAATAAAATAAAATAAAATAAAATAAAATAAAATAAAAAATAAAATAAAATAATATAAAATAAAAATCTGGACCCATTCTAGATCTCCTGAATCAGAATTTGCAGTTTGAGAAGCTCAGAATCTAAGTTTGGCTTTTGAACCTTCTCTTAACTAGTCCTTTCTCTTTCATCTTCATTGGATTGGATAAATTATTTTTCTTGCTATTAATGGTCCCTTTCCTATTACTATTTTGGATAGAGGATACCATTTATTGAATTCTGCAGTTAAGGAAATTGAGTTTATGTGACATGCCCAAGGCCAAACAACTAGTCACTGGTAAAGCTGAGACTCCAAGCCAGATCCATATGCCCACAAAATCTCCAAACTTTCCCTATACAGTACTTCTAACTACCAAAGGAAGGCCCATGGGCTTACTTTAATGGCACATGCCTTTTGTGGAACAGATAAACATCGACCCAGACTTCTCTAGGAGGTACAGAGGGAAGAGAGGGGAAGTGGCCTTCAGCTTCTGAGAATGATTTCCCTAAAGAGGAAAGGCCCTAGCATATTTCTTATCCTGGGGGAGTTCGCGGAAGCCCTTTCTGGAGCCAGAAATTGCTGGAATTGGGACAAGAGGCCAAAGAAAACTGAAATGGGGATCAGGAATATTATGAAGGGAACTCCCCAACTCTAAATCCCCAAGAGAAATTAAAGTCTGATGCCTGATCTTGGGCTTAGAATATGCGACAAATTCATGTGAGGCTGTTCTAGGTTCTGGCTATTGTACAAGTCAGTGAGGACATTATTTGAAGCCTGAGACCTAGGCCTGTTACATCATGCTATAGCTGGAAGGGTTGTTTGTGATGATGGAGACAATGTTTTATTTTGCAGAGAGAAAACAAAAGCTCAGAGAGGGAGAGTAAGTTGCCAAGGGTCAGAGAAAATTCATGACAGAGTCAGAGATGCTGACTCCCAATGCTACTCTTCTGGAGGTGGAATCTCTGGTGTGGAAAGGAGTTTTCTTTGGGTCTGCTCAGGTGCCCATAGGAACCGTAGACCCTGTAAATATGGCCCACTGGTCCTCAAGCTTTTTGGTATCAGGGACCGGTGCTCCTATGAGAATCTAATGCCCAGTGACCTGAGGTGGAGCTGAGGCAGTGATGCTAGTGCTGGGGAGTGGATGCAAATACAGATGAAGCTTCGCTCACTCTCCCATCACTTACCTCCCGCTTTGTGACCCAGTTCTAATAGGCCACAGACTGGTACCAGTTCATGGCCTGGGGGTTGGGGACCCCTGCTTTATATCTCAGCAACACCTTTACCTTGGAGAATCTCTACATCACTTACCCCCAGCTGTGTGAAATCTGGCCCTGGAGGCTGCTAGGCCTGGTTGATCTAGGCTTTCCTTTTTCTGGGGCCCAGAGGACCTGTGGAGATGGCCGGGTGGGGTCAACTCAGTCCAGGAAGCACAGAAATTCTTTTACGTGTATGTGTCTGGGGTATTTTTCTCTCTCACTTACGTATATTTTTAAAAATTCTTTTTAGACACCAGCTTTATCTTTTCCAAACATCATTTCCTTGCTCTTTTCCTGAGTTCTAGCAGTGGCTGGGGGCCCAGCTTCCTTATTGGCCTCTGAGCTATGGAAGGGGGCGGGCCAGGGCTCAGAAGAGGCTGGAGTAAGGAACAGGGGGGCTGTTTATGCTGCCGGAACTGTCTTTCATCCTTCCCTTTGCCATCAGGGTGCTGGCTGGTTTCTGGAACAGCGTCTTCATTCTTATCCAGCTCTTGACACTGGCTTTCATTCCCTAAGGCTGTGGCAAGATCTAGGCCCAACCAGGCTGATGGTCATACCTTGCCTTCAATGCCACTCCTTTCTGTTCTTGAAAGTAGAACCTGACTGTGCGTGAGCCCCTTGGATCATACTCAGGAGACTGGGCTGATGGCCCCTCATTTCAGGAGATCTTAACAGGAAGGCAAATGGCTCTCAACTAAGGGAGGATCCAGCTTGCAGAAAGAAGTACTAAGGGCTGGCTGGAGGGGTTGTTGATGAGCATCTGAGCTGGCTGATACCCAGCTCTCTCTTAAGCCACCTCCCCACCTTGGCAACTTTTCTGGTAGGTACTACTAGTAGCCATGGCTACCATGGCTGCTGCTTTCTTTCTTCAATATCCTTTACTTTTTTCTTCCTAAGAAAGGAGTTTTAAGGTAATGAATGATAGGGTGTGTGTTTAATGATAGTACTTGAACCAACCTTAGAAGAAAGAGATTATTGCCGCCACAGCTAGGCTTGGAGCTGCCTGGTTAGTGGTTGGCATTTTCTTACTTCTCTGTTTATTTTAGCTCATCCCATGTCCCCACTGCCTAAAGAATGGATAGGTTAAACTCTAAGACTACTGAGGATTTTTTTACTGACTGCTTCTTGAGGGAATGGCTAGGAGAAGCCTCAGCTATACAAATTTTTGAGACATATTGTTCTTTGAGAAAGAGGGGTTGTGTGGTATCCTAGAAAGGGCTAGAGAATCTAAGCCTCATTCCCAACTGCCGGTTACCAGCTGTGTACTCTTAGCAAAACAATTTATCTTTCTGTGTCTCTATTTTCTAATCTGTAAATTGGGGATAATAACAGCTTTTATTGATAAAGTTGGAATGAGGATTGAATCAGCTAATACATGCAAAGTGCTTAGTGCCTGGCACATCTTAAGTATTCAATAAGTGGTCCCTGTTACTTTTTTAAAAGTTTATAGTATGTCAGGCACTATGTTGAGTATTTTCACACATGAGACTGCACTTAATCCAGACTACAATTTGTGAGTAAAGGATAGTTATCTTCCCCATTTTACAAAGAAAGAATCTATAACTCAGAGAAGTGATTTGCCCAAGGTCACACAGCTAAGATTGGAATGTAAGTGTGAACTAATTCTAGAGCTATTCAGGAATAATTAAAGACCAAGTATTACTCCCTATAGATAGTTTCCTCTTCTTTCTCAAACTAGAGATGGAAAGCTCCAACTCTGGCTGCAGTTCCTATGCTGGGATTTTCTTCACTCCAGCTTGTGGTTTTTCTCCCAGTAGTCCAAAAGCCCCTACTGCCTTGCTTCTGTCACCTTTGGAAGTGTTCCCTATTCCTGGATAAACCCTAGAGAGAGTAGGGGCCTTTGTAAGCTACTTTCCAAAGTGTGGCAAGGGAGGAGTATAGCAAAATTTTGACAGTGGATGGACAAATCTGGGTGGGAGTACTTCTGAACCATTAAGAAGGACAAGTCTGACCTGATATCTCTTATTATAGTACCTACTATTTATTGACCACTTGCTATGCATCAGGCTGTGTCCTAGATGCTTTGAGAATATTATCTCTAATCCCCACAATAACCTAGCCAGGTATGGATTATTGTTCCCTTTTTCAGATAAGACAACTGAAGTTCAGATGGATTAGGTGACTTGCATAGAATCACACATCCACAGTGGTAAAGTTAGGATATGAACCTAGATCTGTCTCACTCATTTTTGTTTCATTGTCTGCTGGCTCAGTGTAGTTGGTAGGATGAGACTAACACACAAGAAATAATCATGAGCAATATAAAACATATTATTATAGGCTAAATTGTGAGGACTAGGTTACTAATGACGAGCTCCCTGGAGGAGATGGTACCAGGGCAGTACTTTGAAGAACAGGTAGGATTTAGATTAACAAAAATGGGAGGGGGCATTTCAGGTGGAGGGAACAGTCACAGTAATAACTAAAATTTGTTGAAAGCTTACAAGACCCTGCTCTAAGCAGTCGGCATGCGTTGTCTCACTTGATCTTTACAAACTCCATTAATTAGGTACTTTTATCCCCATTTTACTGCCATGACAAATAGAGCTCTGTGAAGTAAAGTCACCTATCTAAAGCAATAGAGCTAATAAGTGGTAGAGCTGAGATTCAAACCAAGGTGGTCCAACTCCAGAGCTTGTGCTGGTTGCTACTGGAAAACCAACAGCAAAGGCACAAAGCTGTTTGCAGAGTGTGACTGGAGCAGCGACATGAGAGTTTGGGCTGCATGGGTAAAGATAGCTTATAGAGGTCATTGAATGTCTGATCCAGTTTACATTTGATGCAGAACAGGGTAAGAAATAGATAACCAGTGAAGATTCTTGAATAGGAGGGTGCTTCAGTTCAGTTGGTGTTTGACATGATATGATCTAAAAGCTGTGACTGAAGGTGGAACAAAGGGAGACTGGCTGGGAGACTGGCATGATATTTTGGACGTAAAGTGTTAAGGGCCTGGACTAGAACAGGAGGTATTGGTGGTGGGTTCTATAGAGAAATGTGATTATGTGGAATAGTCTCAATGAGAAGAGAAAGAAAAAGAGAGAGAGAGAGAGAGAGAGAGAGAGAGAGGCAAAGCCAAGAGATATATCATAAAAGAAGTCTTAGTAGAACTCAGTGAGGAATTGGATGGTTGGGGAGAAGGTGATATCAAAGCTGACTGTTCACATTTTAAACCCTGGACTCGGAAGAACTTTGGGAATCCTGGATGTGAAAGAAGGGCCAAAAATAAGAGCGATGCCCTATTCTCCACTGTATCCTCAGTTCCCAGAGGTATATAGATTCACATGGTACACAGTCTGTAGTAGTACATTATACTTCTGCGAGATGACATATAAATAATTGTTAACGGATGACTACCAGGTAATAGAAGCTAGAGAGATTTCTAGCATCAGTGCTTTGCATATGAGACTCTGGAGCAGGCACCATCCTCCACCCCAGTACAAAGTCTTCTTGTGCCTTCGGCCTCCCCGCTAGGCACTCTGAAATCCATAATAGAGCAATATGGTTAAAAGTAGGGGCCTCACCTGGCTTTCCTCCCATAAATCTTAGCTACTGCTGCTAACCTGTGACTCTGGTTTCTGCCCTTTGACAGGTAGCTTCCCCTGCCCTTCTTCTTATACCTCCTTGTCTGTGTCTGGCCTGTAACCACTTCAACCCGTGTTTTCCCCAGCAAGGCCATTCTCCTCAAGATTACCTTTTTTAGGCCTTTAGAATCTTGCACCACTGAGATTTTCTGTTTCCACTGAATTATCCTACTATATAACAAGCTTGTTAGAAACAGGGCCCTTATCTTAGACAGCTCTGCACCCTCAGTGTCTAGTATGGAGCCTGTCACAGTAAATGACTGAATAAATTACTAAAAAGCTATCATCTATTTACCTCTCTATCATCTACTTATTTATCATGTTTCTCTTACTCTGTCATTCATCTCCCTCTATCATTCATTTCTTTCTACTATGTATTTCTCTATATTCTTTCTCAGGGATTTCTCCCTTACTGTC
>NW_024346061.1:651494-791314 GCF_902729225.1 Pteropus medius | reverse complement strand
TTCTTATTCTCTTTCTTATAAATCTTTTCTTCATCTTCTGGTGCTACCTATGCCCCACATATGCTCTTCTTCATACTATTCTTCCCCACATCTAAGGGAGGCATCTATTCATGTGAAATATACCAGAGGATAGGGATTGGTCCTGGCTTTAGCCTCCAGCACCAGACAGACTCTGTGGTTGCATCCAGGGCTTGGGCCTCAGACCTGTTCCCCTTTATTCATCCCTGCCTTGCTGAGCAGCAGTTTCCTCTGTCAGCCTAGTACTGCACTATTTACCATGTTGTTCTCTTTTGCCTGGCAAGAGTTGAGGCTCCTTGCCATCATTTTCCCTACAGTCTTAGGTGTCTCTCCTCTGTGACCATTTTATCCTTTGCTCTCTCAAGGCCTTTACTGTACTTTATTTGACTTAGCTCTGTCTCACTAATCTGTAAGCTCTCAAGGGCAAGGCTATGTTTGATTCATCTCTGTATCCCCAGAGCTACACATAGATGGTACACAGTAAACATCTAACGAATGCTTATCAAATGAGTAAGTGAAGACCGGAGAATTTACAGCCCAGTATTGACTTGTTCAAACTTCTCAATCACTTGCTTACTATTTTCTTAGAGAAAAGTGGGAAGATTGGTCGGATTTATTTTTTTCTCAAAGACAATTTAAGGTAGGCTCTCTGTTCATTGGTCAATAGCACCTATTTATTCCGCAAGTATTTACTGAACATCTATTGTGTGTCTGGCACTGCTGTACATGCTAGGGATACACCTGTGAACAAAACAGCTGTGTAAAGCTAACATTTTGTATCCCTAGGGATTGACCTTGGTATGAAGGAGACTTGAGTTCTGGGAGCTGGGGAGGGCCACTAAGATTCCCATACCAGCTCCTTGAAAGATGTTCTACTTCATTTAAGGGAAAGAGGGGGTGGGGGCGGAAGCTGCCTGGGAAGTGATTTCAGCTCTGGTTCCCTAAGCTGACTTCCTGTCCCTTTCTTGTTGTAGGAGAAACGCCCCTGTCAGTAGGCCACACTCATGGCATGTGGCCAAGCTGCTAGAAGGATGCCCTGAAGTGGCTACCACCATGCATGTCCCTTCTGAAGCCTTTAGTTTGTCCTGGCATTCTGGTTGCAACACAAGGTGAGTCTGGAACCCTCCTGTCAACATGGTCACTCCTTCTCCTCTGTTCTAGTCTCTGTTGGATGCTATAGAACCCAGAGTGCTATAACCAAAAATAGAGTGGGAGTCCAGAGTACCTAGATTCTAGTCCTAGTCTACTGCTTAGTCTCTGTGACTTTGGGCCAGTCTCATTCTCTCTGGAAAATGTTTCCTTGAAATAGTTACCTCACTTGGCTTGCAGGACACCACCTTCTCCTGCTTTTCATCCCATTTCACTGGCTGCTCCTTTGTGGTCTCTTTCTATGGTTTCTCCTCATCCCCGTGGTCTCTTAATATAGGAGGGGTCCCAGGGCTCAGTTCTGGTCCTTTTCTCTGTCTACACTGACTCACTGGCAATCTCATCCAGTGATCATTAGCTCTGTCACAGAGCCAAAGCCTTCAGAATGGGAGCTTCTTGAATAACAGGGTCTACTTGCAGTGAAGATCTCTCAGTGCAGGGAGTGTGATATTGTCTATTGTTGAAACAGCTGCCCAGAAGAGGCACACAACTTTTTCAGCAAGCTTTGCTGTCTTTTTCCTTCCACAGCAAGATCTTACCTCCAAGAAGGGATTTCTGTTGAGGCCCAGGGAAGCTAAGAGTTGAGTTTGTCCCCAGTGTGTGACTTTATTTGGCATTGGAAGCCAGGGGCTCAGGACAGAGGCAGAGGCAATTTTGTTCTGGAAGAATGCACAGAAACACATTTGAGCTTGGCTCCTGCTGGAGTTGAGGTGTAGTTGTTTTCAGCAAGAAGGGTGGTGGGATGGATAGCAGCTCCCTTTGCCAATAAGGAATCGATGGATTCCCATCCCAGAGGTAAAGTGAGTAGAGTGGCAAAGGGCCAGTGTAGGGAGCAAGAATTAGGGGAGACTGACCTGAGAGTCTCATGGGCTCCTGCCACTGCTCAGCTCTGGCTTTCTGAACTGTGGCTTTTCTGAGAGCAGCCTGCAACCTCTGGGTTTCTAGTCATAGGGAGTTACTCGCATGACTTGGCTCAGTTTGGCTTTGTGCGTTGGAAGTGGTACTTAAAATTCAAGATTGTTTCTAATCTTAGTCTCTTCCTTGGTCTCCCCAGTTTGGCTTTACCATAGGGGATGAGGGTGGCATGGGTGGGCAAGGACAATTCTAGAATCAATACTACTAGTAGAGAGGATTCTGATAACAATATCAATGGAAACAACAATCAAGAGAGCAGCACCTACCATGTTTTGAACATCTAGGTGCCTGAGCTGTAACAAGAGCTTTACTATTATTATCTGATTTCACCCACAAAGCAACCCTCTGATGCAGATATTACTATTATTCCCATTTAACAGATGGTACAGCAGAAGAGCTAAGACATTAGACTTACAGAGGCCTGGGTTCAAATTCCAGCTCTGCTTTTTCAGCAGCTTTGTGAAGTTGTCAGTTTACTTGACCTCTCAAAGCTTTAGTTTTCTCAGTTGTAAAGTGGAGATAATAATTTTTCCCCTTAGGTTTGAAATGAGATACTCTAAAGTGTCTGGCATATCGTAGGTCCTTGGTAAATGGTCAGCATTACTATTATCAAGAAAAGGATAGGGGACGCCTAAATTCCATCTCTATCTGAGTCATGACCTAGAACTGGGCAATCTTGAAAAAATTACCTCCTCAAAGTTACTTTCTTTGCAGTGCTTGCTTTACACCAGTATTTCTAAAAATTGTGGTCCCTGAACCAACAGCACCAGTATTACCCAGCAACTTGTTAGAAGTAAAAATTATCAGAATTCACACAGACATAAAACTCTGGGAATGAGGCCAGTAACCTGTGTTTTGACAAGTTCTCCAAGAGATTTCTGGTGCACATTCAAATTCAAAAACCATTGATTTACGAAATGGGCTGACTATAATTCAATCAGCCCTTTAAGGCCCCTCTCTAATGCTAATAGTCTGTGATTGTCTCTCCTGGCAGAGAGCCGCATGCTGACTCCCCTGGGGTCAGCAAGAGACCAGATGCAATTGTAGACTCGCTGATGGCAGATAAATAGAATATAGCCCCTAATGGAGTCCTCATACTTTTAGTCTTTGGGATCTCATCCCATCCTTCTTCCATATGCCATTTTGTCTCCCATTTTACCATGTCACTGTGGTGCCCCAGTGTCCATCTCTTTCCCTATTTCCCTTTCTTCCTTTTTTTGCCTTATCTTTCTCTAATTTGTGGTTATGGGTGACTCTGGATTGCCTTGCTTTCTCTCATGACAGAGCTGGCCACAGTGGGAAAGGGATCTGGTAACCTGGCTAACTAATCAGTGTGCCCTGTGTCTTGCAGTGACGTGTGTGTGCAGTGGTGTCCACTCTCTCGGCACTGCAGCACTGAGAAAAGCAGCTCCATTGGCAGCATGGAGAGCCTGGAGCAACCAGGCCAAGCCACCTATGAGGGTCACCTCTTGCCCAATGACCAGAACATGTACCCCAACCAGCGTGACTCAGCCTATAGCTCCTTCTCGGCCAGCTCAAATGCCTCTGACTGTGCCCTTTCCCTCAAGCCAGAGGAGCCAGCCTCTGCAGACTGTATCATGCAAGGCCCAGGGTCAACTAAAGCCCCTAATGGCAGGTCTAATATGGCTGAGACCTCAGGAAGTAGCCAGCGCACCAACGGTGGCCACCTGACTCTTAGCTCCCAGATGTTATCCTGCCCACAGGAGGTCCACCACTCAGGGCCTGCCAAGGCTTACAAGGGTCCACCACAACCTCCAGTAAGGCGAGACAGTCTTCAGGCCTCCAGATCCCAGCTCCTCAATAGAGAGAAGCGCAGGGCTTCTGAACCTGTGGATGTCTTACAACAAGAAAAACTGAGCTTAGAGAATACACTATCCCCAAGAAACCCTAACAGGTTTTGCTGCCTCAGCAGGCAAAACCAAGTGAGAAATGAAGGCCATCAGAACTGTGAGCTCAGCCAACATCTTGAATCCAGCCAACGGGGTTCTGAGCATCTATTGATGGAGGCCTCAGCCAAAGCTATTGGATTCCAAAAATCATATGACAAAGCCTCCAGCATAAATTCCAGCCCACTCAACAAGGCTTCAGCAGACCTAGCTAAGGCTTCTCCTTTTAGCAGCCCTTGGCACCTCACAGGACCCACAGGCCATCGTCATAGTGCTCCTGAACAGCTGCTGGCATCCCACTTGCAGCAAGTGAACCTTGATACTAAGGGTCACAAGGGGATGGATCTCCCAACTGGGCAGGATAGACATGAGTGGACTCTGTCCCCTTTACATAGCGGCTACACAGGGAAGAAAAGTCCATGTCCCCCTGTAGGAGGAACCCAGGACCAGCCCAGTAAAGAGAAAAAGACCAGGCCAGTAGATGATAGACCTTTGTGTTTGGGACACCAGAGCCCATGCAGATCCCCCCATGGAGAAGCTGATGGACACCCTCCAGAAAGAGTTTTCCAGGACCCTAACAGAGCAAGCAGAGCAGGCAGTGAACTGGCCAGCCAGCAGCCCTCTGCCTCCGGCTTGCTCGTTCAACAATCCAGGGACTGTTCTTCAACCACTAAAGTAGTTGACACCACAGAGACAACTGAAGAAGGGGACAATGAGCCCAAGGACTGTGGCCAGGTGGCTGGTAGGCGAAATGGAGGGACCCGGGGTCGCTCAATTCAAAACCGGCGGAAGAGTGAGCGTTTTGCTACCAACCTGCGTAATGAAATTCAGAGGAGGAAGGCCCAGCTCCAGAAAAGCAAGAGTCCCTTATCACAACTATGTGACAGTAAGGAGCCAGTGGGAGAGACTGAGGAGCCCCTAGAAAGTCCTCTACTTCCTGCCTCTAACTCATCTCTTCTACCTTCAAATAAAAAACCACCTAGCCCCAGAGACAAGCTCTTCAACAAGAGCATGATGCTTAGGGCTACATCTTCAGAGTGCCTCAGCCAAGCCCCTGAGAGCCATGAATCTAGGACAGGCTTGGAGGGAGAAATAAGCCCTGGCCAGAGGCCTAGACTGCCCTCTTTGGATTTAAACACCTGGTGGAACACATCTGACCCATCCTCCTCAGACTCTGAGAAAACAAATGTTCACCATGGAGTCCGTGGAGGACATTGGAGGTTGTCTCCAGAGCACTACCTGCAGCCACATGTGGCACTAGCCATGGAAAGCCCTTCTAACCCAGGAGATAACAAGGAATTGAAGGCTTCTACTGCTCAAGCTGGGAATGAAGCCATCCTCTTGCCCTTTGCAGACAGAAGAAAGTTCTTTGAAGAGAGTAGCAAATCTCTATCTACATCCCATCTGCCAGGTTTAATCACTCATAGTAACAAGACTTTTACCCAAAGACCAAAACCTGTAGACCAAAGCTTCCAGCCAATTAGCTCTAGCTATAGGGAATTGAGGAGCCATCCCATGGACGAATCATATCATGCCACAGATCAATCATATCATTCTATGTCACTCCTTCAGTCAGAAACTCCTACTTACTCAGAATGTTTTGCAAGCAAAGGTCTAGAACAATCCATGTGTTGTAAGCCACTGCACTGTGGTGATTTTGATTATCACAGGACCTGCACTTACTCCTGTAGTGTACAGGGAGCTGCAGTACATGACCCTTGCATTTATTGTTCTGGAGAAGTCTGCCCTGCTTTGAGAAAGAGAAATATGATGCCAAACTGCTACAATTGCCGATGCCACCACCACCAATGTATTCGGTGTTCACCTTGCTATCACAATCCCCAGCATAGTACCCTCGAAGACAGCACCTTGGCACCTGGCAATGCTTGGAAACCCAGGAAGCTGACAGTGCAGGTGAGGACTTGGTTCTTGGATGGGTGAGCTTCATTATTCTCTTTGTGAGGAGAAAATGAAGCAAATCTTTTGGTAGCATAACAATTATAATTCCTTAAAACTGTATAGTCCTGGCTCCACCAGATGGTAGTTTATTAATCTGAGGCAGGAAACTCAGCCACCAAAATTGCAGTTATCTTATCTTTAGAGTTAGAATAAAATAAATTTTGCTTTACAAAATGTACAGAACTGGGATTTGTAGCCTAACTGTATAATTGGTATCCAAGTGACCTTAAGCAAGTCATTTGGCCACCAAAATTTACTGTTATATGATTTTTAAAGGGAAACATGAATCTTTACTTCACAAAATGGTCAGTACTAAATAAAGTCTTATTATCTCAACTCTGAAGTAGAGGAAAATAATGGCTGCCTCATGGATCATTTGTGAAGATCAAATGAGATTGTGTATACAGAATGTCAGGCCCAGTACCTGATACAAAACAGCATGTATTCCCTTCCATTTCCTGCTTTAAAACTATTTGGAGCTCCACAATTTGCAAGTGGTCCCCTGGGCTTTGCTTTCAGAGACCTGACATCTCTGGTTTTCTAAAAAACAAATCCTTCCCCCTCTTCTGCAGTCTCTTTCTGTCAGAGACCCAGGTTTAGACTGGATATTGCTATACCCTGGTTATGACTTACCACCCTAACACAAGCCACTGCCATCCTCCAGGATATTTCTGGGAGGCTCTCCGATGTCCTTACCAGCTCACTGCCAGATGCCTTCCCCATGGCTTCCCTAGTGCCACCTTTTGGGTGGTGCACTTAAACCAGAAGTTAGTTCCTGTGTTAAACTGTTGCATAGACAGATACTCTGAATAATTTGGTATATGAAATTGTTCAACATATGTTCATTGAAACAAGGAATCTTAGGGGTGAAAGAAGCCTTACACAAATGAGTACATACTCTACTGTTCTTTTTATACACAGTTCTAAAACAGTTACTCTATGGAAAAATAATTCAATATTTTGGGAGGTGGCACAGGATTGACTGTGAAAGGGCATGAAGGAACTTTGTTGGGTGATGATGGTGTTCTATATCTTGATAAGAGTTGAGTTACACAGGTATATACATTCGTCAGAATTTAATGAACATACACCTAATATTTGTGCATTTCACTAGAGTGAATTTTGCCTTAAAATATTATAAACAAATATGGAACTTGAATGATATGTATGCTGAAGATTTTGAAGTCTGTTGGTGTTCTAACTTATTTTATAATTTTCAGCATACGAATGCTGCACATATTTTGTTGTTTATCCCTATGATTTTATGACTTTATGCTATTATAAATAGTATTGTTTTCTTAATGTCAAGTTAAAAATTCTTTGTTACTATTATATGGAAATACAATTTAATTTTATATATTGGCCTTGTATCCTGCAACCTTGCCAAACTCACTTATTGGTTCTAGTAGCTTTCTGATAGATTTTAAAAGGTTTTCTACATTGACAATCATGTCATCTGAAAATGGAAATAATTTTATATCTTTCTTTCCACTCGCTCTGTTTGCTTTTTCTAAGGTAGAGGAGGGCATTATTGCACTGTCTAGGACCTCCAATACAATATTTAATAGAAATGCTGAAAGCAGATATTGTTGCTCTGTTCCCAGTCTTTCACTATTAAGTCTGATGTTAGCTACCAGGTTGAGGAAGTTTCCTTTTATTCGTAGTTTGATGAGAGCTTTTATCAGGAGTGGATGCTTAATTTTTTTCAAATGCTTTTTCTGTATCTATTGAGATGATCACATATTTTTTTCTCTTTTAGTCTATTGTTATGGTGAATTACACTGATTGATTTTTTTGAAATAAGAATCAACCTACCATTGTTGTGACCACTTTGTCATGATATATTATCCTTTTTGTATGTTACTAGATTTGATTTGCTCATAGTTTGTTATGGATTTTTGTATCTGTGTTTATCAAGGATTTTAGTCTGTAGTTTTCTTGTCATGTCCTTGTGTGGTTTTTATATCCAGGTGCTACCCTTACCAAATGAGCTGGGAGGTATTCTTTCCTAATCCATTCTCAGGAAGAGTTTGCATAGAATTGGTATTTCTTCTTTAAATCTTGTAATTAATCATTGAAGCCATCTGGACTTGAAGTTTTCTTTGTGGAAAGATTTTTAACTACAAATTCAATTTCAATTTCTTTACTATATATAGGGTCATTTCAGTTATCTCTTCTTCAGTGAGCTTTGGTAGTTAGCCTTTTAAGGGATTTGTCCATTTTATTTAAGTTTTCAAGTTTATGAGGATAAAGTCATTTGTAATTTACTTTGAAATGCATCAAGAATTTAAGATAGATTGGAGGATAGATAGAGGAGTGAATAGAGATATGTGATAAGGCAAATATAGTAAAATATTAATTGTATGATATAGGTAGTGAATATCTGGGTGTTAATTGTAAACTTGTTCAACTTTTCTGCATGCTTGAAAATATCCACAATAAAATGTTGAAAAAAAAAGAGGAGAGGAAATATAAAATCATGGTTTAAGGGCATTGATGCAGGAACCAGACAACCTAAGTTCAAATTCTCAAGCTCTCCCATTAAAAAAGAAAAAATAGGTGGTAATAATAGTACCTATTTCATAAGTTGGTTGTGAGAATTAAATGATATAATGTGTAAGGTACTTAGAACAGTGACTGCCAGATAGTAATCATCTTATAAGTGAGTTATTATCTCTTAAAATAAGGAGAGAGATTGGCTTAGCTTGAGAAACTGTTTGCTGAAAGGAGGACCTGCAAGTAGACAATAGAGAAAGGGGACTGAAGTTGGGGGTTGGAGGCAGAAGGATAAGGAAATGATGGCTGCAGAAATATCAGCCCAGGGCCAGTAACTTTGTAATGGAAGGAGGTGAAATTTGCAGGTTGCATCAACTGGCAGCAGCAATGCAGGTATGTCTATGCCTGTACCATGCCTCTCCTGAGGGAGGGACACATTGGGTTCCTAATGCCTGTTAAACTAGCTAAGCAGGTATGTATAGACAATAGGCTTTCAGACATGTGGATTGCCATCTAGGAGCCACTTCATGCCTATTCTTATCCCTGCCACCTGAACAACCCCCCTGCCCCATCCCCAGACATGAGGAAAACTTGCAGCATGGATTAGGATACCCCAGCTCATATGACTAAGGTAGTTGTCATGGTAGCTGTCTGAAGTAGGGCTGAGATCCTTCTCTTTATGGCTCCTGGAAAATTTTGGAGAACTAATTGACTCCTGTTTAGTGCTGTTAAGAGAACTAAAATCAGTACACATTTACATCCCTAATACTTAATGCCAGTTAGTTTTCCATATATTATCAGATTATTTCATTTAACAATTGTATGAGATAAGTTATAATAGGATCCCATTTTAGAGCTGAGGTAGCTGAGGTTCAGAAGGGTCATACATCTATCAAGTGGCAAAGCCAGGATTTGAACAACTATAACATTTGAGTGTCTACTGTGTACCAGGCATTGTTCTAGGTCTTTTACATGTATCAACTTGTGCTGTCCTCAAAGCAATCAAGAAATAGGTAATATTATTATCATGATCACACGATTAAGTAGCTGGGGAGAATGAGATAAGGAGAAATTGGGTGGTTTGCCTGAGGTCACATAGCTAGTGAAGGGCAAGTGTAGGATTTGAATCTATGTAGTCTAACTTCAGGACCAAGATACTAATTGTGCTATGTTGTCTCTCCATAAGCTGGTTGCAAAGCCCAGGCACTCTCCAGTATAGGAGGATGTCTTCTAGAAGTATACCTTCCATTGGAGCAGCAAGTTCCCATCAGAGTCAACCCCCATCAGCAATAAGTCATTGGGTAACTGCCTCTTTGGTTCAAAGGGTGCAGACAATTTACAGTAACCTAAGTGGCTCATGGGGAAAAACTAGTAATGTGATACTGGGGATCTGAGAATAAGGTTGGGAGTTGGGACAGGACTTTGTTTGGTTTGGCCACTGCTATTTACCGAGCACTTCCCATAGGGCTAGACAGGGCATGGACAGGAAATCCTGGCTCCCACTGTGGCTGAACAAGTAATATGTCTTTGAGGCCAGAGACATCTCACAGGGCATCAAGGCAGAGTCTGAAGTCTAACAAGTAGTTAGAGCTGCTCTAACATGACAGGTACATGTAGGGACTGCCCTAATCTCATAACCTCATCCTTTTCATGGTTACTCACATCCAGAGCCTCCTATGTGCTGAGCACTGTGCTAGGCATTCTCTATACATATCCCATTTTGTAACTCAGCAAAGCTAGATAGTATAGTCGTTATTTGCCAGATAGGAATCTGAGGTTCAGAGAGGTGACAAAACTTTCCTCAAATAACACAGCCATTAAGGATCTTAGCCAGTATGACTGACACCAGGTATTTTACCTCCAAAAGGGAATAAATTTTTTTCATTGAGGCAAAGGTAATAAAACTTAAATGAGACCAGTAATAGAAGTGGAGAAAAAGGAATTTGGAAGATCAGTGAGGTTTAGGGACAACTGTGCATACCTATTGGGCTAAGCTCTGAGTCACTAGATAGAGGGTACTGAATGCAAAATCAGGGAGAATGTCAAAGGCAAATTTGCATTAGGTTTGGAGCAAGAATAGGGGGTAGGGACATTTTTACAAATGGCACGCATGGCCTTGGCAAGAGGGAAAAGAGTTGCTTGGAGAAAGTCCTTTAGGAAACAATGCCCAGGGTGAAGAGTCTATTCCTATAATGTGGGGAAGATGGCACTCAGCACTGTGGTTCCCCAGAAATAAGCCCACCTGAGCCCCTGAGAAGAGGAAGGGCCCTTGCAGTACAGCAGTGTGCTGGCATGCGCAATCTCCATCTGCCTCACTCTGGAAGAGAGCTGCAACAGCAGGAGCTTTAGGCCTCAAAGGCCCTTCATGAGCCAGGGCTTCTAAGAAGATGCTTTGTATGTTGGAAGAGTCAAGAGGAAAGAGCAGGTTAACCAAGTAGAACAAACAAGAGCAAAGAACAAACATGCTAAACCGGTTTTTAACGTGGTTTGGGAGGGGAGTGGAGGAAAGGGAAACACGGAGTTTCTAGATGACACTGTTCAGGTCAACTGAATGCTCTCTTAGTCTCTGCATGCCCCCCAGCAGCTCAGCAGGCCTCCTGACAGAAAGGCAGCCCACCAAGTACATATTTCTGTAGCCAGCATGGGAGAGTAGAAAGAACAAGCTGGTGGCGAGGGGAGCGGCTAGGGGCAGGTTCCTGACCTCTTCACATTTTTGAGGCCATCTAGATACCCGGCTGCTCAGAGCTCCCTAACTTATCAGAATTTTGCTTTGCAGGAATTTCCTGGGGACAAATGGAAACCAATAACAGGAAAAAGGAAGACCAGCCAGTCAGAGAGGTAAGTGACCATTCAGGGAGTTAAGTTGAGATGGTACCTGTGAGGCTTCTATGAAAATTGGTAAGGTCTCCTGTTTGCTCAATTTTCTTTGAGGAACCTAGTCTGGTGTCTATACCAAGGGTTTGATGCCACAGATGTCATCCAGCCTGCCCGTAGGCAGCTGGGCTACAGACACAACTGATCGCTAAGACATTTTGAAAGTAGTAGTCAGGCAGTGTTGTGGGATGATGTGCCAATCATCTCAGAGGCCTGAGGCAGGCCTTCCCAGGCCCAAAGACATGTGGTACCAGACCTTGCTGAAACATAGATAATAAGTCATAAATTATAACTGCCTTTCCAGTAGTGATTGGGCAGTTGGAGGGGATGGAGAGGAGGTAAGATTGCCCAACTACTGCTGTGCCTTTGCTTCGGAGTTGCTGAAGGTACTCGTTTCTTGGGTTCTGCCACCTTTACTTTTTATAGGGCTTGTTGAGAACTTAAGGTCCTCTCATTAAAAGTCCAAGGGCAGATCATGCTAACAATAGGTTAAAATTCCTGAAAGAAGGCAGGGACATTTTTACAAATGGGATATATGGCTTCGGCTAGAGGGAAAATAGTTGCTTGGGCAAAGCCCTTAAGGAAAAAAAATGTCCAGAATGGAGAGTCTGCTCCTGTAATGTGGGAAATGTGGCACCCAGTATGTTCCCCAGAGATTAGCCCACCTACCATAGGTGACCATAAGGAGTGACAGTTACCTTCTCTGGGTTGCTCTACATCAGCCTGGCTGGAGATTGTGAAATTCCTTGATATACTCCTTTTTTAATTTTTATTTTTCAATTACAGTTGACATTCAATATTATTTTATATTAGTTTCAGGTATACAGCACAGTGCTTAGACATTCATATAATTTACAGAATGATCCCCCCGATTAGTCTAGTACTCACTTGGCACTAAAGGTGGTTACTATAATAATATTGACTCTGTTCCCTATGCTATACTTCACATCTCCAACTATTTCATGACTACCAATTTCACTTCTTAATCCCTTCCCCTTTTTCACCCAACTCCCCATCCCCCCAGTTGTCCCAACTCCTAAATCAACAGTTTGTTCTCTGTATCTATGAGACTGTTTTCCTTTTGTTTGTTCATTCATTTTGTTCTTTCGATTCCACATATAAGTGAAATCACATGGTATTTATCTTTCTCTGGCTTATTTCACTTAGAATAATACCCTCTGTATCCATCCATTTTGTTGCAAATGGTAAGGTTTCATTCTTTTTTATGGCTGAGTAATATTTCATTGTATAAATGTACCATGTCTTCTTTAACCAATTGTCTATTGATGGGCACTTAGGTTACTTCTATATCTTGGCTATTGTAAAAAGTACTACAGTGAACATAGGGGTGCATATATCTTTTCAAATTAGTATTTTGGATACTCAGAAATGTAATTGCTGGGTCATAAGGTAGTTCTATTTTTAATTTTTGAAGAAACTCCAAACTGTTTTCCATAGTGGCTGTAACATTTGCAATCCTGCCAACAGTGCATGAGGGTTCCCTTTTCTCCACATCCTCACCAACACTTGTTGTTTGTTGATTTATTGATGATTGCCATTCTGATAGATATGAGTTGTCCTTGATATACTCTTTTCAGTCAGTTCTTCTTCAGGCCAAATTATACAAGAGGCCTCTAAATTATATTGATTCTTTAATTCAAACTCCAGGAATGAAGGAGGGACAGGGAAGAAGACTCTTAGCTGTACCTTTGCAGGGGCACCTAGGGAGGAGATGCCAAGGGAGAGGACTAGAATCTGAGTGTCCTGACCTTTGAAGAGTCCAGGGCTCTTCCTTGAGGTCTACATTGTTCCTGTGATTTGCTGATGTAGTCAGGAATACTTTTGGCTTTCTTTTGATTCCAATGTCTGGAAAACCTATTAGTTTTCTGGTTGGCAATGGAAAAAGGAAGGAATCCAACATTTATTGATCATCTACTAAGTATCAATCACTGGGCAGGATCTTTTTACACCCATAATCTCATTTATTCTCCATAACAGTCATTTTTACTACCTATTTTATAGATGAAGTCTAGAGAGGTTATATAACTTACCAGAGGTCACACATCTAGTATAAGTGATGGAGCCAGGATTCAGTCCAGATTTATCTGGCCCCAAAGTTTATGCTTTTCCCATTATAATTGCTTCAATATAGATTCCTAAAGGAAACCCTTCAAATGGATCACTCAGCATCATGGCTCAGGAATCTAACCTGGATGGGGATACTATGGGATTCTATGGCTGGTCTTGATTGCTTACTATAAACTGGTTTGTACCATGTCCGTGGAGAAATTGTTTCAGTCTAGTAAGCCTGCTGAGTTTCCCACATTAGACTGAGACCTTTGAGAGAGGAGCCCACATCTTGGTCAGAGACTTACTCTCTGTGCCTAGCACAGAGCAGTTGCTCAAGGATATTTGTCATTTGCTTGCCAAATGAAGAAACAGAGCCTCCACCACTGAATGGGTGAAATAACACAAAAATAATAATGCTAACTAACATTTCTTGAGAGTGTTGTATTCTAGGCACCATTCAAAGCACTTTACACTTATTTATCACCATAACCTTAAAAGATAGGTACTATTAATCTCCCCATTTGTCCAGGAGAAGAAACTGAAGCACATACAGATAAATTAATTTGCCTAAAGTCCCAAAGTTAGTAAGTTGACCAGATCCAGGCAGTCTAACTTAAGAGACACCCCACAGTAAGTCCTCACTTAACATTATCAATAGATTCTTGGAAACTGCAAATGTGAGCAAAATGACATGTAAGGAAACCAATTTTACTGTAGGCTAATTGATATAAACAAGAGTTAAGTTCCTACAGCATATTTCTGGTAACAAAACCATCACTGAATTTCTAAATAAAGATCCAAAACACTTCTAATATTAAACATTGAAATAAATGTCAGCTATATGTACATTTAAGAAAGATGAATAAAAACAAGTAAGATAAATTTTTCCAGCCCACTATTCCAGGTCAGGGTCGTGGATGGCCAGATCCCCTCCTGGCAGCTCAGGTGCAAGGAGGGAATCCAACCTGGACAGGACACTCTTCTACCATAGGCACACACACACCCTCAGACTGGGACAATGTAGATATGCCAATTCATCTCACGTGCACATCTTTGGGATGTGAGAAGAAACCAGAGTCTCTGGAGAAAAACTCATGCAGTCATGGGGTGAATATGAAAACTTCACACAGTGCTCTGGCTTGGAATTATTTTTTTTTCCTCATCAGTGTCTTAACAAGATGCCATTGGACAAAGTGATATTATTCAAGGACCTGCTGTACTACCTTACAGTGCTTCTACAAAAATGATTCCCTTACTAATCAGCCAGGGAAGTAAGAAGATTTTATTCAAAACCTAGTGTATATACTGCCTCTTTCTAGGCAAGCACGGAATTATTAGAGAGTATCAGGAAACATAATGCCTGCCAACCCACAGCTTGAGCAAGAAAGGCTAACCCACACACAGTTAAGTAGAAGTAGTAATAAATTACCATTTGCAAAATAACCTACATGCCATAAGCTAAGTTACAGATATGTTTTATCTTCTCCAAAACTCTGTCAGGCAGGTATTTTTATAATTAGAGTGATGGTTCTCAAACTTGAGTGTGCATTAGAAACATGTGAAAGTCTCGTTAGACCATAGATCCCACCCCCAGAGAGTATGATTCAGTAAATGTGCAGTGGAGCTCTACATGTGTGTTTCTAACAAGCTCCCCAGGTAATACTGATGCAGCTGGTCCTGGGATCACATTTTGACGACCATTGACTCAGATAATACATATGAGGTTCAGAAAAACTAAGTAATTTACTCAAGGTCTCACAGCTACTAAAAGGACAAACCAAGATTTAAATCCAGCTTTTGCTTACTCTGGCAAGTTGCTATAAGTTGAAAAGTGTTAAATACATGATTTAAACAAGAAACTTCTGGCATGTGGCAAGGGCCCAATACACAATCAGTATTATTATGCCTTATTTAAGTTCATTGGAGGGTAAGAAAACTGTAGGTTGGAACTTACCCTTTCCTCTGGGAAGAAAGGCCCAGAGGACGAAACAGGGTGTGTTGGAGGAATAAGCCCTGCATGTTAAGGATTCTGGCCTTGGAGTCAGTTGGCTTGAATTCAAATCTAGATTCTTCTATACTCCAGCTGTGTTAACTTGGCAAGTCAGCCCCTTGACTCTCTCCTTCTATCCCTGCCCAGTTTCCTTACTTGTAAAGTGGGGTAAAAGTCATGTGATTGTTGTAAAGATTAAATGAATTAATATATGTAAAGCATTTAGAACACAACCTGGCACCGTAAATCCTCATTAAATGTTAGTTGATAATGAGGAGGAGAAGGAGGAAGAGGAAAGAGAAGAGCAGCAACAGTAACAGTAGAGAAAGGCAAATAGCAAAGTATTGGGCAAGGATAGGTAGGCCTTGAAATCTATATAAGACCACAAACATGAAAGCAATTGAAGATTATCAGTTGGGTAAGTGATATGGTAAATGTAGCCCTTTGGTAACTTGGCAGCATTTGTAGCCTAAATGGGTTAAAGAGAAACCAATTATGGGCAGTGATCCAGGCATGAAAGAGAGCAGCCCTGGATTGGGAAGATGGGGGTGCAATAGGAATGAAGTAGAAGGGATAGATAAATGTGTTATATTTGGGGGAAAATGTTTATTTATTATGAAAACAATACTACAGGAAATTAGAAACAAAAGAAAAAGTACCTTTATTCCTACTACCCTAACACCCTGATTTTCATTTCCTTGCCGGCTTTTATCTATAAGTATAGAGATTTTTTGGGGGGAGAGAGGCAAGGTTATAATAACTATGTAGATTTGATTTTGTGTGTCCTGCTCCTTTTTTTTCCCTCACTAAGCAATACTTGGTAAATAATTTTTCATGTAGCTATACAAACTTCCTCAGTAGTTATAAATTTTAATGACTACATAATATTTTACTAGCTTAATGTGCTCTATTTTGCTTAATCATTCCCAAATTATTGGGTAATTAGATTGTTTCTAATTTCTTGCTATAAAGTAATGATGCAAAAAAATTTTGTAGCTATACATGTTTTCTTATTTTGAACTATCTCATTAAAACTATCTCATTGAACTATCTCATTATCTAGAGTTGGGATTACTAGTTGAAAGAATATGAACATTCTTATTGTTCTGGATAGATTTCACCAAACTGCTTTCCTAGGAGGTGTTTTTCACTACTATTAGCAATTTATGAGAATATCAGTTTGCCCAAAATCTTGCGATCATGGAAAATTTTCTTTTTCTAATGCAATAGTTGTAAATGGTATCTATTATACTTTTAATTTGCTTTAATTATTCTAGTTGGAATTTTTTATGTGTTTACTTAATATTTGCATTGCTTCTCATGTGTTCTGTTCAGATTATTTGATCATAAATATGTGACACCTTTTGAGGGAAAAGTAGAAAGAACTTGGTGATTGGAATTTGGGAAAGAAAGGAGATCAGTCAAAAATAAATCTGATGCCCAGTGACTTGGAGAAAGTTATTGACATAGCTAGGGCAGGTGAGAAGGGGAGCTGGTTTGGTGGAGATAATAAGTTTGAGTTGGGATGTGTTGAATTTAAAGTTAGTGAGGGAGACAAGTGGCTTCTTTGGAGGAAGCTTGTTGACCACCCAGCAAGGGGCTAGGGTGAGGACGAAGAACAAGCAAAGGAAACTGAAGGGGCAAGCAACTAGAGTGGTAGAGGAAGTATGCCAGTACACTAACACAGAGGATAAGGAGAAGACCACTACTGGCTTTGACGGTTTAGAATCATAAGTGACCTTCAAGAAAGTAAGCTTAGCAAAATGGCAGGCATAGAAAGTAGATGGCATGATTATCTGTAAGGGAGATGCATGGAGAAGAAATGCACACAGCTTTACACATCATAAATTCACCTGTTTTAAGTGTATAATTCAATGAATTTTGGTAAATTCACAATGTGGTACAATCATCACCACAATCCAATTTTTAGACATGTTCATCTCCCAAAATTCCTTGTGTCAATTTGCAGTCATTCCTCATTCCCATCCTCAATTTCAAGCAACCACAAATTTACTTTCTGTCTCTATGGATTTGCCTATTTTGTATATTTCATATAAATAGAATCATACAATATGTGGGCTTTTAGGTCTGCCTTCTTTTACTAAGCATGCTTTAGCAGTTCATCGTGTTGCAGCATGTATCAGTATTACATTCTTTCTTCTTGCCAAATAATATTCCACTGTAAAGATATGCCACATTTTATTTATCCATTCATCCATTAGCAGACATTTGGGTTGTTTCTACTTTCTAGCTATTGTGAATAATGCTGCTATGACCATTCAGGTACAAGTTTCTGTGTGGACATATGCTTTCTGTTCTCTTAGGAATATACTTAGTAGTGGAATTTC
This sequence comes from Pteropus medius, assembly GCF_902729225.1. NCBI lineage: Eukaryota > Metazoa > Chordata > Mammalia > Chiroptera > Pteropodidae > Pteropus > Pteropus medius. Next base: position 773,591 of record NW_024346061.1, on the reverse strand, counting down.
TGGACCATATGATAATTCTATTAACTTATTGAGGAACTGCTTAACTGTTTTCCTAAGCGGCTGTACCATTTTACATTTCTACCAGCAATGTAGGAGTGTTTCAGTGTTTTCTTTCATTAATTTTAATACATTAATTATGTGTTAGTATTACTGTGTGATTTGAAAAAAAACTATTTTAAAAGAAAAATTTTTAAAAAGACGTTTTAATATTAAAAATGTTTTAAAAGAAGTTGGCTAGGAAAAGGAAGGAGAAAATTAGGTGGTAGTTAAATGGGGCAATAAGATTTAAGTTAGTGGTTCTCAAAATGAGACCCTAGGACCAGCAACCTCAGTATCGCCTGATAACTGGTTTAAAATGCAAATTCCTGGGCCCCTCTCAGACCTACTGAATCTGAAACTGGGAAGTAGCCCAGCAATCTGTGTTTTAACATGTCTTCTAGGTAATTCTGATTTGAAAAGCTAAATATGAGAACCACTGGCTTAAATCAAGGGTTGGTTAGGATTTGGGTTTAAGTTTAAGAACAGAAAGGAGAGGTCAACGGAAAGGGAAGGAGTACTGATACTGAAGATGGAGGAGGGAGATCACAGTATATGATCTCAAGGAAGATGAGAAGGCCTAGGAAAGGTCAATGGCAGAGATGACATTTAAGAGGAGAAATCCTGATGGAGTTTCCACTCCTCCCCACCCCTCACATACACATTTTAACATTTCTTATGTCATTTCTGTCACAACAGGAACGATGAGTGTAGGTGGGAAAATCAAGTGTATATTCTTGAGCCACTCTCTTTGCCTGGAAGCCTGCAACGAATTTTAATTCCATGTAGTTACGCTCTTGGTCGTCTTCCTCCACTGTTATTTAGTTTGCATGCAGAGAATGCAAACACATTTTAATATTAGCAAGAGGGAAAAAATTAATGAGTAGATATGCTGGAAGAAAAAGCCACATGAGTATAATGTATTTAAAAGCCAAAAGAAAGTATTTTCTGGATTATCTCTTTTGGTTTTCTGTACCTATGATTGCCTCCTGTGATCCTTTCCATTTTCTACTTTGCCCAGAACTTTAGAATGTATAAGATATTTTATGTACATGACCATAGTTAATCCTCACAACAACCCTTGTGTAGTTAAGTCTTATTGTTCCCATTTGACTGAGAATGGAGCTGAGACTCAGGAAAAGTGTTATACTATTATTAACGGCAACAACAAAAAGTATAATAACTAACATTTATTAAGTGTTTGTTATGTGTCAGGTACTATATTATAAGCATTTCACATGAATTATTTCATTTATTATTTATCATGATCTCATGAGATAGTTACCATTTATGGACCCATTTTTACAAATGAAGAAACTTACTCACAGATTAAAATTACTTATCCCAGATCAAACAAACATCTGACGCCAGAGCACATTACTTCTGAGATTATATAGTAAGCATATGACAAAACTAGACTACTACTCAGGTTTTTCAATTCTCAGCCTAGGGCTGGCTCTCTTTCTCCTCTTCGTCTAACAGTGTTACTTACCAGACAAGCTTGATCTCACTGTTAACTAGAATTTGGTTTGCTAGAATTCTCCATCAACCAGCACTTCTGCTTATCTAAATCTGTGAGATCTTTGACATTTCTGAGGAGGTCCATCACCAGACCTTTGTGAGTGTGTCTCCAAATTTGTCATCACCACTACAACATAGTATGTACCACCACCAATAAACATTTTATCTGGCTCAGAAACATAACTTTCTTAAGACTTTTCCATTTCTCTTAATTTCCATCACCAGTACTAGTTTGCAGATAGTTTGCATTTTGGTGCCATTATTCCCAAAGAAGCACATTTTCCCTCTACTGTGGTTACTTCACATGTATACCTCGACAACAAATAGAGACCCATCAAACCACATTGAGATGGAAGTGCCAAGAAATTGACTAGCCCCCCTCCTTTGCTGGGTGACTTGCCCTACAAACCTGTATTGTGATGCCTTGCAAATAAAATCCATACCCTTTGCACAATAAGCATTTACTACATTTCATCAAACTTTAGGGTTACTCTCAAAGGGTTAAAACCTCAAATGTTTAATACATGCATGTCAAAGAACTACTCTATACTAATAATTCATTCATAATTAAGCACCCAGAATGCCTTTTAAACTTTCTGAGATAGAATCATATTCTTTATAACTTTGGTATTAAATCTATTTCATTGTATTCTGGGTCTTTGAAATTCAGTACATTGTCTGGTACACATGAGGATTCAAATAGATAAAATTTGCTCTCTTTCCCTCAGGCCTGTCCATTGTTTAACTATGGTAGGACACCAAATTTTCTTAAATAGCATCAGGATTCCCAAAGCTTTTTAGAACTCCAGTATGCCTATTGTTTTTATTTTGTAAATCTTTATCCTGCTTGTCACATGGGTGGTATATATATATAGTTAATTAAAATGCATTTTGTTTTGAGAAGTTTTTTAATGGCTTTATACCTCTTAAGACACCCTAGTAAGTTGAGAACCTGGTAAACAATGACTGATTAGAGCAATGACTCTCAAAGTATGATCCCAGACCTGCAGGACTGTCATTATCTGGGAAAATATTACTAGTAAAAATTCCCCTACTCTGTCTCAGACCTACTAAATCAGGAATTCTGGGGGTAGGACCCACAACCTATGTTTTATTTATTTATTTGTTTGCTTATTTTATTATGGTGACATTGATTAAGAAAATCCAGTAAGTTCCAACTGTACAATTCAACAGTAAGTCATATATATGTTGCATGTGTATTCACCACCCATAGTTAGATTTCTATCACCACATATTTGACCCCTTTTACTCCCATCTACCTTCTCCCTCCTCCCCTACCCTCTGGTAACCACTAGTCTATTGTCCATGTCCATGAGTCTCTGTTTGTTTGTTGCTTTTAGATTTCTATCCCACATATAAGTGTTATCATGTGGTTTTCACCATTTCTGTCTGACTTATTTCGCTTAGCATGATTATCTCGAGGTCCATCTATGTTGTTACAAATGTCAGTATTTCATCTCTTCTTATGGCTGAGTAATATGCCATTGTATATATGTACCACATCTTCTTTATCCAATCATCTATCATAAGACACTTCAGTAACTTCCATGTCCTGACCACCATGAATAATGCTGCACTGAACATCGGTGTGCATATATCTTTTCGGATAAATTTTTCAAGTCTTTGGGTAAATACCTAGTAGAGGGATTGCTGGATCATATGGTAGATCAATTCTTAGTTTTTGAGAAACCTCCATACTATTTTCCATATTAGCAACCTGTTTTAATAAGTCCTCCAAGTGATTCTAATGCATACTCAAGTTTCAAAACACTGGATATTAGAGAATAAGGCCTTAATAATCTTGGCCAGCCTGATCCTCAGCTAAATTGTTATTGAGGGCATCAAATCTTCCTGGCCCCTTGGTAACGTGTTATGTACTCCTAAAATGTCTTTTATTAAAACTCTTGAGAAGGTTATGAGACCACTGGAGAGCCAGCATATTGTGCTGGAAAAAGCATGGTCATTGGAGTCCTGTGGATCTTAGTTGTAACTTCTCCTGGCTACTTACTCTCATTGTATTCCCTCAGTTATTTAACCTTTCTGAGCCTCATTTCTATATTGAAGAAGAAAATGCTCATACCAGAAGATTGCCTCAAGGGTTTAATGAGATCAAGTCTGTTAAGTGTGCAGCCCTGTGCCCAACACATGACGGAATCTCAGTAAACAGGAGTGATCATTACCATCCCTTATCACCATGAGTATGACACTATGTAGGGTCCAGAGGACTAATGGGAAGACCTTTTTGGAAATTCCACATTGGGGTCATTGGAAAGAGAGAGCTAAGCTTCACCAAGGACATCGCCAATAAAGCAGGGACTTGTCTGATTTCTTCAAAGAACATTTTGCACCAGCCTCCTAGGGGCTGTAAAAGCCTCTGGGTGAGTCCTGCTACTTGCATTTGTTTTTGCCAGACTAATTATTCCTTACTTCAAGTTCTGTGGATTAGAGGCAAAGAAGGGTGGTGACAGCAAGCTCTCTGAGCCCTTTTCCCCTCCCTGCATAGCCTCCTTGTGTTTCACGTCCTGGATCTTGCAAATATTTCCTTTAGCAATAACCTGGGAGTGGCTGTTTCTCTTGGAGTAGTCTTATCTTTTGGCTGTTGAGGAAAGGGAAAGGGGAGAGGGGCTGGACCTGTGTACTGTTGCTGCTGAGATCCTGGAATGCCAAGCTATTGTGGGGAGTTTAAAAATAAAATTTCCAAACAAGAAAACTTCAAAAGGGCTGAGGAGGAAGTAGGAGGAGATTTTTTAGTCTCCGCAAATATTGGTTTTCATTTTCAAGTACTATTAGGAAGAGAGAGAGAGAGAGAGAGAGAGAGAGAGAGAGATTTTAACAAAAGGGGAAAATCTATTTATCAGAAGATAAGGCAACCTGTGCCAAGAGGAAAAGAGAAGAACAGCCCAGGACTTGGCAGACAATTTGCTTTTGTTTTTGAGATGTAGTCTCCTTGCTGGTGTAACAAAGCCCTTTCTCATACTTAGCCTTCATGCTCCCTCCCCTTTCTTCAGCAAGGAGTTAAAGTCTTCATGGATACCTAGGGATGAATGTAGTGCAAGTACTTTTTACCCCACCCCAGGAGTTCTTGCTTTAATGGGATTGTCCTATGGAGCCAAATAAAGTAAGTTTCAGTCTGGACACTACTGCTTCTTACGAGTTGGGAAAATGATTTATCCTTTCTAAACCTCAGGATCCTCGTATTCAAACTGGCAATGATAGTACCGAATTTAAGGGGCTGGTGTGAAGATTAATAGAAATGAACACACAAAAGTGCCTAAAACAGTGCATAACACAGAGTAAGAAGTAAGAGACTGTAGTTCTTTTCCCTTAATAAAGCTCCTTGCCCTCCACTCCAGGGAAGAATTCTTACTTGGTCCCAAAGTGGAATTGTAGATTTTTGTGCATGTAGAAGCCTTGAGCCCTTTGAAAATAGGACCTCTAGAAGCCAAAACCCTCAGCTTGAGCCTAATACACATCGATGGAAGCCTCCTATTCACCAATTTGCTTCAGCTGTTAGTACTAGTAAAGCAGTTTTGCTTTCCATTTGATCTGGGCACCTTGCTCAGTGTATATTCAATGAGAGCTTGGAATGACTTATATACACATTGGCCTGGCTTATCTTGAGGGCAGTCCTTCCCTTTTCTGGAGTCCTGTCTACTTCTGCTCCACTGATATAAGTTACTCTGCAAGGCTCAGGCTGGCCCCATGCAAGTTGTGTATGTGGGAGGACAGTGCTTTTAAAATCAGAATTGACATAGAGAATAGCAACTTCCAGGGTGCCTTGCTAGAGCCCAGTACCTCCAGATAGGGCCACAGTGCCATGAATCGGTATACCAAATGTCCCTAGAAGGGCATCCTCTTTTCTTCCAACTATTCTAGAGTTGGCTACCTAGTGGTAAATTCTGTAAGGCTGACATAAGTGATTAGTACCTAAACAAGACAACTTAGAATATCTAGTCCTTTTGATCTTCTCACTGTTCTTAAGCCTGAGCTTATCTTTTATTATCTCTCCCTTTTTAAAAGATGAGAAGGCTGAGTAAATGACCTCAGGGTTGAAATCCTTGGTTAGCTATGGCTTCTTTACTGGGCAGCCATGTGGCTGAGCTGGGACTCAAGATCTCCTGGTCTCTTGGCTATTGAGCAGAGGAAGGTTCAGTCCAACTCCCTTGATGGGAACAAGGAATAAGACCAAAGCATACAGAAGTAAATGTTGTACACTGCACAACTTGCACAACGATAAGTAGTGGCCCTGAGTAAGGGACTCCACTCTAACAATAAACAGTCCTGTTATTTATTAATCATCTTCCATATACCCACATCATTGCTAGATCCTTTTTGTATAGTTAATCCTCACAGTAGCTGTATACGACAGATATTTTACTGAAACGGGTAAATTAAATACTTTTGCTCAAGACTGTACAGCTTTTGGATGAAGGAGCCAGATTTTAAAATTTTACTGGAATTTACAAGTCTCTCTGACACTGTGTTCTTTCCGCTGTGCTCTATTGATTTTCCTGTGCCCTGGCCAGAGAAAAGGAATAAGTGGTAAATTTGATGACTGTCATGGAGCAGGGTTATTCTCACCACAGCTGCAGGATGTTGGCCCAGCTGAGGCCTTTGGAGATGTTGCTGTCACTGCCTGCATTTCATGAGATTAAGATTGGAGATGAAGAATGGGGAAGGGGGAAAGAGACAGAGATAGAAGCTAGGAATGTGTGAGGTGATGGGTGGAAGACAAGGTGTATAGACTGGAAAGCAAGCTAACTGGAACCAATAATTGCCCCCAAACCACAACACTCACATCATTTTCAGCCTGGCCCTTTGTTTCGATAGTGTATGGTTCCTGAACCACTTGTATTAGAATCCCTTGGGACAATTGCTAAAAATGCAGATTCCTGGACTCCACCAAAGAGGTACTAAATCCCAATTTCTGGGGGTGAGCCCCATGAATTTGTATTTTAAACAACCTCTCCAGGTAATTGCAATTAGGAGCCACTTTGATTAAGAACGACTGTCTCAGACCAGTGGTTTCCAATTTTTTGGATCATGTACCCCTCTCAGAAAGAATTTTTTAAGTTTATACCTTCAATATATGCTGGTAGTTTATTAATAAATTCCTTATATGTACTAATGTCCTAATATTTATGTTTTTAAATGCAAAAAAAATGAGTGTTTTTTGCACTACTATTCTTAGATGAGAATGGTCTCTAGTTTTCCTTTATGCATCTTCTCGTTAAATTTTGGTTACTGATGTTGTGCAGAATTCTTTTCTTCTCCCTCTATTCTCTAGATTTCAGAGTCTAGAAAGCGTAAATAGCATTTGAGCTGTCTGTTCCTTGAAGGTTAGAATTAACACAAGACCATGTGAGTGTGCTCTTTACTTTGGTCAAATTCATCAATATACTTTTCTGTGGTAACTAGTGGGTTGAGATAGCCTCTTCTAATTTTGTGCATTTAGGATTTTTTTTTATTAGATTAGCAAGTGGTTTATCTGTCTTACTGCTTTATATTTTCTTTTGAAGAACCAGCTTTTAGCTTTAATTATTAGTTCTATCATTTGTTTTCTAGTGTATTGATTTGTACCATTAGTTTTCTTTCTGCTTTGCTTAGGTCTATTTTTGTGGCTCTTTTCTTTGGAGCTCAATTTTTTTTGTTGTTGAATACGTAATTCAATTTGTTCTTATATATTAATATATTTTAGACTACAATTTTTCCTTCTACTCTGCTTTAATCAACCACATCCTTTAGCTTTTGATATATTAATTGTTATTTTCTATGTATTCTACAATTCCAAATTAGATCTCCTCTTTAGCATAAAGGGTATTTTTTCCCTTTTATTTTCTATATGCTAGAAGTTTTGGGGTTTTTTTTAATATTAATTTTAAGTGTTGTATTATTAGATAGTGTACTCTATACCACTTCCACTTTTTGGCTTAATATATAGTCAATGTAAAAAACACTCAATGGGCCCTTAAAAAGAAAGTACAGTCTGTTTTCAGTGTATGAATAAATTTAGATTTTTCCATTATCTTAGTTTTTGACTGTCAAATCTGTCATCAGCTGAAATAGTCTCATATTTTGTTTCTGCTTTTTTCTACCTTTGCATTTCTTATATTTTGCTTTAGAAATTTTAAAATTAATTTAATTTTTTTCAATTACAGTTGACATTCAATATTACTTTATATTAGCCTCAGGTGTACAGCATAGTGATTAGACATTTATATAATTTATTAAGTAATACCCTTGATTAGTCTAGTACCTATGTGGTGCTATGCCTGGTTATTATAATATTTTGACTATATACCCTATGCTGTACTTTACATCCCTCTGACTTGCTTTAGAAGTTTCAATGCTGTTATTTGGTACACAAAGATTCAGAATAATTAGATATTCACCATATGTTCTAATCATTAATATTATAGTGCCCTTCTTTGTCTTGCTTATTGCTTTTTGCCTTTAATTCAACTTTTTATTTATATGAGTATCATGGCCCTTGTTTTTTTCTCCATTTGTTATTAATTCATTTATAAAAAAAATATTTATTGAATGCCTACTATGTGTCAGGTACTAGGTACTAGAGGAATGAGACATACAAGATCCCTGACATTGTGGAGCTTACATTTTAGTTAGAGAGTAGAAAACCAAATAAAGAAGTAAAAATAGGTATGTGATATAGTATCAGATGGTGATGTATCCTCTGAGAAAGAACAAAATAGAAAAAAAGATAAGGATAAGTCATTTCTATTTTAGATAAGATGGTCAGGAAAGGCCTCTGCTTGATAGCATTTGTCATCCTTTTACTTTCCATTTACCACTTTATTTGTTTATGTGTTTGTTTCCTTGAGGGTGGAGGGGAAATACCAGGTGGAACAGATTGCACACAAAGGATTGTGACAATCTAGATGAGCTCTAGATGGGCTAAGCCCTAAATGAGAAGAGAGTAGGGATATGTGGATATGAATTTTCGGTACATGTCAGTGATGAACTAGCTAGGATGGGGACTTGAGATGAGTGGAGTGATGGACATTTTGCTTTCCATTCTATCTGAGCTTGGGTACCATTATGTGTGTTATTATTTAAAGAAATATTCTTGGTTTTCATCATGACTATTGAATGGATATTCTGTCTGATGATTTAATTGAACTGCTGGAATTTCCTGTCACTAGGTAGTACTTAGAATGAGGCTGATTGCTCACAGGCTACAGCAGGAAACCAAATCCTTTGGCTTAACAGGCTTAACCCTTTATATTATAAGGCTAAAGAAATGTCCTCTGACTTTGATGGCTCTTTATTATACAGAAGTTTGACTTTTTATACACATTTTTATACATAGTTAAATAAACCTGGACTCTTTCCCTTGGATATTTGTATCTATTGCTTATAAGATGGGATTCTTATTTCTCCTCTCAGTGATAGTCTTTTCAATTTTCTGATAGTTTTTTCATATACACACAGACATATAAATACATATATAACATATATATTAAAATTTTATACACACACTATTTACTCTTAAATCTGGAATTTATTTTAATATATAATACATGGTACAGCTCCAAATAACACTGCTCTGCAGTTATCTCAAAAAGATTTATTAAATTATCTTTCTTTATCTCCTTGTTATGGATGGTCAGTTATATATAATGTTTTTATAGATAGTTTCATACGTTTTTGGACTTTCCATTCTGTTCCATTAATCAGTAACACACTGTTTTCATTATAATTGCTTTATAATAGGCTTAATCCCTAACTCAACCCCCATTCCTTCTTTAATATTATAACCTGCTTTATTTTGCAATCAAATAAAAAAAATTCTATAGTCAAAAAATTTCTAATGGACTTGCATTAGAAGAAGATATTTTAAATCCCAAATAGTAGATATTAGTGAATGGCTTGCCTGATGTTTTTTCTTACAAGTATAAGAACATAGACAGAAAGTATAGATGTCAAATTTATGATACATCTAGAGAAGCAATAGGGGATGGAAGTGGGGAATGAAACAAGGGTATTATTTCTTATTTCTTAAAAAGAAATCATGAAACATCGATGGCAAAGTATTAAGATGTGCTTATTTTGAGCAGTCAGTAGAAACATGAATATTTATTATAGTAATCTCTGTATGTTTGTAAATATTTGAATTTTTCATAATTAAAAACAAAACAAAAACAGATGAAGCAAGATAACCAGACTTGTAAGCCAGAGTACATAGCATATACAATCTGAGTCCTACAAACAGACTGGGGTGGTGTATGCATTCAGACTTTGGAGCTAGATTGTCCAGGTTGAAACCCTAGCTCTACCACTTACTAGCTTTATGACCATGAGCAAGTTACTTAACCTGCCCATGCCTCAATTTCCCCAGCTGTAAAATCAGGACAATAGTAATAGAACTTCCTAGGGTTATTATGAGGATTAATATGTTAAGACATGGAAAGCACTTAAAACAGTAGGCCTGGCATTTAGTACATACTCAGCTATCGATATTATTTATTATATATTATATGTTACTATTATTACATTTACTACATAGATTGCATTGTTTTGTGGCCATTTCGAATTTTACATAAATGATGTCATCCAAAATGTGGGATCATCTGCAACTTGCTTGTTCTGCACAATCCCTATCTGCTCTTTTGCAGGGAAATGGCTCATTCCAAGGCTGGCTTTTCATGGGCAACCCCCTTCCATCCTTGCCTTGAGAACCCAGCACTGGACTTGTCAAGCTACCGAGCAATCTCTTCTCTTGACCTCCTTGGAGACTTCAGGCACTCCTCAGAAAAAACAGAGGAAACTTCAGTTTGTGAAGAAGGGAGCTCCATGGCTTCCATGCCCCACCCACTGCGCAGCCGTGCTTTCTCAGAGAGCCATATTTGCTTGGAGCCCCAGAGTTTCCGGGCATGGGGGCAGCCTAGAAGGGAGCTCTTTACCAAAGTTGATGAGACTCAGCAAGATCCTCCGGGAGCCAGGAAGAAGGCCTTTCCTCCTCCTCGCCCTCCTCCTCCCAACTGGGAAAAGTACAGGCTCTTTCGTGCAGCCCAGCAGCAACAACAGCAGTGGAAGCAGCAACAACAGCAGCAAGAGGAAGAGGAGAAGGAAGAAGAGGAAGAGGAAGAGGAGGAAGGAGGAGAAGAGGAGGAATTGCCACCCCAGTATTTCAGTTCAGAAACCACTGGTCCCTGTGCTCTCAATCCTGAGGAGGCCCTGGAGCAGCCGCAACCCCTAGGCTTTGGTCACCTGGGAGTCTCAAGGCAGGGTGCACAAAGCCTCCCAGCAGAGCAAAAGTCCTTTGCTCTCCATTCCAGTGATTTCCTGCCTCCAGTAAGGGGCCACTTGGGATCTCAAGCTGAGAAGGCTCAGCCCTCTTGCTATTATGGCATCAGTGGGCTTTGGAGGACATCAGAGCAGGAGACCACTGGTCCCTCCAAGTAAGTGTTTATGAAAGACATAAGGTCCCTAAAGAGGCAGACAGCATGATTTTGAATTCCACCTCCATTATTTACCAGCTGCAAGACCTTGGACTGGTCAATTAAACTCTTCCTGGCCTCAGTTTTCTCACTTGGAAAATTGGCATAATGATACCTATCCCATGTGGTTTTGTGAATATGAAGATAATCTATGTAAAGGACATAACCCCATGCTTAGCACATAGTAAATGCTTAGTAAATTGTAAGTATTAATGTTTTTATCCCTAAAAAGCACTATCAAGATATTATATTTATTATTTCCCAGTTTCTTTTTAAGGTATACATCAGTTTCTGGCCCCTGAGCCAGAAGCATTAAACCCTTGTTGCCTATACTATGCCTTTCCCAGAAGCCTGGCTCAGGCCCTTTTCTGCTTTTTCTTCTGCTTATTCTCCAGAACAAGAGGTCAGCTCAAAACCTGACCCACCTCTGCTCTAGGACCTACCTGGGCTTCTAAACTCTTCTCACCACCCCAGCATCAAAAGTGTTCCTAGGGTTGGGTGCTTTATGCTCTGATAATTCCTTATAACACCTAAGAACATTCTTTTACTCTTCCACTGCCTGTATATAAGGAACCTGTATGTAAGAAACCCCTGTAAATCCCTGTATATAAGAAACCTGCATGAGACTTGTTGCCATTAGAAGTAGTACCTTGTTATCATGTCTTTTACTGACAGGCAAATTCATTACTTGGCTATCTGGAGCTAGTCAAGGTTTTTTAGCCTGAAGTGCCACAAGCACAGCACTTATAGGGCCTTGTTCCCAGAAATCATGACAACCTCTTATCAGATCACAAGCGGCTGCTTCTCAAGCTGTCCATCTAGCTGAGGAGCATTATTATTGTAATTAGAAAATATTTTATGGAAAGTATCTGTGATTATTATCTTTCACAACAGAGAAGGTGACTTAGCACATAACTGACACTTAATATTCAGAAGAAACAATTAATAAAAGAATAAACTTTTATTAAGCATTTGCTACGTGCCGGACACTGCTAGTCATTTTATATCCATTATTTCATTTAATCCTCTCAATAGCCCTATGTGCCATTATTATCCCCATTTGACAGATGAGGAAACTAAAGCTGAGCAAAATAAGGGACTAACCAACTCAGAATTGCACAGCAAAGATTCAAAGCCAGATCTGCCTGACTACCAAACCCATGCTTATTTTGCTATCCTAGGCAGCCTCTCTCTCTGAGAGATCTTGTCCTTATAGTAGGCCAGGACTTTACAAGGCCCTCCTGTAGGGCAATATGTACCAGTGGTAGTAGTTGCATGCCCCTGTCAGCCTCCTAATTCTTCTTCTTTTATGTGCCTCTATTCACTTAGGCATAGAGAAGGAAATTGCTATTACTATAGATCTTGTAACTTGTTCCAGAGATTTTTTTTTTTAATGACTATGGGATGTGAGGAAAAACATTTGTTTGCCCTGGCTTGTGGCTGCAAAAAATCAATTATAGATGCTTCTTTGAGTGATGGATATTTAAGGAATAATATCATTCCCAACATAGCTAATATTTTTTTTCCTGCTTACCATGTGCCAAACATTGTTCTAAGCACTTTTGCATATTGAGTGGTTCAATCTTCACAACAAACCTATGGAATAGATAACATTAGTCTCCTATGTTTGTTTTGTTTTGTTTTGTTGATGAAAAAAGTGAGGTACAGGGAGATAAAATAACTTGCAGAAGATCACAAGTAGCCAAAACCCAGGCAGTCTGGCTCACTGTGCCCATTACATCATCCTAGGATCTCTGGGATCCTCAAGAAGATCCTAGGAGAGCACAGGGTTCTAACCAGAATGAAGTGGCTTTAAGATATTGTAAGGAAGAATAGTGTTAGGGGGAAGTAGATGTGTAATATTTTTAATCTAAAATGCAAAAAAAAAAGATGTGCTAACATCAGCCCAGTTAACCCATATTATCTCTGTAACCTATATATTATTCAGTTACAAAATGAAGTGACACATTTAGAAGCAGGTTAGTGGAATTGTTGAGTGTTGGTTAAGTTCGAGTATACTTTGCTTTATGGATTCTTTGCATTTCCTCTCAGTGCTCTGTAGAAGGAATCTGATTGTTGCTTTAATGTTCATTATCAAATTCAGATTATGTTCTCAGAGATTTGTAACCCCTGCCCTATTAATGGAGATTATGAGAAAAGGAGCCCTAGAACATAGTAACTAATATTATACACTATAATATGATACAGGGCTGTGTCTGCTGGGGAACTGAGTCTCTAATTAGCATGCCCTTTTAAAATTTATTTTTATTTTTTCTGGTTCTGTTGAGATATAATTGACATACAGCCACATCCTTTTTTTTTCAATTCCATACTTTACTTTGGCACTTTGTGACTCTGAATTCTCACATATGCCCTAATATTTTTCTTATGGATAGCAATTCCCTATTCTATATGTTCATATTCCCTCCAGAGTGCTCTCTTCTCTGCTAACATATAGATATAGTCCAGTCAGAAAATTCCTTACATGGCAGGGTTTTATATGATATCAGATTGTTGTTTTGGGAGTATACCATAGTGGCTAAAAGCACAGATTCTGGAGTTAAGTTACCTACGTCTAAATCATGGGTCTGCCACTTATTGTCTGATGACCTTGGGAAAGTCATTTTACCTCTCAATGCTTCATGTTTCTTAACTGTAAAATGGTTGTCATGAGCATTAAATTTTATATTTGTATCTATACTCACACTCCCATCTTAGCGCAATTTTGAGACATAAGTACTATATGATGTTAGCTAGTAGTGTTCTTTTATCAATGTTATTAGCTTTAAAAACCTACATGTAAAATGAATACTTAGGATGATGAATATTGGCATGCCTAAGTTTCTGTTGTGTGATGAATAGGAGATAGCACACTATGAATCAGTAAATAGCTGTGGAGCATTTTAACCATTATTTTTGACCTTTATCTAAGAGCTGCAAATAGCTGCAGAAATGACGAATGAGTTTCTCCTATTTTTCCTTTCAAACAGCTAGAGGTTAGCAAAGGGGCAGTGACATAGACAGGTAGAAGATGGGGGTGGCTGGTAAGCAACAAGAATATAGTGGGTGTGGGCCTCCCCCCTTGCATAAATCATGGGGAGAATTATTTGCCCCTGTGTCCCTGAAACCTGACATGAAGCATTTCTTTTTATTTCCTTCCTCATGCCAGCCCAGAAGTCTTGATGGCAGAAGAACCCAAACCCAAGCCAGCATGGAGCCGAAGCTACTTCTTTCCTGAGGAGCAGTTCTCTTTCATGGGCTGGGGCTCTGAGAAGCAGCACCTCAGCCCCACGGGCTTCAGTGAAACCAAGACAATAGGGTCTGCTGATACACTGCCAAGCCTCTGGGTCCCACTGGTTTCATTTCCCCCCCATTTCATTCTGCAACTATGAAAGAGGCTGGGGCCACTGGGGATATGACAGAAGTGGAGAGATGATATCCCTTCTCAGGCTAAGGGCCTGCCCCACAGCAGGCAGTCTCAGAAGAACTCATGAGAGATGTGGCAGGTCATGACAAGTCCCTGGCAGGGGTGCTAACCCCAGCCTCCAACATGGTGACCACTGCTGAGGTCATGGGTGACCTCTTTACTGTGGGACATCTGCAGTGGAGGGGCTGTTTCAAGCAGGAGTGGTACCACCAGGAAAGAAGAAATTATCAGAGTGTACAGGAAAGCTATAGGGTGCCTTCGTAAGCAAGCAGACTTGATAGAGCTGGGGTGGGGCAGGGCTACAGAATGGATAGGAGGGAACCAACAAGTTTGGAGGACAAGTAGCTAAAGTCTCAGATCCATTCCTACCACCCTGCCCCTCCCTTGGGATCCATATACTGGGGCCATAAACCAAGGGGAATCATTGATGATAAGAAGCCCAGAACTTTAGGGGCCTGTCAGGTTTTTTTTCCAGATTTTAGTGGTGTGTCCATGACCAAACTAAATTATCTCTAAAGAAGTCCTGTAGCTGCAGAAGTCAGGGACAAAGAAATAGCCTTCTAAGTACTTATAATTGGCCTTGATTTGGCTTCTAGATAGCGTTCATGTGGCCTGTTTACATTTGAACAAGTATTTCTTGGCCCGTTATTTCCTTATTTTACAGCTCTTTGGTGATGCAGGGTCCCATTTTACAAACGGAGAGACTAAGGAGCAGAAAGATCAGCAGCCTCTTAGCAGAGGAGCTCAAATGGTCATTCTTTGTTCCCACAGACAAGAATTTCAGCACTTCTCACCTCCTCCAGGGGGCCCAGTGATCCCTACCTCTTACTCAGCTTATTACAATATTTCTGTGGCCAAGGCAGAGCTGTTGAACAAGTTGAAAAACCAACCAGAAATGGCAGAAATTGGCCTAGAAGAAGAGGAAGTTGACCATGAACTAGCTCAAAAAAAGGTGAAATTTTTTTATATGCCTTAGAAATTTTCAGCATTTAATTCGAGTGTGTCTGGAGGTCAACCTGCCCTATATGCTCTTCAGAACATCTTGGTACATTCTTATATTTTCAATATGGAAATAAAATCATCTCTCTGGGTTTCTCACAAATGCAACTCTAGTCTCTTTTTGATCTGGCTAATAATAGTAATAATAGTAGTAGTAATCATAATCATAAGTGCAATGTCTGTCTAAACCTTAAAACTTTACAAGGTAGACATTACTGTCCCCTTTTTACCAATTGATAGGACTAAGTTGCCCAGGGTTACAGACTGAGTGGTAGATCTCAAGACTTGAAGTCAAGACTGTCTGACTTTCTATTGGGCTATCTTTCTGAAATAAGCCAGCCTCGTTAACTAACTCAACTCCCAGGGCACATCAGAGATTTTGCCAGTGAGCTCTAACCAATGGCAGTCATTGATTGTATTCTCCATGTAACTTTCTGGGAGACAGAACAGACTAAGAAAGAAAAGGAGAACTTATAGACGGGTAAACTTTAGTATTTATTTGCAAAGATAGTCAATAATCTCTTTAAAACACTAAATAAATAAATGGAGATGTTGTTATTGTTCCAAATCCTCCCCTTTCTTCCTCTAAGTACCACTAGCCTGGTTTTCTAATCAAATTTCTGGAATCACTTTGCCCTCCCTGCATTACACATTTTATTTCATAAACAACTGGGTTTTCATGGCAACCTCGAAGGCCCAATTTACCACTTCATAGACATCTAAGCTCAATGTAAATTGCTCATCTGCCCATATTTCTCATTCAGGACATGACCTGTAGGAAAGCTCAAGGCCATTTACAAGAGACTTCCCGCCGCTTTCCATTCTGAAACAAAATGTCAGGGAAATAATTGAAAGCATGGTGGTATCAAACTTTTATTGATCCAGATATCTGCTTCCTTGAATACTATGTTCCCTGAGCATGGCAGGGCTGCTCCTGCCTTACTCAGGACCTTTTTATTAGGAGAAAACCTAATAAAATCTGACCAAAAAAAAAAGAGAGAAATGATCAGAAATGGCAAAGCACAGAACAGTAGATAGTGATTTGAAGTGGTTGAGGGTGGGCTGGGGCAGTTTTTCTCTCTGAGGAAGATAGGTGAGGAATGTCACCAATTTATAATACCTTAGAAAAGCAGCTCAGCTCTAGCTGAGTCTTCAATGACTCCGTAGCTCTATCCACTACACTTTCCCCAGGGTCGAAGTTCAGGTTACAAAGCCCAAGTGTCAAGAAACGAAGGGCTCTCTCCACATTCATCCACTTTAGATCTGTGGAACCTAACAGCTGGGGTGGGTAGGTGTTTTTCCAAGTTGATCATTTGTCCGCTAGTCTCCCTTGTTCCTGGCATTGATTTTTGTTTGGAAGAGCAGAGGATGGAGATATAACTGGGAGCCTCTTCGCATCTAATTGTGTTGCCTCATTCATATCATTGATCTTTTATTTCCAATGGGTTTTGTAATTTTCCTTAAATGTAAACCTATTACACTTCAGACTAAGATCATGGTGATCTGAATTTTGACCATTTCTGAAATATGACAACAAAGCCTGGACCCAAAGCAGGCTTTCTTGGTCTTGGTTGCCTTGGACATCTCTAAATAAAGTAGTAGAAAGGAACGCACTCTAGAAAACTACAAGACTATGGCCCTAGATTGCCTGGACTGGAATTATAATAAAACAAATACCAAAGCATACTTCCTATATGCAAGATAGTATTCTAAGCATGTAATATGTATTAACTCATTTAATTCTCATAACAACACTATGAGATAGGTACTATTGTTATCCTGTTTTTTAGATGGAGAAATTGAGGCACAGAAAGGTTGAATTATTTGTTCAAGGTTACTCTACTACTCTGTGGCAGAGCTGGGGTTCAAACCTAGTTAGTGATGGTAGTGGTAATGGTGATAGTAGTAGTAGTACTAATTAATATTAATACCTAGGTAATAATAATAATAATAATAACAATAATAATCATAATAACAGCAGCAGTAAACATATACTGAGTGCTTAAT
Source organism: Pteropus medius (assembly GCF_902729225.1). Classification (NCBI taxonomy): domain Eukaryota; kingdom Metazoa; phylum Chordata; class Mammalia; order Chiroptera; family Pteropodidae; genus Pteropus; species Pteropus medius. The sequence goes on along the minus strand of NW_024346061.1, from coordinate 756,119 downwards.
ATGCCAGGCACAATACTAAATATTTTACCTCTGTGATTTCACTTAACACCACAAGAATGGGTGGTGGGAAGAGAGGAGGTACTTCTGTAATTTACAGATGAGGAAACAGAAGTTTCAGTGGGGCTGGGTATCTCACCCAAAGTAACATAGTTTCGAGGAGATAGAATTGGAATCCAGGCATCTCCAACTCCAAAACTTCATTCCTACCACAAGACCTTGCTATGAGTACAATCCCAGAACTGGTTACACCTATAGGGGGACAAACCAGAAGATACAGGCAGTGCTTCCCTTGAGGAGCTTAAAATCAATAGTAGGAGAGGGATCAGGAGCACACACATGAAAGTGAACAACTTCAAATTGTACTATGTGCTTCTAATTCTGAAAGACTAGAGAGTTCAGAAAAGAAAAGAGATCATGGAGGGAAGACTTATGGTGGCAGGAGCTTTCCGCAGAGAGGGCAGGGGGCAAAGCTGGGCTCTGAAGAAAGAATGGGAATAGCCAAAGTGAAAGAAGAGATAAAGAGCAGATAGAACTGCATATGCAAATCAGGGACACAAGAATGAGTGTTGTGAACTCAGAGGAGAGTGAAGAGCTAATCCTGAAATGTTCCCAGTGAGATTAGAATGATAGAATGGGGCCAGAATGAATAAAAATAGCAGCCAGCTTTTACTGAGCAATTAGTCTGTGCTAAACTCTTTGCACTCATTATCTCATTGAAGCCTTATTACAATTCAGTGAAGGAGATACTGTAATCACCCCCATTCTGCAGATAAAGAAAGCAAAACTCTGTAAAGAAATTCACCTAAGGTCATACAGCTAGTAAGTGGCAGAACTAGAAGTCAAACCTAGTCATTGCAACTCCAGAACTCACACTAGTATCCAAAAGGCCTCAAAAGCAAAGCTGAGAGGGTGAAGATCTAGCACAGTGCCATGAACATCAAAAGTACTTAAATAGATACAAGGAGAATGAATGAAGCAATAGGCAAATACTTGATGACAATGCTTTTCCAATCTACATTCTCACAAGCTTTCCACTTCCTGTTTATTAAATAGTCTCAGCGACTATTTAATAAACAGGAAGTTTATTTGGCATTAAGTTACATTTGGCATTAGCCCATGGGTACTACTTATCTAATGCTAAGAAGTTTAATGATGACAGAGATTCCTCCTAGATACTAAGAGATGGAAGAGAAGGTACCTGTCCAGAAAACTGGAATTGCTCGAGACTTGTTCAGGTTTCATCTGTTTCCAGTGACTAGGGTAGAACATACCATCTGTTACTTGGATTCCAAAACAGAGGTTACAAGCACAGATCAGTTTCTGTAGGTCTCCATCCTCATTCTTTGTATTTTCCTGTTTGTTTCTCCTAGATACAGCTTATTGAAAGCATTGGCAGAAAACTTTCTGTCTTGCAAGAGGCCCAGCGAGGATTGCTGGAGGACATCAGTGCCAATTCTGCCCTTGGGGAAGAGGTGGAGGCCAACCTAAAAGCTGTCTGCAAATCCAATGAGTTTGAAAAATACCATTTGTTTATCGGGGACCTTGACAAAGTGGTCAACCTGTTGTTGTCACTCTCTGGACGACTGGCCCGTGTAGAGAATGCTCTCAACAGCATGGATTCAGAGGCCAACCAAGAGAAGGTAGAGTTGATGTCTCTGGGTGTGGAAGGAGGGGAATGCCATCTGTTTCTTCTCAGGGCTCCCTCTTTCAAGTTTGGCTAGTCTGGGAAGCAGTAGAACATAGTGTTAAGAGTGTAAGCACTGGCTTTTTAGTGCCTTGAAATTCTGGCTGTACTACTAATTAACTGTGTGGACTGTGGGCAACTTGCTTAACCTCATTCTGTCTCAATCTCTTTAAAAATGGGGTGAACACACTGCCAACCTCATGAGGTTTTTGAGAATTAAATTAGATAATCCATGTTAATGACCTAAAACAGGGCCTGTAACAGGGTAAACAGTGAAATCAGTGCTAGCTGCCAGTGGTAGTAGAAATAGTAGTAGTAGCAGCAGCAGCAGTAATTTTACTCCTCCTTCTCCCTTTCCTACCCTCTCCCTCTCCCTCTCTTATTCCCTCCTCCTCCCCTCCCCCTCTCTTTCTCAGAGTTGAAGGGGAGGTCTCACCAAGTAGTTGAGATTAGGTGGCTGTCAGTTCCACTAGTTGCATTAATCTGTGTAGATTCCTGAACCAAAACTGCATTACCTAGCCCTATGCAAATGGTTTTGGATACAAATCCGAATCCACAATAAGAGGTACATATGCATGCACATACACATATAGCTACATATACACACATACAAACACCCTCACAGAGACATACACCATTTTGAAAGCATTGTCACAGTGATAGTTCACCAGATGGAAGGGGCCAGAGCTGGCTTTGTCAGATCATTTCCCTACCCCAACCCCAGTGATGGTCCATGGATTAAAGACAACTTAGAGATGGAAAGAGGTGATTGCATATCCCCCTTTTCAGAATCACTGTCATATATATCCTCCTCCTGCTATAGTAAAGAAAGGCTTTTGCATGAAGGTGGACTCCATGCCAGGAAATCTAGGATTGATCGGTTAGCAGAGTGGATAGTTGCTTTGTGGCAGCACCCCTGATGGAGTACTGGATTAGGCGGATGACTGGTAATTGAAATGGCCCTTAATTGGTCTTCTGCCTCTCCAGTTGTTGCTGATAGAAAAGAAGCAGCATCTGACAGGGCAGTTGGCAGATGCCAAGGAGCTGAAGGAGCATGTGGACCGGCGGGAGAAGTTGGTGTTTGGTATGATCTCCCGCTACCTGCCTCAGGACCAGCTCCAAGATTATCAGCACTTTGTGAAGATGAAATCTGCTCTCATCATTGAACAGCGAGAGTTGGAAGAGAAGATCAAGCTCGGAGAAGAGCAGCTCAAATGTCTCAGGGAGAGCCTACTCCTGGGGCCCAGCAATTTCTAATTCTAGCAGCAGACTGCCCATGCCATCCCTGCTCAGCCACAATGGGAGGTGCTTTCAATCTTTGTTGGCAGTTTGTTAGCAAGTAAATAGCAGTTAGTTAGCAGTTCGTTCCATATTCTCTACCCTGGATGTCTCTCACTGCCCGTTATATAGCACTACTCCCAACCAACTAGGAGAATCCAGGGAGGCCCCGAGCTTCTACCCTAGGGAGTAGAAGCAAGAAGGAGAAGCTGTAGCAGGGCATGATCATACAACCACACTCTCCTTTCCACAGTTTGTACAGCAAGCACTCACCATACACAGAACCAACAGAGCAGTTCCTTCATTCTTCTTTGTACTAAAACACCAAAGACATCATACACTCGCCATCCACCCACACCATAATCAGCCTCTCAAGGCTCAGAGAGAAGCTGCCCATGGAGTTTCACTCTTCCCAGAGGCTTATTGCCTAGCTATTTCCCAGAGAGATCTGGTTGTCTTGAGGGTATTTGCCTATTGAATTTCGGAACCTCACTCAAGTTTTGTAGTGGGAAGCAGAGAAGGAGGAATTATACTTAACAGAATGTGAGCAAAAGTTGGGGATCCCCGGATGCCCCACTGGAAGGAGCTAGGTTTAAGCAAATTGGCTGCATCCTAATCTTCCCCAGCATCTACATGAGAGGGAAGAGGCCCACTCTCAGCCCTGACTAGTATGGCCCTCCTCCTGTCCTAAGACTGTGGGCCTACCACTTCCTGTTTAATCTTGCCTTTTCATTGCCAGAGGTTACAGGTGCCTACTCTAAGGGCTTCACGCTATGGGCCATGAATAGCTCTACTAAAGCTGACTTCCACATACATGTTCCATTATTGGGGGGAAGGGATTCTTATTGTTATATTTTAAATGGCCTTTTGATTTTATTTATTTTCATGTTTTATTGGGGTTTTTTTTCTTCTTTTTTAACTAATAAGGCAAGAAGAGGGGAGCTGGAGAGGAAAAATCCCAGAAGGAAAGCATTTTCTGCAGATTAGCTTTAATTTACCATGCTTAAGCAAGCAGGTTCCAAGGCCTTGAATTCTTCCCACCATAGCTAACAAGTGTCTTAGAAAGAATTTCTCACCTTGAAGTGTGGCCTGGCTCTATATTTTTCTTAAAGTCTAGATGACCATGAGATTAGCGTTCCCCAACACGGTTCAATTTTTTCTTACTTATTTTTCTTGAAACCTAAGAAATCTGAAACTGACAAAGGTTCACCTATTTCTCTAGTCCCCAAGGTAAGGAAAGGGGAGAGGTGAGCTCAGGAGGATCTCATCTATCTAATTGCTTTCTCAGCCTGTAGCCTGGCTCAGGGAACTGAAATTCACAGGGCCAGGGCTGGCCCCCAAAGCAAATTATAATTCAGCCAGAATCCGAGGCACACAAACAACTAATGCTGCTGCTGTTGCCAAGGCCCTGACACTGGTAGCCAGTTTCTATCCTGGAAAAGCCCTCAGGTGGGCGAATGCAGGAAGGGAGTTGTGGCCTTGTTATTCACCTCAATTACCTATTCCTTGCTAACTGGGGCCCATGCTCGGTACTGAACAGCCCTACCCAGCAAGCCCTGGTATCTGTTCTAGTTACAGCTGTATTCTTCATGGTCCATAGAGGTTAACTGTAGCAACAGGGGTGCCTCATTCAACCAAAGAATTTGCCAAGGAACTTTGCTGCTGCTACAAATACTTGGTCCTAACTTCCATTTCCTCTTCATTGTATTTGGAAACAATGAAATAATCTTAGCCAGCAGGGTGTCCTGAGGGGGGCCCTTGGTATGCTCTTAGTATACTGCTGCTGTCAGAACCACTGTAAAAATGTCAACCTGCCATTTCCCCTCAAGGAGAGGATTCTACTTTATTCAGGAAGGCTGATGGCTTATAAAGGTCTAGGCTTACAGAAAACAAGATTGAGGAAGGTTAAGGAATGCTTTGAATGTAGGCTGTGTTTGCCATCATTTTTAAAAAAAAACAGGCTCTAAGACAAACAATAAGCAAGTTCAGATGTCCTGTATTGAGGGGATGAGGCCAATGTAGTCCAACATTCTAAGATTTTTTTCTGGCTAAAACAACGTTTTGGAAAATAGATGCCCAGGAAAAAAGAGTGGTCCCTCACAGGCACCATGGTCATAGTCCGAGTTTTTCTAGTCAGTGGTAGATTGGTTGTACCTTAAGTTTATCACACTAAAAATACTATTGACTGCTATTTTTGTCCTTCATCTCACCTCAAATTATTCTAGAGCTGAAATCAGAACACAAGATGCTCATTTTTATACAGAGGGACAGTTTTCAAAGAACTTAATAAAATAGCCCCAAAATTATATTGAGCAGTGAAGCTTGGCAGACAAAGGTGAACTACTAAACAGGTACTGATGCCCAGCACTGCTGACATGGCAATCCCATTGTGAGTGACAGTACTGAAAAGCTGTCAGTATTACTTGAGGTGCAGTGTCTCTCCCCTGTTCTCATTTCCTGGGCTCTGCCCTCCGTGAAAGCCTGCCTGGGGGTAGCAGTTTGGAAGGCAGGCAGGCCAAGGGATTTCTACAAAGACAAGTATTGGTTTCAACTTCTGCCTTCTTCCTTCAAATACTCATATAGGCCCCAGTGGGTAATAGGTAAGCACAGTGGTTGATATATAGAAAGGAATCAGTGTAAGAATTACTATCACATATCCTTCCTAACTCCCTGCTCCCAGGACCCTGTGTAATTGAGTCTCCTTGAGTCCTATCACCTTCAGACTCAGCCAGAGTATAGCAGTAAATGCACAAGGGGAACCTAGAGAAAGAGACAGAGACACTGAAAATAAAGCCCTAGCATGGGAGACACTGGAAGCAAAAGAGTAGAGAGGGTGAAAGATAAAAAGTCTCTTTCAAGGCCAGGTTCAGTTTCTGTTTTCCATTTAACCTCATGTGCTAAAAAGCTGTCCAGAGGCACTAGATCTGCAGCCATAACCCCAGCCTCTCAGAAGGTGCTACTCTGCCAGTAGCAGGTTTCAGATGAAGGAAACTGCGTACATTTTGGCCACTTCTTCCCATCTGGAGCTTGGTGATTCCCTCTGTCTTTGCCAAAGGAGTTATCTATGCCAATAATATTTCCATAACAGCATATTATATTCTTTGAAACTTAGTAGATCTTTAGAGGGGGATGGGGCAGGGGGCAGTTTCTATAGATAAAGAACCAGTGTTGTACAACTGTTGGGGATCATCTATCCCATGTGAAGCTATTATTTTTCTGAATCTTATTGTTTTTTCATTTGTGTCCTCCACCGCTCCCTTCTTGGCTGACATTCGATATGCCCGCCTGATTGTCATCAAGGGTCATATTTCAATAAAAGGTGCTAAGGACAAAAAATATTATCTCATGTGTTTTGACTGAGTTGATGGAAATCCCCTAATATTCTGCTGAAAATTATTGGAAGGTAATTCGCTCACCTAGCCATAGTTCTTCACAGGTAACCATGTGGCTAGAACCTTACCCATATCCTTAAACCCTTAACCTGGCCCCTGAGAGATAGCACAGATACTATACCATTTATTATCCCCAGTAAAATAACTTAGAATTCAGGAATAGTCAACAATAGTTGTAATCCCAAATGTAGACCTCAGCAGTATACAGTCCAGCTCTGGATTCTATCCTGATCAGAGGTGAGCCACTTTCTAGACTTCCTCCAATCATGAGTTTTATCTACTATTATTATCTTCTACTTGACATTCCAGTCTCACACCTTCACTCTTAGCAACCTAGAAAGCAAGGTCCTTGCTGATCAGCTCTCCAAAATAACCTCGAGGTTTAGACCCAAATGCATTCCAGGTAGCATCTCTGACCCTGAAAAGCTTACTTATTTTCTGATCCACACATTGTTCATGTCCCATCTGATCTGCTCCTATTCCAGATATCCAGTGGTAGAGTAGAAAGAGCCCAGCTTTGGTATTAGAATGAACTGTGTTCAAATTCTGGTTCTGCCAGTTAATTTATGAACTTGGTTATTTGCTCAACTTCTGAGTTCATTTTCTTATCTGTGCATTGAGAACAATAATATATATCTTGCAGGGTTATTGTGGCTTAAAAATAATGTATGAGAGCCACCAGCTATCTACTGAGAAGTTCTTATAAAGACAGAATCCCGGGCTCCATCCACCCCAAACCCACTAAAGAAAAGTCTGCGTTTTTCTTAGATTCCCAGGAGATTCATATGCATGTTAAATGTTGAGAAGCACTAATCTATTACAAATATGCTCAGTACATGGTAACTAAGTATTATTCTAGTCCTGATTTACTCCATTCTTTCTGAATCCCAGATATAATCTTGTTTTTCTCATACTACCACCTAGATGAATTCGGCAAGGTTGCAGTATACAAGGTTGATATATCACTTGTATTTCTATATACTAGCAATGAACAATCTAAAAACAAAATTAAGAAAATAATTTCATTTATAATAGCATCAAAATAATGAAATACTTAAGAATATATTGAACAAGTGAAGTGCAAGTACACTGAAAACTACAAAACTATTGAAATAAATTTTTTTAAATCTAAATAAATGTAAAGACACCCCATGTTTATGGATTGGAAGACTTAATACTGTTTAGATGACAATATTCCCCTAACTGATCTACAGATTTAATGCAATCCTTATGAGAATCCTAGCTGGCTTCTTCACATAAATTGAAAAGTCAAACCTAAAATTTATATGAAATTGCAAGGGACCCAGAAGAGTTAAAACAATCTTTAAAAGCAACAAACTTGGAAGACTCACACTTCCTGAGTTCAGAACTTATTACAAAACTATAGTAATCAAGACAGTGTGATGCATGCACAAGAATAGACATATTAATAAATGTAATGGAATTGAGAGTACAAAAATAAACCCTCACATTTATGGTCAATTTTAAATAAGGATGCCAAGACAAAATGGAGAAAGAATAGGTTTTCAAGAAATTATGTGGAGACAACTGAGTATCTACATGGAAAAGAATAAAGTTGGACTCATTCCTTACATCACACACAAAAATTAACTTGAAATGGAGTGTAAACTAAAATGTAAAAGTTAAAATCACAAAACTCTTAGAAGAAAACATAGTAGTAAATATTCCTGACAATGGGGTAGTCAGTGATTACTTAGAACTCCCAAAACACAAGTGACAAAAGAAAATACAAGTTGGTGTATATCGAAATTAAAAACTTTTCTGCTGCAAACAATACCATTGAGAAAGTGAAACAACAATCCAGATAATTGGAAAAAAAATTTACATATCATATATCTAATATTAGACTTTTATTCAAAACATATAAAGAACTATTAGAACTCAATAATAAAAATAGCTAATTACAAATGAGCAAAGGATTGGAATAGATATTTCTCCAAAGAATATATGCAAGTGGCCAATAAGCATTGAGAAAGATGCTCAACATTAAGGAAATACAAATTGAAACCACAATGAATACCATTTCATACCAACTAAGATGACTACAATACAAAAAGACAGACAATAACAAGTGTTGGTGAGGATAGGGAGAAATTGAAATACTCATACGTTGCTGGTTGGAATATCGAACGATGTGGCCACACTGGAAAACCATTGAGCAGTTCTTTAAAATGTTGAACATAGAGTTTCCACATGACTCAGCAATCCCACTCCAAGGCATATTCCCAAGAAAATTGAAAACAGATATTCAAACAAACAAACAAACAAAAAACATGTACAGGAATGTTCACAGTAACATTATTCATAATAGCCAAAAAGTGGAAACAACTTAAATGTCCATCAACTGACAAATGTATAAACAAACTTTGGTATATCCATACAGTGGGATATTATCTAGCCATAAAAAGGAATAAAATACTGATACATGCTAAAACAGATAAACCTTGAAAATATTATATAATAAAAGAAACCAGTCACACAAAAGAAATCACATATTGTATGATTCCATTCATATGAAATGTCTAGAATAGGCAAATCTATAGAGGCAGAAAGTAGATTAGTGATTTCCAAGGGCTAGAGAGCTGGGGGGAATGAAAAGTGATTGTTAATGGGCATGGGGGTTTTTTGGGGGGTGATGAAAATATTTAAATTAGATTATCATCATGGTTGCCCAGCTCTGTGAATATACCATAAACCATCGAATTTTATACTATAAATGGGTGAGCTGTGTGGCATATATGAACTATTTCTCAATAAAGGTGTTTTTTAAAAACTTTTGTTTATTTTTATCCATCTCATTCCTATTGACAAAAAATCTGAATTGACAGTAAGCACATAGTTCAAGCCTGAGCTGGAAGGGTACAATTTGGGGAGGGAGCTTGTCATTACATTATTCCCCTCACAGACTTAGCAGACCTAGAAACACAGTAGTAAGGGTAATCTCAGCTCTGTCTCATGACATCAGCAGGAATACTAGGGATGGGACCTATTGCAGAAGACAGACAATCTTTCTGGGAAGGTAGTATAGTAGAGTGGCTAAGAACTTCAGCTCTTTAGACACATAAACTAGGTTGCAGATCTCGACTCCACCAACTGTTACCTTCGTTTCAGGTAAGTTACTCAAACTTCATCCCTAGAAAGGGGCTGATAAAAGCACTACTTCGAAGTATTATGGAAATTAAATGAGATAATCTATATGAAGCACTTAAAATGCCTGCCACACAGTAGGCATTCAATAAATGTTAGCTGCTAGATTTATTATTTTTTATTGTGGTGAAACTGAAGCAAAAAATATATATAAGGAAAAGTAAAACACTTTCATCTTTGGAACCAGAGAGCTCTGTTAATGTGACCTTGGAAAGTTACTTTATTCATGGAGCCTTAGCACCTACTCTGTAACAATGAGTATAATAATCCTTCTCTAGGGAGACAGTTTAAAACCTGGACACTGGAACCCACATGACAGGTTTGAATACTGGCTCTAACATTTACAAGTTGTGTGGCCTTGAGCATCTTTAACTTCTCTGTGCCTGTGTGTCCTCTTCTGTGGATTAGAGGTAACAAAAAACACCTCCTTGAGTTAGTGTGAGGAATTATGGAGTTAGTCCATGAAAAGTGCTTGAAGCGGAACATAGAATAATGTAAGCACTCAGTGAATGTTAATTATTATTATAGAGATAAGGTACGAAACAAATGAGATCCTTGGTAGAGCTGGACATGTGGTAGGTCCTCATTCAAAGGTGGTTTCCTTCCTCACTCACCCTGATCTGTGCGCCAAATCAAGATTCCCTTGGACTTGCAGAGAAAATGTTTCATAATAAGGAGATTTCCATAGTAAGTAGAATTTTCTAGCAGGCTCAATATCACCATCTTATGGAAACAATGTCATCTATTAGCCGCCTACGACTTTATTTCTAAAAAACTGCTCCATTCGACAATAGGGAAATGGCTATTTTGCATGTGAACTACTTGGGCCTCGATTTGAGAATGGCTTAGGGAAACCCTCTACTCTCAAACCCCTCCTTAGATTTGGAGTCAACTTAAATGTTATTGAGTTCCCTACCCTAGGTTAGGCATGTTCACATATTTTTACTTCTACTATTTTTTCTATATAAATATACAATTTTTAAACAAAAATCCTCATTTAATCTTTACAACAATCCTGTGACATATAAGCACTTTATAAAGCAGAGATTTAGAATTTTGGCAGCATTTTTGCTGTTTGTAAATTAAACAAAAGGGATGTAAGTGTGTAATGTCATTCATTCATTCATCTAATATGTCAGGTATTGGTTTCTGCAGGGGATTCAAAAGTGAACAAAATAGGCAAAGTACCCACTTTCATGAGGCTTCTATCCCAATGAAGGAAACATGCACAATTATATAGTATTTTATATATAAAAATACGCACACATACATAAACATTTTTCCCCTAGTACAGAAAGTAAAACAGAGTTTTCCTTGATTCTGCAGCTATTACTACTAAGCTAAATTCATTAGTTGCTTTGCTACTACAATAACTAAAATATTTTACATTCATTTTCAGCAGAAATGGTCTTATTTCACATTATATAAAATTTGTAATGAGATTTTTTAACGTGTAGCAAAAGGATGGCAAACCTCTGTCACTGAAGTAGTATAGAAACAGGAAGATAAATATTTTTAACAGGAAAGTTGAATTCCACTATTGATAAAGACAACCAACTTATATTGCATGGAAATTATGCCAGTTTGGTGCATGGTTCAAACATGGCCACAGGCTAAAGGGTTCTGGCGAATGTCTCTCTCCAACTGGGCAGTGTAAACCATGAGAGACCATTCTCAGGAGTTTAGAGAAACATGGCAGAGTGAGAGACATCCCTGGATCTCTCCCCTTGAAACAACAATAAGCTGAACATCTAAAAGTCAACAACAACAAAAAAAACCCCAAACTGCACACCAGCATGCTTAAGCATGGAATCCGTGCATAAGAGCTACCACAGGTCAGAACCCTGGGTATCGGGCAGTCGACTGAGAGAAATAAAGAAGCTGTCTCTCGCAGCTACTGGAGCACTCTGTAGGAGCAGGGAGAGGGGGGAAGGTGTGGCAACTTCCCTGAACAGCCCTGCCTGGGAGAGCTGTGAGCTCCATGCAGCTGGCGGCAGGGCCCAGTCATCAAGGCAGAAAGCAGAAAATCAGGACGTCAGAGAAACATCAGTTGATTTTTACCAGCCGTGGTGGCAAAACCCCCAACCCAGAAGGCCCCTCACACCATTCCTCTGAAACCAAACACTGCGGAGCCCAGAGAAATCTGAGCAAATGCTACTGAAACTGTCGCTAACATTGAATGGGACTGAAACTGATGGTAGTGAGCTCGATTAAACATCTACGGGAAAACAAAAAGGCATTATTAAGTCTTTATATTAAGCAGGGATCCAAGAGGCTTAGATGCCATCCACTGGAAACCAAAAGAAAAGTGCCTTCTATGCAACAGGCTAAAGAGAGACCCTTATACAATAAATCTTCTTTCTGGAAAAACAGCAGAATATACTTCCATTAATGCCCAGGCTGAGAAATAGTCCATTTAACACCTTGAACAACCAAGGGGATAAGGCATCTCAGAAAGAAAGAGAAAGATCTCCAGAAAATAAGATTACAGACATAGAAATATGCAACTTGAATGACAGAGAATTCAGGATGGTACTTCTGAAAAAACTCAGTGAGATCCAAAATGAGTCATGTCAACAATTTCAGGAATTGAAAGAACAACTAGATAAGCAGAATAAGCTCTTCAGCAAGGAGATTGAAATCCTCAAAAAGAACAGAATGGATCTTCTGGAGATGAAAAACACACTGCAAGAGTTGAAAAATGGCAAGCTTGGGAAATAGAGTCGACAAATGGAGGAAAGGATCAGTGATATCAAAGACAGAAATCTAGAAATAAATGGAAGAAAGAGAGAGAAACCAAGGAATAAAAAATAATGAAAGAGAAATTGAAGAACTACCTGATAACATCAGGAGAGGAAACATAAGAATAATGGGCATTATCGAAGCAAGGAAAAGAAGCAGGGACTAGAAAGCATTTTCGGACAAATAATTGACGAGAATTTCCCAAATCTAAGGAATGAGCTGGAGCTTGGAATTCAAGACGTCAACAGGACACCCAATTATCTAACCCTAAAAAGGCCTTCACCAAGACACATTGTATTAAAATTATCAAAAATCAACAACAAAGACAGAATTCTCAGGGAGAAAAAAACAGGAACATATAAAGGAAAGCCCATTAGATTATCGATGGACTTCTCTGCACAAAAGTTACAAGCTAGAAAGGAATGTAATCATAAATTCAAACTATTAAGTGGAAAGAAATACCAGCCAAGAATAATGTATCCAGCTAAGTTCTCTTTTAGATATGAAGGAGAAATAAAGACCTTTCCAGATATACAAAAATTGAGAGAATTCTCCACAACGAGGCCCGCACTACAGGAAATATCGAAAGGGGTCTGCTCACCTAAAACAAAATCATGTGCAAAAAAATGCATAATTAGGAGTAAAGCGACTATCAGACAAATAGAAGCAGAAGAGTGCAACCCTTACTAAGAACAGGGCATTATAAGCTTAACCAATAAGAAGAGAATTGCTGTAGCAGGATAGTAATAAACATTCAGCCTACATAGGGAGAATGACTGAAAAGGAGAGGACTCAAAGATCCAAATTTGAAAAGGGGAATGGAGTCAAGGCATGCGCAGAAGAAAATGGATGACTGTATATACATAACAATCCTTTACACATTCATAATGGTAATCACACATAGAAGATTCAGAATGGAAGTATATAACATAAAACAAGAAGAACTAGAAGCAAACCCACAAAAACCAACCAAAATAAAGAAAACAGAAACACAAGGACAAGGAAGCAATGGAAACACCGAGCTACCAGAAAGCAAAAGATAAAATGGCTGTAAGAAGACCACATATTTCAATAATCACTCTAAATGTAAATGGACTGAACTCACCAATAAAAAGCTAAAGAGTTACAGATGGATCAAAGGAAAATTCAACCATATGCTGCCTCCAGGAGATACATCTCAGCCCCAAAGACAAATATAGACTCAAAGTGAAAGGGTGGAAACGATAATATCAAGCAAATGGCATTCAGAGAAAAATGGGGTAGCAGTACTAATATCGTTCAAAATAGACTTCAAAATAAAAAAGGTAAAGAAAGATACTGAGGGACACTTCATGATGATAAAGGGAATCATGCACCCAAAAGACAGAACATTTATTAATATCTATGCTCCCAACCAGGGAGCCTCGAAATATGTAAAGCAATTACTAACATTGCTAAAGGAACAGATCAAAACACTATCATAGTAGGGGACCTAAATACCCCACTGTCTGATATGGACAGATTATCCAAACAGAAAATCAATAAGGAAATAACATCCTTAAATGAAACATTAGACCAACTGGACATAATTGACATTTACAGAGCCTTTCATCCCAAAACAGCTGCTTATACATTTTTCTTTAGTGCACATGGAATGTTCTCAAGAATTGACCACGTACTCAGACACAGAAATAGCCTCAACAAATATAAGAGAGCTGAAATCATTCCAACCATATTCTCTTATCATAATACTCTGAAACTAGAGATCAACTGCAAAAAGAAATCAGGAAGAACCTGAAATACATGAAGAGTAAACAATATGCTACTGAAGAATAACTGAGTCAGAGAAGAAATAAAAAGAGAGATCAAGAGATACATAGAAACAAATGCTAATGATAGTACAACATATCAAAACTTTTGGGACATGGCAAAAGCGGTCATAACAGGAAAGTTCATATCATTACAGGCCTATCTCCAAAACCAAGAATGAGCTAAAATAAACAACCTAATGCTTTATCTTAAAAACCTAGAAGGAAGAACAAATGAAGCCTAAAGTCAGCAGAAGGAAAAAAAATAATCAAAATTGGAGCAGAAATATATGAAATTGAAAACAATTAAAAATGAATAGAACAAAGAGCTGGTTCTTTGAGAAATTTAATAAAATTGACAAATCTCTGCTAGACTTACTGAAGAAAAGGATCATACAAGAATGCTATGAAAAAAATATGTAACACTAAATTTAATAATGTAGAAGAAATGGACCAGTACTTAGAAAAATATAACTTTTCTAGACTGAATCAAGAAGAACTGGAAAATCTAAATAGACCGATCAGCAGTATGGAAATTGAAACAATTATCAAAAATCTACCAATAAGTAAAGCTCCAGGACCAGATAGCTTCACCACTGAATTCTACCAAATATTCAATGGAGATTTAAAACCTATTCTCCTCAAACTCTTCCAAAATATCTAAGAGAAGGCAATACATTTCAACTCTTTTTATGAGGTCAATATTACCCTGATATCAAAACCAGGTAAAGATAACACATACACACACAAAAAAACTACAGACCGATATCTCTCATGAACACAGATGCAAAAATCTTAAATAAGATACTAGTGAACTGAATACAGCAACATATTACAAAGATTATACACCACAATCAATTGGGCTTCATCCCAGGGGCACAGGGATGATTCAACATATGCAAATCAATTAATGTGATATACCACATAAACACATTCAAAAATAAGAATCATATGATTACATCAATAGGTGCAGAAAAAACCTTCGACAAGATACAGCATCCATTTATGATCAAAACACTTTTAATAAAATCAGTATAGAAGGAAAGTACCTTAACATAATAAAGGCCATATATGACAAACGTTCTGCCAACATTATACTTAATGGTGAAAAACTAAAATCCTTCTCTCTAAGATCAGGAACAAGGCAAGGCTGTCCTCTATTGCCACTCTTATTCAATATAACATTGGAGGTCCTAGCAAGTGCAATCAGGCAAGAGAAAGATATAAAAGGCATCCAAATAAGAAACGAAGAAGTCAAACTGTCACTATTTGCGGATGACATGATTGTCTATATAGGAAACCCTAAAGACTCCACAAGAACACTACTAGAAGCAATAAGCAAATACAGTAAAGTTTCTGGATATAAAATCAATAGTCATAGAAATTAAACTCAAGGATCTTGGAGTTAAAGAGGATTTTATGAATTTGACCTCAAAAGCAAGGGAAGTAAAACCTAAAATAAATGAATGGGAATACATCAAATAAATAGCTTCTGCTTATCAAAAGAAATCACCAACAAGGTAAAGAGACAACCATTCGAATGGGAAAATATATTTGCAAGCAATGCCTCCGATGACGGCCTATATCCAAAATATACAAAGAACTCATACAACTCAATAACAACAACAACAACAAAAATGAATGATCTCATTAAAAAATGGCAGAGGACCTGAACAGACACTTCTCCCTAGAGGAATACAAATGGCCAACAAATATTTGAAAAGATGCTCAGCATCACTAACTATTAGGGAAATGCAAATCAAAACCACAATGAGATACCATCTCACACCTGTTAGATTAGCTATAATCAACAAGACAAGTAATAACAAATGTTGGAGAGGATGCAGAGAAAAAGGAACCCTCATCCACTGCTGGTGGGTCTGCAAATTGGTTCTGCCACTATGGAAAACCGTAAGGAAGTTCCTCAAAAAACTAAGAATTGATCTACCATATGATCCAGTAAGCCCTCTACTGTGTATTTACCCAAAAGTCTTAAATACCCATACCCGAAAAGATATTTGCACACCGATGTTCATAGCAGCTTTATTCACAGTGGCCAGGACATGGAAGCATCAGAAGTGTCCTACGATAGATGATTGGATAAAGAAGCTGTGGTACACATATACAATGGAATATTGCTCAATCATAAGAAGAGATGAAATATTGCCATTTGTGACCACATGGTTGGACCTTGAGATAATTATGCTAAGCAAAATAAGTCAGACAGAAAAGGTTGAAAGTCACATGATGTCACTTATATGTGGGATATAAATCTAAAAGCAACAAATGAACAGGACAAACAAACAGAGACTTATGGATATGGACTATAGACTATAGGTTGCCAGAGGGTAGGGGGAGGGAGGAGGGAAAGTAAAGGGGGTCAAATATGTGGTGACAGAAAGAAATCTAACTATGGGAGGTGAACACACAGTGTAAATATATATATGCCTTACTGTTAAAGTGTACAGCTGAAACTTATTGGATTTCGTTAACCAATTTCACCTTAACATAACATAACATAACATAACATAACATAACATAACAAACATAACATAAAATAAAATAAAATAATAAAAAAGAGACCATGCTTTGTTTGTAAACTGTTTAAGTTTCTTAAATATGGCCTTTCATCCTAGATTTTCTCACTGCTATTAACTGAGTAAATCAACGTGTTTTTGAATTTCCATTTTTCTCCCAGCTACTGATTTTCTATCTAAAAAGGATAATTAATGGAACTCACTTCCTCAGGTGCTGAGTTGGTCATATTTCTTGCAGAGGAAATAATTTGGAAAAGGCCATAGGAGTAAAAATTCTTTCCAACTTGAAAATGCCTTAGATTAATTGTGAATAAGTCAAAGTGCTGAGAAAAAAAACAATTTGTACTCTGATTTGTCCATTTTTAGTTTGATAAAGGTGAAATAGCAGAACTGTTAGTAGATACAACTTCTAATTGAGAGAAATTTCTTATTCTGGCTAAGCTTAAACAGCTACTGTTTAGACATCTCATAAATAACTATATATTTAAACACCTTTTCCAAATGTAAAACCTTTACTTTTCTTTTAGAAAAGGAGATTGTGGTAAGAGTGAGGAGAGGCAGATAGAGAAGAGTCATGAGACTGGATAAATTAGATAATGCTATGCATTTAGAACATAATTTTGGTCACTTTCCCACAGCCTGGTAGCTATTAATTAAGCCTATTGAAGAATCAGACAATTGCTAAAACCTTTTATAAACAAATCCAGCATTGACAAAACATAGCCTAAACCATGTCTGTTTCTGAAACAATCTGAAAATGAGAGAAACCATTTGTCTTTTGGACCTTGCTGGAATGGTACTCAAAAACTTTAAACCTAAGGCCATCTCTGCCCTCATCTGAGATCTAGTGTTACTTTATCAGTTCTGCAAAGGGGATACTTCTTATCAAAATGAAGTAACACCCTACCTGGTTCCAGGCTGAGTACAGGGTGCACATAAACCACATTATAAGCCTGGCCCCCAATAGCATATAACGCCAGCTCCCTTTAACTGGTCTCACTGCCTAAAGGATAAAGTCCTGACTCCTTGTATATGAGGCCCTTTAATGATCTATCTGTGTACCACTCCAGCTATGACTTTTGACACCTCCTCATACTCATCCTTAACTCTAGTCAGTTCTCCAAACATGTGATATAGTCTCATCCCTCTGTGCTTTCAGAAAGACAGGTTCCTCTGCCTGAACTTCCTCCCCTGACTTCCCCCATTTAACTAATTCCAGCTTGTCTTTTGATGTCAACTCAGATTTCAATTCTTTCAGAAATATTCCTTTATTATACTAATAACAATATTTGGGTAAGATAATTGCTTACGCTTTCTGTCTCTCCCTTTAGGTTATGGGCTTCTCGAGGGCAGAAACTAATTTACACCACTAACACTCAGCACAGTGGTCCTATCTCATAATAAACACTTCAGAAATACAGGGTAGTAATATTTATAAGAGGGATACATTCATGAAGCCTTTGCTGTGAGCTTCATATACTGGAGATATTTTATGCTAGCTTATCTTCCTCAACACAATTATTAAATGTTGGAGTATCTGTAAACCTGGTCCTAATCCCTCTTCTCCCTGTTTTTCTCTCTTCCTGTTTTTTCTATCCTTGTTTCTCTCTCTCTCTCTCTCTCTCTCTCTGTCTCTCTCTCTCTCTCTCTCTCTCTCCTCTCTCTCTCTCTTTTCTCTCTCTCTCTTCTTCTTACTCCTCTCTCTCTATAACTTTCTCTCCCTCCCTCTTATATCCTTCCTCCTCTCTCTCATTAAACTAACTCTCAAATTTATATCTCCAGTTCAGATCTTCTCTTAATTCCAAAGCTTTATATCTATTTGTATGGCTCAATGACACTTAAAACCCCTTGTGTCTGAAAGTGAATGAGTGAAGTGATCTTTCCCTCCTAAATGTGGTTCCCTCCAGTGTTCTTTATATTTCAATGAATGATACCCCTATCCAACCAACTAGGAAAGTCAGATATCTTAGAGTGATCTTACATCAAAATATTAATTATAAAAAAATTATTAAAATGTTAATAGGCAACTTTTTTAGGTTGAGCATTATAACCTGGGAACAAAATTTCTCAGCACTGTCACACTGCCTACCATATTGTTGATTTCTCCTTAATAGCATTTTTACAGCTACAACTTTACATTGATTTGCATGACAGTTGATGAATAGTTGAGTCATGCTAGACTGTAATCTCCAGAAAAGCAGGAGCCTGTGTCCAGTTTTCCTCATTGAAATAAGGTTCTTGGCTCCCACAACCCCCTTGCCCCTGTCTATTCTCATCCCTCACTATAAGGGAGACTGTTAACATCATAAAAATGCATCAAAATTATTTTATCAGAGATGAACAGTAATGCAAGAGAGGGGTTTTTGAACAAGGAAGTTCAATTTAAAATATTTAATAATTGTAAAAATTTGAAAGCAACTTAAATGTCCAACAGTAGGAAAATTGTTAATTACAGCATGGTACATCTAATCCATGCAGGAAGAATGGATACTATTTCTCTCTGTTCAGAGGTACAGAATACAAACAAGGATGCTGCCCAAGCAGTACCACCTACATTTCCTGATAATAATAGTGTAGCAAAAAAAAAATAATATACTTTGGAGTCAAACAGACCTTGGTTCAAACTCTAATTCTACCAATCTGGGATGGGCAAATAGAGGTCTATCCTGAATGAAGTTTGTCTAAAGCAGTGTTTTTCAAACTGGTCCTTGAAGCAGCAACAGCAGCATCACCTGGGAATATGTTAGAAATTCAAGTTTTCAAGTCTACACTCAGACCTACTGAATCAGAATCTATAGAAACAGGGCTCGGCATTCTGTTTTAACAAGCCCTCCAGATGATTATCATGCTTGCTCAAGTATGAGACCCAAATTCAAGTCACAACTGTTTATTCTATGTCCCATTTTGGTTATTTTGGTCTCCAACCACAAGGTGGCAACCTTTGTCTAAAGTTCTATGAATTGACCAATAGTTAAAATAGGTGGATCTGGTCCAGTCACCTAATTGTCCAAAAGGCAGCAAGTAGTAATGTAATCTAGAAATGTGGGAGAGAAGTGAGAGATGAGAGAGTAAGGAAAGAGACGGAATGAGAAATATGGCTAGAGGGGATTTTTATCTCTGCTTTGAACACAACAAGTTAGCTAGGATAAGGAAGTAGGGGTGGTAGCACTGGTATCACTTTGTTTACCATCTAATAATTCAGCTCATTATAGAATAAAATAATGTACATGAATGTTGGAGCATTTGTAGGCAACCAGTTTCATCTATGCTTTTCATTCTTGTAATCCCTAGATACCACCCAAAGGCAAGCACCACCCGACACCAGCAAATACTCTCTTCCTACCCTTATACTCTAATCATGATTTCTTTCTCCAATTCTCTTTCCATCATTGATTTCCCTCTTTTAAGACCTTTCCACAGTTCTCCCTGGAAACTTGTTGCACAGCCAAGCAAGCTCAGCCCATGGAAATATAAGAAAAGTGTTGTTGCTTCCCTTTAGTGATCCTTCCTTAATTGAGACCTGGTACTCCCCTAAAGATTCTACTTTCCATGTAGCCCTCTCTGATGAAACCTATTAATTTTTTTATTCTTCATAAATTATATGGTTTGACAAAGAGGGTAGAGGGTGGAAATGCCCCAAAACAGAAGTCTCAAAGGAGGATAAAATTTTCTCATCTCCAGCAATGAGATCCATATAGACATAACTGAGAACCTTGGCTTATCAGTTCTGTTGAATGTCTCAATTCTATTTCACTTCAGCTGCTGTAAACCATGACTACACAGTGGATGTTTTCAATCTTGAGAAAATCTACATTGGAAATCTTTTTTGACTCATTTTTCTTCTTTTCTGATTTCTGTAGGATAGGAGGAATTTTCTTCTGGTTTAAAAGTTATACATTCTATTTTGTTCTTATTGTGGTTTCCCTTAACATCCATGTTTATTTAATCTGATTAATTTATCAATATCTATTTTTTCCTCTTAACAATACAAGTATTTGAAAATGTTCTTATGTCTTTTGGGTCCCATCATATTTTCTCCATCATTTTGTTAAGGTTTAAAAACTGAGTTCTGAGTTACTCAATGGATGTGCTTTTCTTTTTTTCTGCTCAATATTTTAAATTTTTTCATATCAGCAATAAACTATATAATGATATTTAATCACTCTTACTTCCCATATATCTTGCAGCATCTCTTTTTTTCTCTTTTCCTTTGAGGACCTCCTCCAAAATTGTCTTTAACTTGGATCTTTGTTTGGCAAACCTTCTGAGACATTGTATGTCCCAGAATATTTTCATTAGTCTACTACATTTAAATGAAAAATAGCTGAATATAAAATTACAGGTTCATAGTCCTTTTAAACATTATAGGTCCAGTCCTTTAAAAATGTTACTCAATTATCTTCGTATATTCAAATTTGCTAATAAGTCTGTTATCAATTTAATTCTTTCCTCTGTAGAGTATTTTATTTTTCTATCTGGAAGCTTTGAGAAGTCTTCGATATTCTTAAATTCAATTACAATGTGTGTGTATGTATGTGTGTGTGTGTACATATATATATACATACATATATAGGTTTTACCTTATCTTTCCTAGTCTGTGTCAGTCACAATGTGTTTGAGGAAGAGGGAGAAGAGAGCCCCAGGTACCACAGAACCTGCTGATCATTCCTATTTGTTGCCACTTTATAGTCAATTGCTATGATAAGGTTTTATCCTGAAACTCTTTGGAAGAAGTAGCATTGTGTGGAGTCAACATCCCTAGGTTGTAATACACCAGCCTTGGAGATTTGAAAGGGGTGGAAGAGTGAATACCCAATGAGATAGTCCCCACCTGTTTTCAACAACCTTCACTTCAACCAAGCAGAACTTTTTTATTTCTGCCCTGATATATTCTGATATATCCATGGTAACTGTGGTTTGGGATGTTTCCACTGATTTATGTAGAGAAGGGGTAGGTACTGTGGCAATTAAAGGAAACAGAAGAGCAAAACTTCAAAAGCTTTCATTAAACTTATCCTCTCCCTGCTGCCACCAGCTACTCTCTACTCCAGGCTGCTAAAGAAAACCATTCAGCTCTGTAGATTGAAGCCACCACAAACAGATGGCTTCTTTTCTCAGCTGGTCCCTCAGAGCCACTCAGCTATCTCTTCACTTGTCAGCTTCCTCTCCCCTTTGTTCAGTGCCTCCACCATACTTGTCAAGCCACTCCAATCTCACTTCTTTTCAGCAACGGACTGAGAAACAGCACCTTTCACAATTCTAGAGGGACCCTCTCATATGTGAAAGGCAGTCCTAGAATACAACTTAGAACACAATAAAATTATAGCTCTAGTGCTAGACTGCAACCATGCAAGGACTCTGAGTTCTACTTCGAAGGAAAATTCAGACAATGAAATGACAGGAAAGAGAAATCACAGGCCAATCTCTATATCCAGTGAACATATCTTTCAGAAATAAATGGGACATCAAGAAATAATTAGGTAAAGGAAAACTAAGAAAATTTTCCACTGGCAGACCTATTCTGTGCCTAAAGGAAGTCCTTGAAGCATAAAAGAAATGATTTTTTAAAGAAATCTTTGAATATCAGGAAAGAAAAAATAACAATGGAAGAACAAAATTATGGGTAAATGCAATAGACTTTCTTTCTCTTCTTGAATTTTCTAATTTATGTTTGATAATTGAGATAAAAATTATAATTTTGTCTGATGTGATTCTCAACGTATTGAGGAAATATATCAAGAGACACCTCAAACACCAGGGAAATCAAAATGGAATTCTAAAGAATCTTGATGTAGATTACAGCTCTCTTCACTGAGAACTAGCTCCTCCCTTGGAACATACTCTGTTCTTCATTTCTTTTATCTTTTCACCTCCCAAATTCTGCAAGGCCACAGTCTTCCTTAGCATGGCCAATCCCCTTCTAAAATATACCTTTAATAAATCTTTTTCTAACAAATAAATAAATAATTTGATATAACTCACAAGAAAGTAGGAAAATAAAAACAAAAATGAAGATCAGAGGGAACAAAGAGAACAAACAAACACACACAAAATGAAAGATTTAAGCCCAAACATATCAATAGTTACGGTAAATGTAAATGCTCTAGGGACTTTGATCCAGACAAGATGGCATAGACTCATCTCTCTCTGTTTCTCCTTGCTAAGTATAACTATAACATAACACAAGGAGCAACCATAAGAGGACTCTGAATGGTAAAGAGAGGAAAATGGACTGGATAGAGACCCCAGAACTGGAGGAAAAATCACAGCAGTTGGGCATCTTACAACCAGTAACAGAAGGTGACCCAGGCCTGACATCTCCTGATACTAACATATTAGATGGAGGTGACTCAAGTAAGCTCATGCCTTCTCCGGACCAAATGGGAGTCCTGCTGACAACTCCAGTTTGGCCCAGTGGGACTGGCAAGGATGATAAAGAGGGAGCCCAAATAATAAGTGAAAGTGGAAGTACTTTTCATTTATGTAGGCCAAAGAGTTGCCTCCTTCACCTAGAGATGCCCAGTAACTCCAGTGACACCAGGAGGGGTAATCCCACCACAACAAGTGACCCAACATGGAAAGCATTCTTTGTATTCTATGGGTTGATGAGTCCTTTCACCCACCTAGAGACACTGATAGGCTTGGAAGCAGTAGGAGGAGGGAATACTACCACCACAAGTGGCCAAATAGAGGAAATACGGACAGTATTCTCTACATAAAATTGCAGGGGAAAAAAAGGCAAATTATTAGAGAAGAAAGCAGGTTGCCTGGGACTGGGGATGAAAGCAGGGCTTGATGACAAATGGATTTGAGGAATTGATGTTGGGGTTGATAGGAAATGTTTGAAAACTGGATTTGATGATGGTTGCATAAAAATATAAACTTACTAAAAATTATTGAAATGTATACTTACAAGAGGTGAATTTTATGATATGTAAATTACACCTCAATAAAACTGTTCTTAAAAAAACTCACAACTGGTTAAGGGGCGGAAACATGGCTGAGTGAGAGATGTCCCTAGATCTCTCCCCTTGAAACAACAATAAGCTGAACATCTAAAAGTCAACAAAAAACACCCAAACTGTACACCAGCACATTTGAGCGTTGGGTCTGTGCATAAGAGCTACCACAGGTCAGACCCCTGGGTGTCGGGAGGTGGACAAGGAGTAATAAAGAAGCTGCCTCTCAAAGGCACCGGAGCTCCCTGCAGGAGGAGGGGGAGAAGTGAAGGCGCAGGAACTTCCCTGAACAGCCCTGTCTGGGACTTCAGTGAGCACACTGTGGCTGGCGGCAGGGCCCAGTCAGCCGGGCAGAAGACAGAGAAGCCGGACAGGACAGGATTTTTACCAGCCTCAGTTGCAAAACCGAGACTGAGCCGCAGCCTCCAACTCCCAACTCAGAGGGCCCCTCACCCCATACCCTCCGAGTCCAAGCACCGCAGAACCCAAGGGGAGTCTGATCAAACACTGCCGAGACTGTTGCTGACATTGGCAGGGACTGATACTGAGAGTAGCGAGTAGGATTAAATATCTACAAAAAAGTAAAAAGTCATTTTTAGGTTTTATATAAAGCAGGGATCCAAGAGGTTTAGACACCACCTACTGGAAACCAAAAGAAAAGCACATTCTTTGCAGCAGGCTAAAGAGAGACCTTTATATAATAAATCTTCCTTCTGGAGAAACAACAGAATACACTTCTATTAATGCCCAGGCAGAGAAATAGTCCATTAAACACCATGAACAACAAAGATGACAAGGCATTTCAGAAAGAAAGAGAAAAACCTCCAGAAAATAAGCTTACAGACATAGAAATGTGCGACTTAAGTGACAAAGAATTCAGGATGGTACTTCTGAAAAAAACTCAATGATATCGAAAACAAATAATATCAACAATTTCAGGAATTGAAAAAACAACTGCATGAGCAGAACAAGGAAATTGAAACCCTCAAGAAGAACAAAACAGATATTCTGGAGATAAAAAAAAAACACACACACTGCAAGAGTTGAAAAATGAAATAGCAAGCTTGGGAAATACAGTCGACCAAATGGAGGAAAGGATCAGTGATATCGAACACAAAAATCTAGAATTAAATCAGAAGGAAGAAGAGAGATACCGAAGAATGAAAAATAATGAAAGACAAATTCAAGAACTGGCTGATACCATCATGAGAGGAAACATAAGAACGATGAGCATTATCAAAGGGGGAGAACAGAAGCAAGGACTAGAAAGCATTTTCAGACAAATAGTGGATGAGAATTTCCCAAATCTAAGGAATGAGCTGGAGCTAGAAATTCAAGAAGTCAGGAGAACACCCAATTATCTCAACTCAAAAAGGACTTCACCAAGGCGCATTGTATTAAAATTATCAAAAATCAACGACAAAGATAGAATTCTCAGGGCAGCCAGAGAGAAGAAAATGGTAACATATAAAGGAAACCCATTAGACTATCATCGGACTTATCAGCACAAACTTTACAAGCCAGAAAGGAGTATAAACAAATATTTAAACTATTAAGTGAAAGGAACTACCAGGCTAGAATAATGTATCCAGCTAAGCTCTCCTTTAGATATGAAGGAGAAATTAAGACCTTTCCAGACATACAAAAATTGAGAGAATTCTCCACTATGAGGCCTGCACTACAGCACATACTGCAAGGCATCGGCTCACCTAAAACAAAATAACAATAACAACAGCAAAATACATAATTAGGAGTAAAGTGATTATCAGGCAAATAGAAGCAGAGGAATGCAACCCTTACTAAGAACAGGGCATAAAGCTTAAATAATGACCGAATTGTTATAACAAGATAACAGTGAACGTTCAGCATACACAGGGAAAAATTGAGACAACAATGACTGAAAAGAGGAGGATTCAAAGATCCAAATTCACAAAGAGAAATGCAGATAAGGCACGTGCATAAGAAGATGGACTATTGTATATATATAACTATCCTTTACATATTCATAATGGTAATCACACATCAAAGATGCAGAACTGAAGTATATAACATAAAACAAGAAGAACCAGAGGCAAAACCCACAAAAGGGAACCAAATTAAAGAAAACAGAAACACAAGTACAAGGAAGCAATGGAAACGCCAAGCTACCAGAAAGTAAAAGATAAAATGACTGTAAGACGATCTCATATTTCAATAATCTCCCTAAAAGTAAATGGACTGAACTCACCAATAAAAAGGCAAAGAGTTGCAGAATGGACCAAAAAACAAAATTCCACCATATGCTGCCTCCAGGAGACGCATCTCAGCTCCAAAGACAAGTACAGACTCAAAGTGAAAGGGTGGGAAATGATATTTCAAGTGAATGGCATTCAGAGAAAAGCAGGAGTAGCAATACTAATATCAGACAAATTAGACTTCAAAATAAACAAAGTAAAGGAAGATAATGAGAGACACTTCGTAATGAAAAAGGGAATCATGCACCAAGAAGAAATAACACTTATTAATATCTATGCTCCCAATTAGGGAGACCTGAAACATGTAAATCAATTATTAACAAAACTAAAGGGAGAAACAGACCAAAACACTATTGTAGTAAGGGACCTAAATATCCTACTGTCAGATATGGACAGATCATCCAAACAGAAAGGAAATATCATCCTTAACTGACACATTAGTCCAACTGGACATAATTGACATTTACGGAGCCTTCGAACCCAAAACAGCTGCTTATACATTCTTCTCTAGTGCACATGGATCATTCTCAAGAATCGACCACATACTGGGACACAGAGATAACCTCAACAAATATAAAAGGGTTGAAATCATACCAACCATATTCTCTGATCATAATGCTTTGAAACTAGAGATCAACTGCAAAAAGAAATCAGGAAGAACCACAAATACATGGAGATTAAACAACATGCTACTGAAGAATAACTGGGTCAGGGAAGAAGAAAAAAAAGATCAAGAGATACATAGAAATGACTGATAGTGATAGTACAACATATCAAAATTTTGGGGACATGGCAAAAGCGGTCATAAAAGGAAAGTTCATATCATTACAGGCCTATCTCCAAAAACAAAAACAAGCCCAAATATACAACCTAACACTTCATCTTATAAGACTAGAATGGGAAGAACAAATGAAGCCTAAAGTCAGCAGAAGGGAAAAAAATAATCAATATTAGAGCAGAAATATATAAAATTGAAAACAAAAAATAATAGAAAAAATAATTGCAACAAAGAGCTGGTTCTTTGAGAAGCTTAATAAAATTGACAAATGTTTTAATAGACTCTCTTTTAAAGAAAAAAGAGAAAGGACACAAATAAACAAAATGAAGGATAAACGATGGGAAATTATGACTGATATTGCAGAAATACAAGAGATCATACAAGAATGCTGTGAAAAAGTATATAACACCAAATATAATAACCTAGAAGAAATGGACCAGTATTTAGAAAAATACAATCTTCCTAGACTGAATCAAGAAGAACTGGAAAATCTAAATAGACCGATCAAAAGTATGGAAATTGAAACAATTATCAGAAACCTATCAAAAAGTAAAAGTCCAGGACCAGATGGCTTCACCAGTAAATTCTACCAAACATTCAAAGAAGATTTAATACCTATTCTCCCCGAACTCTTCTAAAAAGTGGAAGAGGAGACAATACTTCCCAACTCATTTTATGAGGTCAATATTACTGTGATACCAAAACCTGATAAGGATAAGACAGAAATAGAAAACTATATGCCAGTATCTCTCATGAACACAAATGCAAAAATCCTAAATAAGATACTAGCGAACCGAATACAGCAACATATTAAAAAGGTTACACACCACGATCAAGTAGATTTCATCCCAGGGGCCAGGGATGGTTCAACATACGCATATCGATTAATGTGATACACTGCATCAGCAAATTTAAAAATAAGAATTATATAATGATATCAATAGATGCAGAAAAAGCCTTTGACAATATACAGTATTCATTTATGATCAAAACACTTAACAAAATCGTCATAGAAGGAAAATACCCTACTTAACATAAGACTGTATATGACAAACCCTCAGCCAACATTATACTTAATGGTGAAAAACTAAAAACTGTCCCTCTAAGATTAGGAGCAAGGCAAGGCTGTCCTCTATTGCCACTCTTATTCAATATAACATTGGAGGTCCTAGCAACTGCAATCAGGCAAGGGAAAGATATAAAGACATTCGAATAGGAAATGAAGAAGTCAAACCGTCACTATTTGCAGATGACATGAATCCCTATATAGAAAACCCTAAAGACTCCACAAGAACACTACTAGAAACAATAAGCAAATACAGTAAAGTTTCAGGATACAAAATCAACGTTCAAAAATTCATAGCTTTCCTATACTCTAATAATAAAGTGTCAGAAAAAGAAGTAGAAAAATAATTTCTTTCACAATAGCAACAAAAATAATAAAATAACTAGGAATAAATTTAATGAAACATGTGAAGGATCTATAAAATGAAAACTACAAGATCCTATTAAAAGAAATCGAAGAAGATACAAAGAAATGGAAAGATATCCATGTTCTTGGATTGGAAGAATCAACATAGTTAAAATGACCATATTACCTAAAGCATTATACAGATTTAATGCAATCCCCATCAAAGTCCCATTGGTATTTTTTAAAGAAATAGAACAAAACATCATCATATTTGTGTGGAAGCACAAAAGACCCCGAATTGCCAAATCCATCTTGAGAAAAAAGAACGAGTCTGGAGGCATCGCTCTACCAGACTTCAAATTATACCACAAATGACAATAATCAAAACAGCATGGTATTGCCAGCAAAACAGACACACGGACCAGTGGAACAGAATTGAGGGTCCATAAGTAAACCCATATTTATATGGGCAAATAATTTTCAACAACAACAACAACAACAACAACAAAAACATACCATGGAGAAAGGAAAGCCTCTTCTATAAATGGTGCTGGGAAAACTGGAAGGTCATCTGCAAAAGAATGAAACTAGACTGTTGTCTATCACCACACACCAAAATTAGCTCAAAATGGATTAAGGACCTGAATATAAGACCTACAACAATAAAATGCAGAGAAGAAAACTTAGGAACTAAACTCAAAGACCTTAGACTTAAAGAAGATTTTATGAATTTGACCTCATAGGCAAGAAAAGTAAAAGAAAAAAATAAATGAATGGTACTACATCAAATTAAAAAGCTTTTGCTCTGCTAAAGAAACTGTCAACAAGGTAAAGAGACAACCATCCAAATGGGAAAATATATTTGCAAGCAACACCTCCGATAAGGGCCTAATATCCAAAATATACAAATAACTCATATGATTCAATAACAACAACAAAAAAATCCAATCAAAAAATGAGCAGAGGATCTGAACAGACACTTTTCCCTAGAGGACATACAAATGGCCAACAAATATTTGAAAAGATGCTCAACATTGCTAGCTATCAGGAAAATGCAAATCAAAACCACAATGAGATACAATCTCACACCTATTAGAATAGCTATAATCAACAGGACATGTAATAACTAATACTGTAGAGGATGTGGAGAAATAGGAACCCTCATACACTGCTGGTGGGACTGCAAATTGGTTCAGCCGCTATGGAAAACAGTACGGAGGTTCCTCAAAAGACTAAGAATTGATCTACCATATGATCCAGCAATCCCTCTACTGGGAGTTTATCCCCAAAGACTTGAAAATTCATATCCATAAAGATATTTGTACACTGATGTTCATAGCAGCATTATTCACAGTGGCCAGGAAATGGAAGCAATTGAAGTATCCTACAATAGATAATGGACTAAAGAAGTTGTGGTACATATATACAATGGAATATTACTCAGCCATAAGAAAAGATAAAATACTGCCATTTGCGACAACATGGTTGGACCTTGAGATAATCATGCTAAGCAAAATAAGCCAGACAGAAAAAGCTGAAAATCACATGATATCACTTATATGTGTGATATAAACCTAAAAGTAACAAAGGAACAAGACAAACAGAGACTCATGAACATGGAGTTTAGGAGGTAGGGAAGGAGAGGGGTGGTAGACGGGGTAAAGGGGGTCAAATATAGGAGGGTAGGGTGAGGGTGAAGTGGGCAATGGGATCAAATATATGGTAGCTGAAGGAAACTGGACTTTGGGTGACAAACACACAATAGAATATACGGATGTCAAATCATAATGTACACCTGAAAATTATATAATTGTATTAACCAATGTTACCCCAATAAACTTAATTCAAAAAAATAAAAGAAAAGAACAAAATAAAAAAAATCAAAACAGAAAAAAACTCTTAGATACAGAGGACACACTGATGGTTGCCAGAAGAGAAGGAGAAAGCGGGTGGGCAGAAAAGGGGAAGGGGATTCAAAAGTCCAAAGTTCCAGTTATAAGTCACAGGGATGTAATGAACAGCATAGAGAATATAATCAATAATACTGTAATAATTATGTATGGTGACAGATGACTACTAGACTATTATGGTGATCACTTCATAAGGTATATAAACATTGAATCACTGCACTTGAAAGTAATATAATATTGTATGCCAACTATAAATAAAAACAAATTAAAAAAAACTGACAATACTAAATGCTGACACAGCAACTAGAATTCTTATACATTGTTAGTGGGAATGAAAAATGGTAATTACTTTGAAAAACAATTTGGCAATTTCCTTTGAAGTTAAACGTACATTTGTCACACAACCCAGCAATCTCACTTTTTGGTAATTGCTTAAGTAAAATGAAAACCTATGTTCACATAAAAAATCTGTATATAAATGTTTATTGCAGATTTATTCTTGACAAAAACGGGAAACAACCCAGCAATCTCTCAAATGATGAATGGATAAACAAACAGTGATACATCCATATAATGGAATATCACTCATAAATTAAAAAAAAACACTATTGATATATAAAAGGAACCAGTTTTAAAAGGATATATACTATATGAATCCATATATAATGTTCTGAAAAAGGCACTACTATAGAAATGGAAAACAGATCATTTAGTTATAGAGGTTAAAGGTTGGAGAGGAAGGTTTAACTACAAAACACAGGCTCAAGGATATTTTGGGGGGTAGTGGAATTGTTCTGTATCTTCATTGTGGTGGTGGTTAGACAATACTATGCACTTGTCAAAACTCATAGAACTGTACACCAAAAGAGTAACTTTTACTGTATCTACATTAAAAATAAAACCTAAAAATCAATTACATGTTTACATTCCATAAACAAAGAGTTAGAAAACAAAATTCTTAAAAGACACTCTTATGATAGCATCAGAAATACTGAAGATATAACAGCCAACCTAACAAATAATGAGCAATAACACTTTAGGGAAAATTATGAAAATTAATTGGAAGGCATTGCTATAGACTGAATGTGTACCTTCAAATTCATATGTTGAAATCTAATCCCCAGTGTGATGGTATTAGGAGGTTAGGCTTTTGGGAACTGATTAGGTTATGAGAGTGGAACCTTCATGAATGGGACTAGTGCCTTTATAAAAGAGGCCCCACAGAGCTTCCTCATTCTTACTGTCACATGAGGACACAATGATAACATGGCTATCTATGAATAAGGAAGTGATATCTCACTAGACACTAAATCTGCAGGTTCCTAGATCTTGGACTTTTTAGCATCCAGAACCATAAGAAATAAATTTCTGTTGTTTATAAGCACAGTCTGTGGTATTCTGTTACAGCAACCCCAACAGACTGAAACAGGCATATTGAAGATCCTTATGAAGGAGACATACTATATCCATGAATTGCATCACTCAATACTATAAAAATGTCAATTCTCCCTAAATTGATCTACAGATTTACTGCAATCCCAACAAGAATCCAATCAGGGTTTTTGGTGGGTGTGTGTTTAGATTTTGATACCCTGATTCTAAAATATATGTGTAAATGCAAAGGGTCAAAACTATCCAAGGCACTCTTAATATAAAGGAATGAGGTGGGAAGACTTGCTTTATCAGATACCAAGACTTATTATAGAGCTATTGTCATTAAAGTAGTATGGTATTGACACAAGTTTAGAAAGGAAACCCATAAGACACACTAGAACACACCAAAGGACTTTCACTTATATGGATACTTGTTTTATGAATAAATGGTACTACAGAGCAGTGGATGAAGGAAGTTCTTTTTTTTTTTTTTTGATAAATGGTGCTGGGACAATTGAGTATCCATATGGGAAACAAAATTAAATGGAGCCTTATTTTACACCAACACCAGATAGATTATAGACCTGAAAGTGAGTGGTATAATTGTAAACTTTGACAGTCAAATTTATGGAAAATTACATAAGGGAATATCTTCATACCCTTGGAGTGGGGAGAAAATATTTACAAAATATATAATCTATAAAAGACTTGTATCCAGAATCTATAAAAAAAAAATTCCTACACGTTAATAAGAGACAGATAGCACAATATAAAAATAAGGGAAATACTTGAAAAGTCACTTCACAAAGGAGAAAATCCAAATGATTAATAAACATAAAAATACATCCATCTATATGTCTAAAATTTAAAAGTATAACAAACGTCAACTATAGGAGAGGATGTAGATAAACAGTAACTTTTATACACTGTTGTTGGGAATATAAATTGGTACAAGCACTTTGCAAAATATTTTGGCATTATCATTAAAATGGAAGATATGCTTACACTATGACTCCAAAGGTATATTCTAGCTAATAAACGGAACAGAAATTTTTGAAAATACACCCAAATAATATGCAACTTTCTTCAGAACAGCCAAAAACTAGATACAATCTAAATTTCCTTCAATGTCAAAGGATATATTTTTCTGTATTTGTATAATAAACTACTATACAGCTATGAAAATAAAAATATTATAGTACATGAAACAATATGGAGGGATCCCACAAACGTAATCTTGCTTAAGAGAAGTCAGACACAAAAGAAGACAGAGTATACTATTGTTGACCTTGAGAAGAAATATTCCTGCCAACAAGGACTCCTTGTGGTTAACTGGGCTCAAATTCATAATCAGAGTCGAATAGCCATTGCTGACAGAGGCCTCTCACTCACATTGCATTTCAGGGAAAAGCCTCAGACTGAGCTGTCAAGCCTTTTGCACTACATTCCTGAAATTTGAGCCTACCCTATAAAGGAGTTTCTGGAATCATATTTTGACCCATGGAATGAGACCCACCCATAGAATCGAAGCTGTACAGCTATATTCTCATTTGCATCTTTACAGAACAATCAGAGTGAGTTCGTAACAAACAATCAGAGTGAGTTCGTAGCAACCAATCAGAAAGGGTGAAGCCAACCAATTAGGACAGTGCTACTTGGACCAATCAGACTGTGCAAATTTGGATCCCTCATTTGCACAAAAATGGACCAATTGGGGGCTAGGGCAGGCATTTTGCTCCATATAAAGTGAGACTCCCCTTTGTCTGGGGCGAGGGCACACTTTTGGTTCCTTTGGAGGATGTGTTTCCCTGGTTTGCAAACTGTTACATCAAAAGGAGTAAAATTTCTCCTTCCACTGCACCACAGATTGGGGACTCCTGTTGGTATTGGACTGGTAGCAGTGAACTTTTGTTGACACTATTCCAATCATATAAATTTCAAAAAAGACAAAATCTAACTATAGTATTTAGGGATGCACACCTAATTGGTAAAGGTATAAAGAAATGCTAGGAAATGATTACCACAAAAGTCACATCATATTTATCTTTGAGCAAAGTGGAGGGGCATGTGATAGAAAGGGACACAGGTAGAAGCCCCTTCCTGGGTGCTGATATTTATTTCTTATCCTGAATAATAGTTACATATGTGTATTCACTTTGTGATCATTGAACTATATACACTCATGATTTATGTACTTTTTTGTATAATACTTATATTTAATTATTTTAAAAATCTTCCAAACGAAACAATGGAGGCTATCTGACATAGTCTTCTCTCAGGTTGCCACCTCCTTACTGGTAAATGCATCTGCATGTACATTCATCCTTGCCTTTTCCCCTCTAGCTTCAAGAATAAAGCATCTCTTCTGTCTCCTCTGAGCCCTTTCACCACCAATTGTCCTCTTTCTCTAACACCTTTGACTTCTTATTCCACTGCTTCATCCTATAAATATGCTAAAACAATCTACTATGCCCATCTGTCTTTCCTTCTTCTTTTTCCCCTCCCACCTCCTCTCCTCCTTTCATAGTCAAACTTTAAAAGGTTAATGTACACAGACACACTGTCTCCACTTCATTCTTTAATGAATTGAAATCTGGATTCCACTTTTCATCTCACTGCTCCCTCTCTTCAAGATCAACAATGACCTTCTAAATTGTCAAGTTTAATGGCTAAGTTTCAGGTGTTATCTTTAGGGCTCTTTCCATTGTATTTTATATTTGTGATCAAATTTCTTGATCCCCTCCTCCTTTGGCTTCCAAGACACTGCTCTTTTCTGGGTTACATTTTGCTTTTGTTACTCCTACTAAGAAACAGTCTGGATCCAAAATCTATTCTTTTAACTTCTACCTCTCTTGCCTATCCAGTTGTCATACACAGTTTCCTTCAAGGCTTTCTTTTCTCTGTCTATTCTTTAACTGCTGGTGTTCCCTGGAGTTTAGCCTCAACCTTCTGCTCTTCTCACTCTAAAAGTTTTCTTTATATAATCTTGTCTGCTTTCATGATTTAAAAGACAATCTATATGCCAGTGATTCCCAAATTTATATCTACTACCCTGACTCCTTTGCTAAGATCAGGACTGGCCTCATGGGCATGCACCTTGTGCAGGCTCACAGGGCCCCATGCTTAGAAGGGTTCTGCACTTGGTTTAATGCTCTGCTGTCACTTCCTTGAAATTCATAACTTTTGAACAAATGACTCTGCATTTTAATTTTGCGTTGGAACTTACAAATTATGTAGCTGGTCCTGCCTAAGCTTCTGACATGTATTCAACTCTTCACTGGACAACTACACCTCTCTCTGTCCAAATGTGCACTCATATCCTTCCTATTTCAACCTTTGTAATATTCTATCTGCTACCCTATCTTTAGTTGATTGTAACATCTAGTCACCCAACCCAGAAAGCTAAGAGCCATCCTTCATTTCTCCCTCTCACCGCCTCTCTATATCCAATCCTCCAAGTCCTAATATCTTAGTTAACTTTCTACCTTTTCCTTGAATTATATTTTCCTCTCTATTACTGCTGCCCTAGTTCAGATCTTCATTATCTTCTGTCTGGAAAATTGCAATAGTCTTCCTTAAAAGGCTGTACTGCTTCTAGTTTTACCCCTTTCAAACCCATCTTTCATAGTGCTGCTAAGCAGGACTGCCACATTGCATAACTCTGGGTAACATCACTCACTCGATGCAGTGTAGTAGCCCTACTAACAAGCTGATTTTTCTTAAATGGTTATGATAATGCCCTACTTAAAACTCTTCAATGGCACCCCATGAACCACAGGATAAATTCCAAGCTCTTCAGCATTTGATTCAAGCATTCCATGATCTAGGCTCTAACAACCTCTCTTGTCCTTTATTTCATGTTCTAGCAATACAGATCTATATTTAGAATTCCTTGCTCACAACATGATTTTTAATCTGCCTGGAATGTCCTCCTCACCTCCTAGTCCTTAATCCTTTTCATCTAGGTAATTTCTATGTCTGCTCCAGAATTCATTTCAAACAATCTCCTTCAGGAAGCTTACACTGAACTTTGACCCTCAACCCCAGGCTTGTCTAGGAATTCCTCCATCATTGCACTTATAACAGTGTGTAGTCATTGTCTGTTTATATGTCAGTAAACCCCTCTGAGTACAAGCTCCTAAAGGACAGATACTCAGTGTCCTCAGCACCTATCAAAGTACCTGTCTGGCCTGAATTGACCCAAGCAAAAGACAAACTCTACCCTAACCTCAGGATAGGAAATGGTTTTGCAGAAATCTTCTTTGGACTTTTTATAATGGCAAAGAGTGTATTTAACGAATAGCCCCAGCAGAAAGGAAGAAAATGATAAAAATATCCAGGGCTTATATGAAACTAGTATGCAATATTGCAGCCATACTGATTGTCAAAATATTGAAATATTTTCATACTAGCCAGTAAATAGCTGTTTAATGCTCAAGCCCTCCAACTGCCTCTACCATTATTCTGGGCCCTCCCCTAAGATTCTGCTAGACCTTTCCATGAACCAGCCCGACAAGGGTTTCTAGAACTCTGCTTAGCACTAAAGTCTCTTATGATTGACTAGTGTCCATGCTAAGCCAGTTGTTAAATATTTTGAAGATTACCTCTGAAGTTATCCGCCCCCTAGTTGTGTAGCACTTCCTCCAACAATGTGTCCAGTTTATCTTCATGGTAAACCTGGTTGCTCAGTTTAAACCATAAGCTGAACAACCAAATATCCATTAGAAAGAGTAAACTACAGTCAAAAGGGATATTTAGCATCATCGGGATGGATGCACCCCTTTTATTCAAATAAAACTTTTATGTGTATGGCAGGGCAATATACTACTAAGTTAATGCCCAAAAACCTTGTTCTTTATCTTTCAGTAGAATGGATTAAAAAACAAAATGAGGAACCAGGAGGTTTTGAGCAGGTCCCAGTTTGTATCAGCTTTATAACAAGCTCTTGGGTGATTCCAAATACGCACTGAAGTTTCATCTAAACTCATCATGTAGATGGAATGAGTTACCAAGACAAGGAGAAAGCTGTAAGTTGTACAGCTTCCTTTGGGGGAAAGAGTGAATTAGAACTACCAGATTAATAATTCTACCTCTATTCACACAGAGTACCTAGGTAACAGGACCTGGATGGTGGTAGCTGTGTGAAGATTTGGACATTAGGCACTATAGCCCTAATAACCTCAGTGTAAGGCCCCATAGCAGAACCTGGTATGGAGGGAGTGCAAGGAACAGCAGAGATCACCTTTGAATGGATCATACTGGGCTGGAAGAGGACCAATAAGATCTTTGTTACCAGAGCATTGTAACCAGAGCCTGCCTGTTTTTAGTTTGTTTGTTTTTGTTTTTGTATTTTTTTTTGTCCTGGACTGCCTAAACCACAAAATTCTGCTATAACAAAGGGAGGTGAAAAGACCCCGCAAAGCAATTTATATTGGACTTTTGGTTAACACTGCTGAGTGAGAACTCATAAAGGATTTATTTATTTTTCTAATTTAATCCACAGATTTTTATTGTATTTTTAAAAATGGATATACATGGCAGTTCATTTCTAATAATAGGCCTAAAAATGGAGCTTAAAAAATTAATATTGTTTTAACTGCTAAATATAATACTAAATCTGAAGCTACAGTAAGTTCTGCAACAAATCTTCAGGTTCTGTACCTAAAAATTGCTCAGAAATATAATTTCAAAGTTATAATTATATTAACAGAGCTTCTATATTCAAAGTTTATCCCAATACTAGCAACAACATAAAACAAAGCAAAACCTAGTTACTATAAAATTCTATTTTCTCTATTTCACAAATCAGAGAATTAATTTCATTTTAATTAAGTATTTAAATGTAGATTATCAAAAAAATAAATAAAACATAGGTTATGTTATTTTTAATTTTTAATTTAACTTTTAATTTGAGATAATTATAGATTCATATGGAGCTATAAGAAATAATTCAGATAGGCCTCTGGGACAATAGCAAGTGTCCCAACATTCACATCATAGGGGTATTAGAAGGAGAATGAGAGCAAGGAATTGAAAATGTTTTTCAAGAAATAATGACTGAAAATTTCCCTAACCTGGTGAAGGACGAAGACGTACAAGCCCAGGAAGTGCAGAGTCCCAAACAAGATGAACCCAAAGAGGCCCACATCAAGACTCATCATAGTGAAAATGCCAAAGTTTAAATACAAAGAGAGAATCTTAAAAGCAGCAAGAGAAAAGCAGTGAGCTACCCACAAGGGAGCACCCGTAAGACTGTCAGCTAATTTCTCAACAGAAACTTTGCAGGCCAGAAGGGATTGGCAGGAAATATTCAAAGTGATGAAAAGCAAGGACCTACAACAGAGATTACTCTATTCAACAAAGCTATCATTTAGAATTGAAGGACAGATAAAGAGCTTCTCAGGCAAGAAAAATTTAAAGAAATTCATTACCACCAAGGCAATATTATGGGAACTGTTGGAGGGACTTCTCTAAGAAGAAGAAAAAAGAAAAAAATATATATGAACAATAAAATGGCAATAACTACATATCTATCAACAATTACTTTGAACATAAATGGATTAGGTTCTCCAATCAAGAGATAGGATGGCTTATGGATAATAAAACAAGACCCTTATGTGTACTACCTACAAGAGACTCACTTCAGATTAAAAGATACACACACTAAAAGTAAAGGGATGGAAAAAGATATTTCATGAAAATGAAAACAAACAAATAAATGAAAAAGCTGGGTAGGCAATACTTATACTAGACAAAACAGACTTTAAAATAAAGGCTATAACAAGATACAAAGAAGGACCCAGTAATCCCACTTCTGGATATTTACCCAAAGAAACCCAAAAGAGTACTTCAAAGGGACATGTGAAACCCTATGTTCATTGCAGCATCATTTACAATAGCCAAGATATGAAGGTAACTTGGGTGTCCATCAATGGATGAATGGATAAAGAAGAGGTGGTACATATATACAATGGAATACTACTCAGCCATAAAAAATGAATGAAATCTTATCACCTGCTATGACATGACTGGAACTAGAGGATCTTGTGCTGAATGGAGTAAATCAGACAGAGAAAGACAAATGCTATATGATTTCACTTTCATGTGGAATCTAAAGAGCAAAATAAATGAACAAACAAAACAGAAACACATGGTTTTTGTTTTTATTTTATGGGTGATATGGAAGAAGTATTCTAGTGGTTAAGCCTCTTACAAAACAGAAACAAATGCATAGATACAGATATCATTTTGATGATTGCCAGATAGGAGAGGGGTTGGGGGTTGGTGAAGAAGAGGAAGGGATTAAGAAGTACAAATTGGTAGTTACAAAATAGTCATAGGGATGTAAAGTACAGCCTAAGGAAGACAGTCAATAATATTATAATAACTATGTATGGTTATTGATGGGTACTAGATTTATTGGGGTGATCAATTTGTAAGTTATATAAATGTCTAATCACTATGTTGTACACCTGAAACTAATATAATATTGTCTGGCAACTGTATTTAAAAAATAAAAAAATATATTAAAAAGAAAAAAAAGAAAGAAATAATCCAGAGGGATCTTGAGAACCCTTCATTCAGTTTCCCATCCCCATGGTAACTGTAGTACAATATCACAACCATGATATTGACATTGAAACAATCCACTGATCTCATTCAAATTTCTCCAGTATTACTTGTACTCATTTACGTATTTAGTTCTATACAACTCATCACCTTTGTAAGATTGTATACCCATCATAAGAGTCAAGATACAGAACAGTTCCATCACCTCAAGGATCTCTTGTTTTGCCTTTTTATAACCACACCCGCTTCCCTTCCGCAATCCTCCTCAAACTAAAAACCTAAGTTCTGACAACCACTAAATGTTCTCGATTTCTTTGATTTTGCCATTTCAAAAATTTTAAATAAATGAAATCATACAGTACATAACTTTTTGAGATTAGCTATTTTTCATTCATCATAATTACCTGGAGATTTTTTCTATTAATATATTTTTCAGTTTACATTTGGTTCTTTTCTATAACTTCTATTTCTTTGCTGTAATTTTCTATTTTTTTTTCATTTGTTCCTAGCATGTTCACAATAATTCACTGAAGCATTTTTATAATGGCTTCTTTAAAATCTTTGTCAGATAATTCCAACATATGATTCATTTCAGTGCTGATGTCATTCAGTTGTCTTTTTTCATTCAGGCTATTTTCTTTGTTCTTGGTGTGACAGGTGATTTTTAATGTACCTTGGATATTTTAGCCACTGTGTTAGGAAACTCTAGTCCTATGTAAATCCTCATTTTAGTAGTCAGTCTCCCTGTTTTGGACAAGCACACAGGTCCTGGCATACTTTTGTGTGCTGTAGTTCCAATAACAGTTTAATTTTCAGAGCCTTTGTTGTGCTTTGATCTGCTTGGAGTATCTGGTGCCTCTGGGGCTACCACTTGTCTGTGCTGGTTCTACCTATGAAGGTAGAAGGTACTCCCCTTGATCCCCCGGGCTAAGTTGTGTGGTATCTATAGGTGGGAAAAGGGAGTCTCCATGAAGAACACTTTCTGCACTTGACCACTTGTTGTGGCAGGATCCTTTCTCCCAGGGCAGCCTGGCCAGTCTGTGTTATGTCCATGCTCAGGCCCATGGGCACAAAGCAGTTTCCAGGCTGGGTAACTGGTTCTAAAGGGTCCTGCTGTCAGGAGACTCCCTGGCCACACTATGCCTGTCAGTGGGAAAGGGAGTCTCAAGGACCACAGGAACACTTGGATTTATTTCCGGGAGCTATAGTTGTACTTAGTGGAGAGGAGCAGGGAGAAATAAGTCTATGCCATTTTATCTGAACCAGAAGACCTTTTATTCTCTTTTACGCTAGTTAAGATGTCTTAGTATTGAACTAATCTCTTTCCTCTTCTAAATCATATTATTTACTTAAAAAATATTGTTCTTGCTTCACATTTAAGAAATTTATCATCTCTCATTTCTACAGCCAAGTGAATTATTCGCCAATAAATTAACTTGGATAATCGCTGGTGTTTTATTTAATGTTATCACTTAAAAAATAAAACCTTTCTTTTGATGTGTAACATGAAGATAGAAAAGCAAACAAATCTTAAGTTTACACACCAGCAAATTCTCACAAAATGAACATGCTCATATAGTACTCCTTTTGATTAAAAAATAATCTGGAGCTCTATTTCACAAAAAATGTGAAGATACTTAACTATATATTTTTAAATGGTTAAGATGGTATATTTTCTGTTATTTTTTTTACCAAATTAATAAAAAGGAATCTGGGGAGATACAACTGCTATATTCTGAAAAATACTAATAATGCCTGCAGACTCACAGGCTAGTGGAGATCACTGGAGCAAATTCCTAGCACATAGACCCTATGTCTTTAGTTTCTTTTCCTCCCACATATATGAGGAAACAGTTCTTGATATTTTTCATCTATGGAAAAAATAAAAAATGTGGCACCTGTTGTATCTTTAGTGTTATGGAAAAAGCAAAGGATAGCTGCTCTAGTTGAAGTCCAGGTAGTGTAGGAGCCCTACCCTTTTCACTTGACTTTTCACTATACAGTCATCCTGTCATTGGGACTACTGTGCAAATTAATTGAAATAAAATAAGTAAAAGGTCTGATATATAGCACATGTTATTTAAAAGTTTATTGACAATGGAGATGAAATGAGAGGGTCATACAGATCGGCTCATGTTATAAACATGCGGTTAATATCTCTAAAGAGGAAAACAAGGAAAAATATTCAAGGAAAGGGACTTGCTTTGTGTGTCAAGCACCATGAAAAGTGATTTATAGGTGATATCTCATCTAACTCTCTATAATTAATATAAAGAAAGAGGTACTATTCATTTTCCCACTTGGAAGATGAAAAAACTGAAGCTCAGAAAGATTAGAGCAACTTGCCCACTGACATGCAGTTAGAAAAAAAGTAGTAGAATTAGGATTTGAATTATCTACCCTCTATCCCAGAAATAAAGCCAACTCTGTCCAAAGAATACGGCTCAAATCCTTTTCACAGAGTGCAATAATCCAGTTCTACCTTTCTTCTCACCCTTCTCTCTATTTCTTCATCTTATATTTTATATCATAGCAACTGAATACTCCTTCATCCTTCCCACCCTCAACCAACTATTACACATTTACACCTGCTGTTTTTTCACACTACTATGCTTTGTTCCTACTTCCCTCAATGTAGCATCTTCTCACTCCCCCTCCCATTTACATGACTAGGTCACCTCTTCTTGGAAATCTTCCCAAATCCTCACTGTCCCTGTCTCCATAACGTACCTACTCCTATATATTCCCACTGTGCCCTGTGCTTTTTTTATACTGAATTGCCATTGGATATTTAATTTTATGTAAGCTCCTTGAAGGCAAGAATCATTTCTTATTTATCTATACTCTACCTAACATGATTCCTGGCACATACTTTTTATCCAGTAAATGCTTTAGTGTTGTGGAAAAAGCATTGAATGAATAAATGATTGAGTGAACAAATGAATGACTAAATAATGTTTTTTTCCTCTTCAGCCATTCATCTATCCTGTTCCGAATTTTGGAACCATATTCTGCACCAACCACCTCTACTGTTATTATTTACTTAACATTTTTATATAATTCAAGTCTCTTATCAATATTTTAAATCAATTTAGCCCTGTCCTAAGAAATATTTGTGAAATCATAGGCTGCATGTATTATAAATACATATATCCTAATATATATTAAGAAGAAGACATAAATATTGAAAATAAAAATGCTCATATGTTTACCTCCCAAATCATCTTGTGAACCTCCAGCGGTGCATATATTGTGCTAAAGGAAATAATCATCTAATGTCACTGCTGCTATTGCATTAAGTCTGGATCTGATGGGCAGAGGAAGTTGGGAAGGGTAAATGGCAGCTGGACTACTTCGTGATAATTATCACTAGGACAGGTGATTTGCTCAATACTGAGACTATCTTGACTGAGGCAGGAAGTCCTTAAACAGCATCAGTTGCCCATGGTACTGCTTGACCAATCTCTGGAATATGGCATCCCAGCCTACATGGTGTAATGGATTCAGCCCAAGCCATACCTGGCCCCACAATACACCTGTCCTGTTTAAGTTCATTTCTGGCTCTGAGTCCTGAGTTCAAGCCTTCCCCATGTGGCACACAATGTGTTGTACTAAACGTGAGGCACTATAGCCTAGTGCTGATTCTTAATAGGTGACCAGGAGCAAATTTCCTGAATTTAATTTTCCTTATCTGTAAAATACATATGGTGTGGAGTGTGTGTGTGTGTGTGTGTGTGTGTGTACCTCGTGGCGGATCTCATCCTTTTCTGTACATTATAATTATCTGGGGAGATTTAAAAAAAATTTTTTTTTGCCAGAAATTCTGACTTAATTGATACAGTAGAATCTGGGCACTGGTATTGTTTTTCAGATTCTCCTATATATAGCTAAATTTGAGAATTACAGAGTTCACTGGAGAATTAAATGAAAGCATGTATAAAGTGCCTGGTATACAATAAATACATAAGAAATGTAAGTTATTAATATGATTATCATTACTATAGGCTTATTCTAATATTCATTCTGGTAACCTATTCACAACTTGCCTTTCTCTGGCAAGCCCATACATCTCCAGCCCCAAAGACCAGGCCAGCTGTCTGAATCAAGTTTGCTGGCTTTGAATATCATCCTTTGCCCTCCTAGCAGAGCCTCTATGATGTGCCCCTGCCACTGTGAACACATATTCCACACACTTTGGTTGAAGCCACCTGTGGCCAGGTTTGTGGCTGATTGTGAATAAGCCCTCATGCCTTGCTTCTCTGTGGAATCTGAGATGCAGTGTGTGGCCATAACAATCACATGTTGCCTCTCTCTTTCTTCCCTCTCATCCAGGGACATCAGGTTACAAGAGAACAAGCTGTACTATCTTACTAATGGAGTGGGGGATGGGGAACAGCCAGCTGTATGCATATGAGTTGCATATGAGCTGCATATAAACCTCAAGTGAGTTTGCTGTTATGAAGGGTGTTTTGCTTTTTTTTCCCATATTA
Organism: Pteropus medius; assembly: GCF_902729225.1. NCBI lineage: Eukaryota > Metazoa > Chordata > Mammalia > Chiroptera > Pteropodidae > Pteropus > Pteropus medius. Next base: position 712,806 of record NW_024346061.1, on the reverse strand, counting down.
TCAGCAACTGAAGCTGGTTTTGAGTCTAGGGAAGGCTGCTAATGTGGCTACTTGCTAATGATTACACTAAAAGCAATAGTTAATGTTTATTGAATGTCGTGCACTGTGTTAAAGTGCCTATTTATGGATGAATTTATTTAATCTCCACAGCAACCCTTTGAGACAGGGTCTATTTTTATCATCTTCATTTTTCATATAAGAAAACTGAGGGTCCTAGAGAGGTGAAATAACTTGTCTCAAGGTAGCAGGTGTAGGATCCCAAGAAATCTGGCTCCGGAGACTGTGTGCTTTTACCCAGCTCTCTAGACCTAATTCTAGAGATGCAAAACACCTGAGAGATCACCCTGTCCAACCTCCTTATGTTATCAATGGGGAAAATTGAGGTCAAGCTAGAGAAAAGAACATTCTCCTGAACCATGGGCATCTTTTACGAAAATTAATTCTACAAATACTTATTGAGCACCTACTAATGCCAGCCCCTGTGCTAGTTGTTACAAATATAAAAGTATTTTTTAATGCAAAAATCCTTACCCTAATGAAGCTTATATACAAATTAATGAATAATTGTCATGTATTAGAAATTGATACGTACTATAAGAAAAATAAAACCAGTAAGAGGCAAAATAAAGAAGTATAAGGTTGGCTGCAACTTTAAATAAAGCTACCAGGAAGATCTCACTGAAAAGGGCATTATGCTAATTAAGTGAAAGAAGTGAGATAGTGAATTATTTGAGTATTTAGGGGAAATTTTTTCCAGGCAGAGAAAACAGCTAGTGAAAAGCTCATATGGCAGGGGTGTTCTTGGTATATCCCAGGACCAGCAAGGAACAGTGTGGCTGGAACAGAGTGAGCGTGAAGCAAAGTAGTAGGACCTGATATTATAGCGTAAAAAAGGGGCAAATCACGCAAGGATTCTTAAGCCATTGTAAGACCTTTGCCTTTTACTCTGAATGAGACAATAAGTCATTGAAGGATTAGGAGCAGAGGAGTGACATGATCCAACTTGAGAATTAAAATATCTCTCTAGCTGCTATAAGGAAAACAGACTGTAGAGGGACAAAGGTACAGAAGCTATAGTGAGTGAATGGTGGCTTAGAACAAAGTGGTAGCAGTGAAAGGATGAAAAAGTGGTCAATTGAAGGTAGATCCAGCTATGAAGGAAAAGTAGTTGTGAGGTGTGAAAGAGTCAAGAATTTCTGGCTCAGACTCCTACACCACACTCCTTGTTGGGCCCAAGAATTGCTTTGACCAAGCAGTTGCCATTAATCATCATCCTCTCTTCCTGTCCCAGTTTTAATCCAACTCCAAGGATACTCTTCCCTCTAGGGAATCATGGGAAAGAGCTCAAGCCAGCCAAATCACTGCAGTGAGCTACTGTAGCAGAGGTGAGGCAACTTGGCATGATGTGCACTGTCCCAATCAGGATTACCTGCTCCAGGACCACTGCAAGAAAACAGGATATTCTTAAAATTGAGGCTATATATGACAATTTGCCTGATGGATAAGGTAGCTATTATTGCCTGAGCAGAAAATAGTGTGGTTCCCCTTGCCACTCCTGCAGATAGTCAGCTGAGGCCTACTTGAACACTTGCAGACAAATTCATCAGGGAGGAATCTACTCTACTTCAGTTATAATTCACCTTTAAGAAGTGTCTCAGATCCCATAGCAGCTATTTGGAACCTAGAAAAGAAAAATCTTTTTGGTTTTCTATTTTAGGTGACAGCTGTACATTAAGATATTTGCACGTGAAAAGTAAAAGGTGTTGCTCCTCCTTTCCTCCCTGATTTAGAGTTCTGACAACTGGGGTTTACAATTTGACAATAGCAGCTAATCTTAGTCATGCTTTTATTATACACCTCTAACAATTGAATTTCCAGGAAGATATCTCAGGTTGAGTTTCCTTAGCAGATCCAAAAAATAAAGTGACACTTAATTAGAGAAGAAAGAGTGCGTACTAGGAAATGGGGAGAGGTCAGAGTCCAAATAGGGTGCCCAGACTTTATGTTTTCATAGTTATTCACTGCTCTCTTCCTAGAACTGGACTAGGTAGATGAAAGGAACTGGGCAATGCAGACATCTCCAAAGTCTAGCTATGACAAATGGACCAATATCAAAATGAGAAGTTGAGATCTGGCCTCCTTTCATTCTAGTTGTCCTCACCCCAATTGAAGCACCCCAAAAGGATCACTACCCCTTAGGAACAGTAGGCACACATATAGAGCAGTTTCCCTAACTCAAAGTAGTTTTTGGTCATACTTGCCAACTGTAAGGTACCAGCAACCCAAAGCTGTAGAGTATCCAATAGTCTGTGCCACAAGTTACCAAGACAAGAAATGATAAAATAAATTAATGTATTTTCACTAGGAATTTGACTTAGATGATCCTTTGAGGAATCATTAAGAACATTCAACTAATTCTTCTGAAGGCCGAGAACTCTATAAGTCATAAAGTAATAATAGTCATAGCCTTCATTTATGGTGACCTACTTCATGATAGACACATTAAACACTTTTATTCATTTAATCTTCACGGAAACCTTACAGAATTGTCATTAACATATTCATTTGAAAGGTGAGGAAATGGAGGCCACCACTGACTTTGTCCTATATCATGTAACTAATCAATGTCAGATTCAGGATTCAAAGTTAAGTCTGTTGTGCTTTCTCTAAATTGATGCATCTGTAGAATTTAAGACCCTTTAAACTTGGCTCTCTCCTTACCTATCAAACTCTGCTGTCTCATGACTTCCCAGTTTTTGTACTCCAATTGGGCCTCTATCAGCACACACCCTGGTGAAAACACCTTGGACACTCAAAGAGATAGACAGGAGATTAGTTAAAACTTTATGCTCTGGAGCCAGACTGTCTGGATTCTTAATGCCGTTTCTGATACTTTCTTGTGGTGTGGCCTCAGTTTTCTCATCTCTAAAATTGGGATAATAATAGTCTTTACTTCACAAGGTTGTTTTGAGGATTAAATGATATAATGCACATAAAGCTCTTGGAATGGTGTTTGGCATAAGAATTCTTTAAGGGTTAAGTGTTATTATTCTTGGCTCTTGGCCTTTCCTATTTCTGTTACACTTTATTTGGAGAACAGTCCCCACTCCCTTCTTTCTATTTAGGTACTTCTTAGCTAACTTTCAAAGCCCAGCTCAAACTCTACATAATCAGATTTCTCTGACCACCACAACTTTCCATTACTTACTGCCTGGATATATTACTCACTCTGTGTTCACAGTCTCTAGCCTATGTTTGGGACTTTGAAGGTGCTCAATAAATCCTTGTGGAGATGCACAAATGTGTGAATAAAGAAGTCATGTTACTGGCTGGTTTTTCATATGTGAAGACTTTTCCCAGTCGCCCTCCCCATTTCTGCCCAATTGGGCAATGCAGGCATTCCTGTTCTTTTATAGCTTAGCTTAACAAGATTTGGATTTCAGGGTGGGATTTTTTTTTTTGCCCAGGCAACTTGCTCTAATTTCTCACTCTATGACTGATCTCCAGGAGACAGATTAATCTAACTTGCTAACACTTTGCCTTCCTGACTAGATGCCCTAGCTATGTAGTGGGAAAAGTGTAGCAAATTTCCTTTTTACTGGTCTGAAAACCACTGGTTGATTCTGATGTGAGATTTTGAAGCTTCTCTTCCTAGCCCAGTTCTTAGATTGTCTTCTCATTCTACTCTGTACTCGACCTGGAGTATATTATATAAATGGGGGATCATATCTATTTATATAATTTTAATTACCATCTCTATGTTAAATGGCTTCCATGCAGTGGTATGCTGGTAAATATTTAACCACTGGCTCTCTGAAGAAAAAAACTTGCTGATTTGTATGTAGTGTTTGCTATTGTCCCTTGTGTAAATACTTCCACCATGGCAGACTTCAACTTACCAACATGATGTCACTGAACACAGAGATGAGAAGAGATGCACAATAGCATACCATTATATAAGATTTCGATCATACAAATAAATGCATGTAAATAACCTCAAGTGCATAGATTATAATAAAATAAATAGGAAGTGATGAGTTTGGGGTATTTATCTTTGTTTATGTAATTTGTTTATATATTTTATATAATTTATTTATATAAGTTTATTTATAAATTATATAAAATATAATTATATATAATTTATATAATTAAATTATATAAAATATATAAACAAATTACATAGTTATATAGTTTTCAATAACTGCTATGTTACATACTTATATAGTTTTCAATAACTGCTATGTTTCACAACCTGAAAATTTAGCAGTCTGTCATGAGCCATTTATAAGCAGTCTCCAGCACACCACTGTTCCCATGTGATTGTCTCCCAAACATGTCTCCAGCCCAATCGCTCTCCTAAATTCCAGACCTAGGTAGAAAAACAACAATTCAACTCGACTTGGATGTTCAACAGGCACCTCTAAGACATTTCAACAATTGTATCTTCCATCAATTCCCACAGTATGAAGTCTACTAAACACTTTGTCTTCCCTGTCTCAGTAAATGGCATCACTAGTCACCTCATCACACAAGCCAGAAACCTGGGAATCATCTTTGGCTTCTCTCTTTTTCTAAGCTACCCAATACCCCTGAGCCTTTTCAGTTTTAATTTATCATCCTCCTTATCCCATTATTGCCTTAGTTTAGGCTTTTTCATCTCATGACAATAACCTCCTAACAGATCTCCCTATATTTCTACCCCAACTAAAATAAAATTCAAACCTCACCATGTAATTACCAAGTGTGAAACTCCTCAGGGGAGATTGACTTCCAGCATGACAGTGTGAGTAGATCCACTGACATCCTCCCCAGTAAAACTGATGAAAAATATCTTTTAAACAACCATTTAAATTTCTGGAAATGATCCTAAGGGCAAACAGCAAATGAAGAGACATCTATTCAAGAAAATCTACAAAAATTCAATAAGAAAGGTGAGAGTTTGTGATATTTCAAACAAGGCTGCTCCCTCTTTTCTCCTCCCAGCTCAACAAAGGGAGGAGGGGAACTCCACTCCAGACTGCTGCAGCGAAGAACACAAGGCTCCCTCTCTTCTATCTTCCAGTCAGAGGGTTTTCTTCCCATGAGAAGCAGGACTTCAGCATTTTTTATCCGGCCCTCAGCTACCTATTGCTAAGGCTAAGTCTTGGGTCACTGTGGTCAAGAGGTGATACCTCACATCTTCCAACCAGACCCCACTCATGGAATGGAGAGTCTGCCTTGAGTGAGGCATGCTGAGAATACTGGGATCTTGATCACCTTTCCCTGCCTCATGATGTGGTAGTTCCATGGGAGAGGAAAGCTGAGAGGACCGCAGGTTTCTAACTGCCACCTTCCACCAAGGGATCAACTCCTAGAGTGAGAGTGCTACTCAGAGAGAAGCTTGTCATTTCCTCATCCCCAGGTCCAGAGCACTGTCTCAGAGATTTGGTCTGGGGTGAGTGGGGAGGGAGGGGAAGCAAGCCATAAAACAGATCCTAATCTCACCAAAAGAACTGACTCTATTTGAAACAGAGCTTGAAGAGGTACAAGCCTAGGGAAACTCTCAAGAACACTGGAGGCTGTGGTAAAAAATAATTGAGAGGAGTTTCATGGTTTTAAGAAAGGTAAATTCTAGACTGTGCACAGGCTAGTTTGTAGAAGAGAACTGGATAACTAGAGAGCTGGAAGGAGCCCTCCTGGGATCAGAACAAATATCAAATACTGAACTCATAAACTATTGTTTCCAAGAAAATAAAAATTCTAGAGTTTAAAAGTATAATAATTGGGCTTCTTGTTATCAGTTCCTTATAAGAAGGTGGGAAGTTGCCACTCCATCTCAACAAGTAAAAAGCTCAACAGACTGAAAAAAAATCAACAAATCTTCTTGGATTTGAGGAATAAAGGATGTATAGGAAACTTCTGCCCCCAACATTAGAAAGACAGACAAAGGTGATCACAACTTACCAGAGTATACTCAGGAGCAGAAACCACCAGGAGAAGGACTGCTGGGTTAGAAAAATATGAACTGTAATTGAGGAATTGCTAGAGGTTGAGTGTGAAAAACTCTAAGAGTTAAAAACTCCAGGGGGAGCCAGTTATGGTAGGGTCCCAGAATATTGTGAGATTTACCTCCAGGAACTCAACCAGTTTCCCGTAGAAATTATCAGAGAAAAATCCCCTCAGGCTTCCTTCAGAGAAAAGGGAAAAGGAACCATTCTGAAATGCACCAGGGTACTCTATTCTTAACAAGGCCCGCTTTCAGGTTAACTTAGTTAACCATAGCCTAACCTGTTGGGCTATTATCAGAGCTTAATTGACAAGGGGAAAGGACATATACAAATCTAGTTACCTCTAGCCATCCTCTCCCACCTAAGTAGAGAGAAAAGGACTGAAAAATACTTTCGATGTTCAAAGTCCAGAGCTATAGGCTCCCTAAAAGACTGAGACTTAATCATAGAATTATAGAATGCTTCCCTTCCCCCTACACTTAACCACAACATTACTAAAGACACAGCAGTTTATTTTACCCAGTACATCATGTTCGGCTACCAAGAAAAAAATTCCAAGGCATATCGAAAGCATAAAACACAAATTGAAGAGACAGAGCAAGCAACAGAATCAAACGTGGCAGGGATGTGGGAATTATCAGACTGGGAATTTAAAACAACTACAATTAATATGCTAAGGGATTTAATGGATAAACTAGATGACATGTAAGAACACATGGGCAATGTAAGCAGAGGGATGAAAATCTTAAGAAAAAAGCAAAAATAAATACTAGAGATAAGAAAACATTGTAACAGAAATGAAGAATGCCTTTGATGTGCTTACTAGTAGATTGGACACAGCTGTGGAAAGAATCACTGAGCTAGATTACATATCAACAGAATCCTTGAAAACCTAAGAGAAAACAGACTGAAAACACAGAACAGAATATCCAAGGACTGTGGGACAGTGCAAAAGGTGTAAAATGCATAATGGGAATACCAGAAAGAAAAGAGAGGAAAGAACAGAAGAAATATGTAAAACGATAATGACTGAGAATTGCCCCCAAATTAATATCAGAGACCAAACCACAGATCCAGGATTCTCAGAGAACACCAAGGAGGATAAGTGTCAAAAAAAAAAATAAACCATATACCTACCCAGGCATATTTTTTTCAAATTATAGAAAATCAAAGATAAATAAAAAATCCTGAAAGAAGCCAAAGGTGGGTGGAGGAACCTTGCCTATAGAGGAACAAAGATTAGACTTACATCTGACTTTCTCTCCAGAAACTATGCAAGCAAGACATGAATGGAGTGAAATATTCAGTGTTGAGAGAAAAATCAACCCTAGGTGCAATACCCTAAAATTGTGCTTCTAAATATGGAAGAATAAGGACTTTCTCTTAAAAGAGAGACTTGTTGCTATTAGACCTGCCTTACAAGAAATGTTAAAATAATTTTTATGGAGAAAAGATAAAAAAAATAGGTCAGAAACTTGGATCTACATAAAGAAAGGAAAAGCATCAAGAAAGGAATAAGTGAAATTAAAATAAAAACTTTTAGTTTCATTTTTCTTAATCGATCTAGCAGGTAACAGTTTGTTTGAAATAAAAATAGCAACAATCTTTCAGTTATGCATGCATACATGTATATGCTTATGTTTGCTTATATACAAGTGAAATAAATGACAGAATGACATAAGGAACAGGAAGAAGGAATTAGGATTATTTCGTTATTACAAGATACACTACATTTAACGTGGTATGGTGTTATTTGAAAGTAGACTTGGATTCTTTGTGGATGTATATTGCAAACTCTAGAACAACCACTAAAAAAAGGTTAAAAAAAATGAAGTATAACATATGCTAAGAAGAGAGAAAAAATGAGATCAAATGCTCAATTAAAACAAAAAGCAGAAAAGAGTAGAAGACAAAAATAGGAACAAAATAGAGGTAACAGATAGAAAACAGTAATGAATATGGCAGATATTAATCCAACTATATCAATAATAGTTTTGAAAAACAATGGTCTAAAAGCAGCCCTCCAACTCCCCTCCCATCTGGTAACCATCAGTTTGCTCTCTGTATCTATGAGTCTGGTTTTCTTTGTTCATTTATTTTGTTCTTAAGATTCTACATGGAAGTGAGATCATATGGTATTTGTCTTTCTCTGTCTGACTTATTTCACTTAGCATAATACCCTCTAGGTTCATCCATGTTATTGCAAATGGTAAGATTTCATTCTTGTTTATGGCCAAGTAATATTCCATTGTATATATGTACCACTTTTTATCCAATCATCTATTGATAGGCAATTAGATTGCTTCCATATCTTGACCTTTGTAAATAATGCTGCAGTGAAAGTAGGAGTACATATATCTTTTTGAATTAGTGTTTGGGATTCCTTCAAATAAATACCCACAAGTGGAAGTGCTGGGTCATAAAGTAGTTCTATTTTTATTTTCGAGGACCCTCCATACTGTTTTTCATAGTAGCTGTGCCAATTTGCAATCCCACCAATGCTGCACAAGGGTTCCCTTTTCTCCACATCCTTGTCAACACTTGTTTTTTTTTTATTTATTGATGATAGCTGTTCTGACAGGTAGGAGGTGATATCTCATCGTGGTTTTTATTTGCATTTCTCTGATAATTAGTGATGCTGAGTATCTCTTCATATGTCTATTGATCATCTGTATGTCCTCTTTGGAAAGATGTCTATTCAGGTCCTCGGCCCATTTTTTAATTGGATTGTTTTTGTTGTTATTGTTGTTGTTGAGTTGTATGAGTATTTTTTATATTTTGCATATTAATCCCTTATCAGAAGTATCATTTACAAATATCTTCTATTTGGTAGGTTTTCTTTTTGTTTTATTGATATTTTTTCTGTGCAGAAGCATTTTAGCTTGATGTAGTTTCATTTGTTTATTTTTGCTTTTGTTTCTCTTGCCTTTGGAGTCGAATTCACAAAAACACCATTGAGACCAATGTCCAGAAACTTAATGTCTATGGTTTCTTCTATGAATTTTATTGTTTCTGGTCTTACATTCAAGTATTTAATCCATTCCAAGTTAATTGTGTGTATTGTATAATATAATGGTCTAGTTTAATTCCTTTGTATATAGCTATCTAGTTTCCCCACCACCATTTATTGAAGAGACTTCCTTTTCTCCATTAATTCTTGTCTCCTTTGTTATAAATTACTTGCCCATATATTTGTGGGTTTATTCTTGGGGTCTCAATTATATTCTACTGGTATATATATATAATATATATATGGTATATATATATAAAAGTGTCTGTATATACATATATACACACACACACACACTAATTGCTTATATACAAGTGAAATAAATATATTGCTTATATACAAGTGAAAAACATATATATATGTTTTTCTGCCAACATTACACTGTTTTGATTACTACAATTTTGTGGTGTAGTTTGAAATATGGGAATGTGATTCCTCTGGCTTTGTTCTTTTTTCTCAGAACTGCTTTGGCTATTCAGGATTTTTTGTGGTTCCCTAAAATTTGGGAGATTTTTCATTCTATTTTTATGTGAAAAATGCCATTGGGATTTTTATAAAGATTTCATTGAATTTGTAGATTGCTTTAGGTAATATGAACATTTTAACAACGTTAGATCTTCCAATTCACAAACATAGAATATCTTTCTATTTCTTTGTGTCTTCTTCAAATTCCTTCACCAATGTCTTGCAGTTTTCAGTATACATGTCTTTCATCTCTTTTGTTAAGTTGATTCCTATGTATTTTATACTTTTTGTTGAAATTGTAAGTGGGATTATTTTCTTCATTTCCCTTTCTGATAGTTCATTGTTAGTATAAAAAAAAAAACACAACAGATTTTGATATACTGATTTTGCACTCTGCAACTTTACTCCATTCATTATTTCTAAAAGTTTTGGTAGAGTAATTAGGGTTTTTTTATATACAAAATCATGTCATCTACAGACAATAACTATTTTACTTCTTTTCTAGTCTGAATGCATTTTATTTCATTTTTTTGCCTAATTGCCTAATTGCTCTGGAACAGACTTCGAATACTATGTAAAATAAAAGTGGTGAGAGTGGGCATCCTTGCCTTGTTTCTGATCTTTCAGTTTTTCACTGTAGTATATGATGTTAGCTTTTTATCCTTCATTTTGTTAATGTGTGTCATCACATTGATTGATTTGCAGATTTTGAACAACCGTGCAATCCTGGAATGAATACCACTTGTACATGGTATATGATCCTTTTAGTGTATTGCATTAGATTTCCTAGTATTTTGTTAGGGATTTTTACATGTATTTATCAGAAATATTGGCCTGTAACTTTCTTTTTTGTGATGACTTTGCCTGATTTTTGCATCAGGGTATTATTGGCCTTATAAAATGAGTTAGGAAGGATTCCCTCCTTTTCAATTTTTTGGAAGACTTTGAGAAGGATAGATATTAAATATTCTGGGAATGTTTTGTTGAATTCACCAGTGAAGCCATCCGATCCTAGACTTTTCTTTTTTAGGAGACTTTTGATTACTGTTTCAATTTCCTTACTTTTGATTGGTCTATTCAGGTTTTCTAATTCTTCATGATTCAGTGTACATATCTAGGAAGATTGTATGCTTCTAAGAATTTGTCCATTTCTTCTGAGTTGTCCAGTTTGGTGGCATGTACTTTTATAGTATTCTTTTATAATCCTTTGTATTTCTGTGTTATCCATTGTAACTTCTTTCATTTCTGATTTTATTTATTTGAGTCTCCTCTCTTTTTTCCTTAGTGAGTCTAATTAAAAGTTTGTCAATTCAGTTTATCTTTTCAAGGAACCAGCTCTCTGTGTCATTAATTTTTTTCTATTTTCTTTTTATTTTATTTATTTCTTCTCTGATTTTTATTATTTCCTTCTTTCTAGTGACTTTGGGCTTTGTTTGTTCTTCTTTTCCTATTTCTTTAAAGTGTAATGTTAGATTGATTAAATTTTTTTTGTTTCTTGTGGTAGACCTGTATTGCTATAGCTTCCCTCTTAGGACCACTTTTACTGCATCCCAAAGATTTTGTTATGTTGTATTTTCATTTTTTATTGTCTCTATGTAACTTTTCGTTTTCTTCGTTGTTGTTGTTAATTAACCCAATAGTTGTTCAGTTGCATGTCGTTTAATCTCTACATATTTGTGATTTTTCCAGCTTTCTTCTTGTAGTTGATTTCTAGTTTTATACTGCTGTGGTTGGACGAGATTCTTGATATGATTTTAATCTTCTTAAGTTTATGCATTTACAAACCAAGATACATCAAGGATTGCTGGAAATAACTAGAAGCTAGGAAAAGGCAAGTAAATATCAAACAATTATTGAGAATTGTTTTGTGTCCTGACATATGGTTTATACTTGAGAATGTTTCATGTGCACTTGAGAAAAATGTGTATTCTATTGTTTTGGGGGTGGGAAGCTCTATAAATATCTATTAAATTCATCTGGTCTAATTTATCATTTTAGGCTGATGTTTCCTTATTGGTTTTCTTTCTAGATTACCTATCCATTGGTATAAGTGGTGTTTTAAAGTCTCCTACTATTATTGAGTTAGTTGTCTATTTCTCCTTTTAGGTCCGTTAATAATTGTTTTGTATATTTTATGCTCCTAGGTTGGGTGCTATATGTTAATAAATATTATGTCTTCTTGATAGATTATGCCTTTTATCACTATAAAATGTTCATCTTTGTCTCTTATTACACTTTTTGTCTTGAAATATATTTTGTCTGATATAAGTATGGCTAGACCCACTTTTCTCTGGATACCATTTGCTTAGGTTATCATTTTCCACCCCCTCACTTTGAGTTTATAGCTGTCTTTGACACTGAGATGTGTCTCCTGAAGGCAGCATATGATTGGATCTTGTTTTTTTAATCCATCCAGCTACTTTGTGCCTTTTGATTGGTGAATTCAGTCCATTTACATTTATATTGATTATTAATATATGAGGACTTACTACTATCATTTTATCTTTTGTTTTCCAATTGCTCTGTATCTCCATTTTTTTCTTTTTCCTTGTGTTTCTGTATGCTATTTTAGTTTGATGGTTTTCTGTGATGTTTTTCTGTTTCTTCTTTTTTGTGCATGTGTGTTTCATCTCTGAATTTTTCTTCTGTGATTACCATGAAGTTTGTATAAAACGTCTCAAATAAAATAGTCCTTTTTCTTCTGATAGTATCCTATCTTCATTTATCTATGCAAGTTCCTTAAATTTTCTCCCCCCTTTTGTTTTGTTGTCATAAATTATCCCTTTTATATTGTATATTCATTGCAAATTTGCAGTAGCTATAGTTATTTTAATGTTCTCCCCTTTTAACCTTTGTGTTATAATTGTTTACCATCCTATTCGGAAATAGAGTTGCAATTTTCTGGCTTTGTCACCTTACTCAAAGTTTTGTCTTTTTATTTCAGGGTAGAAAATATCCTTCCAACATTTCTTGTAATGCAAGTTTTGTGGTGGTAAATTCCCTCAGCTTATTTTGTTTGGGAAAGTATTTTTCCTTCATATCTAAAGGATAACTTTGCTGGATGTATTATTCTTAGATAGTGATTTCAATGTTCCAATATTTTGAATATGCCATTCCACTCTTTCCTAGCCTGTGGGGTACTTGCTAAGAAATCTGATGATAACCAGATAGGGTTTCCTTTGTAGATTACTGTCCTTTTTTCCCTGGCTCCCTTGAGAATTCTTTCTTGTAACACAGGAGCTCCAGGCCTGGAACTTGCACCTGGGTTTGGATATTCCAGAAGAACCACCAGGAGGACCAGGGGGATGAAAGATGCCATCTGTTACTCACAATACAAGGAGATTTCAGCACTTGATCAATTGGAGCTGCAAAAAAAAGGCAGCCAGCCAAGAGCAGGCATTGTTTTATATGCAAGCAGAGAGGAGAGGGATTGCCTCATCCCTGGGAACAAGGGTTTTCCCCGTGGATGGGAGCTATTTGTGCTGCCTAGCTAGTGTTGGGAAGAACAGGACCAGCTGTCTCCTCCAGCGGAGCAGGGAGATAATGTCCATGGGAATGGCCAAAGGGCAGATAGTGCCCATGAGAGCAACGAGAAGTGTCCTTGGGGGCAAGAACAGCCTGGGGGAAGCTTTGTTCATTATCCTACTTGAGGCTGCTGACCCAATAGTCCTCTTTGCCTCCAGTGCCCATGGTGGGGCTATGTTTGAATTAACCCCACATGTCTTTATAATTAACTTTTGACAGTTTAGTATAATGTGCCTTGGAGAAGGTCTTTCTTATGTTGATATTATTAGATATTTTATTAGTTACTTGTACATGAATCTCCAATTCTTTTCCTAAGTTTGGGAAATTTTCATCAGTTATTTATTTGAATAGGCTCTCTGTTTTCTTTGTCTTCTCCTTTTCTGAGATACCTTTTTTTTTTTATTAAACAATACACTTTAACTAACTGATCAGTTAAAAAAGAAATCAAAATGGAAATTAGATTATACTTTTAAATGTATTCAAATGAAGACATGACATACCAAAATTTGTGGGATGTAGCTAAAGCAGTGCTTAGAGAGAAATTTATAGCTGTAAATGCCTAAATCAAGAAAGAAAAAAATTTCTTTTTGCTATTCACCTTAAGACACTGAAAAGAGATGAGCAAAGTAAACCTAAACCAAGCAAGAAGGAAGGGATTAATAATTATTAGAATAAAAATTAATTAAAAAATCAATGAAGGCAAAAGCTGTTTCTTTGAAAAGATCAACAAAATAAACAAATCTTTAAATAAACTGACCAAGCAAAAAAGAGAAAACTCAAATTACTAGAATTAGAAATAAAAGAGAAAATATTACTGTGTATCTGTGTTAATATTTTCTTCTTTCTATAAGGATACCAATCATTGGATTAACACTCATCTTAATCCAGTACTACCTCATTTTAGTTGATTACATTTGCAGAGATCCTACTTCCAAATAAAATCACATTCATGGATTCCAGGAGTTAAGACTACAACATATTTTTTGGAGGTCAAAATTCCACCCATAACAGATTAGATGGAAAAATTCCTATAAAAACACAAACTATTGAAACTGAGTCAAGAAAAATTAGACAATCTGAATGGACTTATAGCAAGTGAAGAGACTGAATTAGTAATAAATGAAATTACCTACTAAGAAAATCCCAGGCTGAGATGGTTTTACTGTTAAATTTTGGCAAACATTTAAATAATGCCAATTATTCACAAAATCTTCTAAAAAATAAAAAGGGGGAATAGTTCTCAACTCATTTTATGAGACAAGTTCATCCTGATTCCAAAGCCAGGTAAAGACATTAAAGAACCGAAAACTTCAGCCCAATATCTCTTATGAATATAGATTCAAAAGTCCTCGCAAGTCATAGCAGACTAAATTCATATACATATAAAATAATAATACACCATGATCAAGTGAAATTTATTCTAGGAATAGAAGGTTGATTTAACATCCATATCAATACATCGTATCAATGGAACGAAAAACAGTTCACGCTATCATCCCAATAGATGCATAAAATCATTTAACAAAATGCAATGCCCTCAACAAACAGTAATTTAAAAAATAGTAATTTTCCCATCCTAATAAAGGACATCTATGAAAATCCACAGTTAACGTCATACTTAATGGCAAAAGCCTGGATCCATTTCCCTTAAGATCAAGAACAAGACAAGTGTGTTTGCTCTCACCACTTATTTTCAAAATTTATAGTAGCTTCTATCCAGGGAAATTAGGCAAGAAAAAGAAATAAAAGGCATCCAGTTTGAAAAAGATAAGACAAAACTATTTCTATTCACAGATGACATGACCTTGTATGTAGAAAATCCTAAGGACTGTACCTAAAAACTATTACAACAAGTAATTGTGTTCTGCAAAGTTGTAAGATACAAGATCAATATATAAGAATCAGTTGTATTTATACCATCCCTGCAATGAACACTTCAAAAATGAAATTAAAGAAACAATTTCATTCATAATAGCACCCAAAGTAATAAAATACTTAGGAATAAATGTAACGAAAGAAATATAAAACTTATACTTTGAAAACTACAAATCACTGTTGAAAGATGATCTAAAATACCCCACATTGATATTAAGATAGCAATACTCCCAAACTGATCTACAGATTTAATGCAATTTCTATTAGAAATTGACAATATAATTCTAAAATTTGTATAGAATTGCAAGAAAGCTGGGAGATTTTTCAATAATCTTAAAAAAGAACAAAGATGGAATATTCACACTTCCCAATTTAAAGTTATTATAAAGCAATTGTAACCAAGACAATGTGGTACCAGTAAAAGAGTAGACATATAGATCACTGAAATAGAATAAAGAATCCAAAAGTTAACCCATACATCTACAGTTGACTGATTTTTGACAAAAGTTCTAAAAGCATTCCATGGGAAAATAAATTGTCTTTTTAACAAATGGTGCTGGGACAACCGGATAGCCACATGTGAAAGAATGATGTTGTACCCTTACCTCATACCATGTATGAAATTAATTCAAAATGGACCAAAGACCTAAATGTAACAAATAAAACTACAAAATTCTTAGAAGAAAACATTGGGGTAAATCTTCATGACCTTGGACTTGGAAAAAGATTTTTAGATATCACACCAAAAGCATGAGTAACAAAAGAAGAAGTAGATAAACAGACTTCATCAAAATTTAAAATTTTAGTGCTTCAAAGGACAACATGAAGAAAGTGAAAAGACAGCCCAGATAATAGGAAAAAATATTTGCAAATTATATATCTGCTAAGGAGCCTGTATCTGGAATATACAAAGAACTCCTACAACACCATAATAAAAAGATAAATTACTTAATTAAAAATAGGCAAAGGATCTAAGTAGAAATTCTTCAAGGAAGATATACAAATGTCCAATAAGCACATGGAAAGATACTCAACAAATTTAGTTATCAGGAAAAATGCAAAAAACACACAAACAACACACGTAAAACAACCACAATGAAATACCACTTTACACCCACTAGGATGATTAGAATAAAAAATGCAGATAAAAGCTAGTGCTGATGAGGATATGGAGAAAATGGAACCCTCATATACTGCTGGTAGGTATATAAAATGGCACAGCCACTTTGAAAGTCAGTCTGGTAGTTCCACAAACAATAAAAAAAGAGTCCACACAAAAACTTGTACATTAATGTTATAGCAGCGTTATTCATAATAGGCAAAGGTGGAAAAAACTGAAATTTCCATTAATTTGATGAATGTATAAGCAAAATGTGGTATAGCCATACAATAGAAGATTATTTAACCATAAAAAGGAATGAAGTACTGATATATCTTACAGCATGAATGAACATTGAAAACACTATACTGTGTGAAAGAAGCCAGTCGCAAAAATGCACATATTATATGATTCCATTCATATGAAAGTTCGAAATAGGGAAATCTATAGATATAGGAAGTGTATTAGTTATTCCTTAGGCTTCAAGATGTTGGGGAGATGGAGGGACAGGATAGTTAGCTAAATTGTGTAAAGTTTCTTTTTGAGTGATTAAATGTTATAAAATTGGCTGTGTTGATGGGTGCACAAATCTGTGAATACGCTAAAAATTATTGATTTGTATACTTTAAATGTATAACATATAATATGTGAATTATATCTCAACGAAGCTTAATAAAGGCTAAAAATAACTCCTCAGTGGCTCACAAATGCTTACGCAGGGTAAGTCCAAAGACATATAGAAAAGCCTGGCCTCTGCCTCTCTGTTTCTCCAAAATCTAACTCCTGCCTACCTTCTCAGCTCCTGCCTACACTTCTTATGGAACTCCTCTCTGGAACTTTACCCTTCTATCATACTGAACTCCTTGCACTTCCCTAATTATAAAAAAACTTTCTCAAAATTCTATGTCATTGCACAAGCTACTCTCTCATCTTAGAATGTCATTTCCTTATCTTCTTCCTTTCACAATTTCAAGCCTCAGCTCAGATGTCTGCACCTCCAAGAAGCCTTCTTAGATAGACCAATGTCTCTTATGTGTTTCTACAGCATCCTCTGCTCCTACTTTGTACTTATCAGAAGATACTATAATCAAATGTTTCTCCCATTATACAAGTAACTTGAAGGTAGAGACAGCATTTTTTAATCTCTGTATCCCCAGGTCCTAGCACAGTGACTATCCTATAACAAGTAAATATTTGTTGAATGGATGAATCAGTTCCCTCTCTACTCTCATCTCCCAACTCAATATATGTGTATCAGAGACCTTGCTCTTTCAGTTACCTTAACTCACTCAGATCCCACACACATCACTCATTTTCTCTTTCCATTGACTCTTTCCCTCAACCTATTGAAACTCTTTCTTGACGCCCTTCTTAAATGAGTCTTTGGAGCCTCATAGGCATTCTTTCATCACCCACTTACTACAGAACTCTACAATGCTACCAAAACTCTATGAAACCTCCTCTTTAAAAAGCTTCCCTGTTGCTAAATTCAAGGGCCCATTCTCAGAAGCTTGTTTTCCTTTAGTCTATCTTAAATCTAATATAACATGACCCCTCTCTAAACAACTCTCCAAAATTCTCTTTTCTAGTCTTCTATAACAGAATCCTATCCAGATAATCTTTCTATCTCTCAAGCAATGCCTTCTTTGTTTTCTTTACTGCTATTTCTTTGGCCTCTCCTCACATCGGTGATTCCTCAAGTTTAATCTTGGCCAACTGCATCATAATCATCATTCTCCAGAAAATGTTTTCTCTCTTATGGTTTTGTTTCCTTCCCCCATCCTTCTCTTAGCTTTGTCTCTCTGATTCCAGATTTCTGATAGACATTCCTATGTGGGATACTCAACTTCCTCTTCATCTACTGAACATTTCAGGACCAAACTTGTAAGCTCCCACTGCTAATGAACATTCCCACCCAATTTTCTTTCCTCCTTAAATGGATCAAATTTTTTTTTGCCATCTTTGACTTCTTTATCACCCTTATTCCTTAGCACCAACTGATATCTCTACATAAGCATTTTATCTCTTCCACTCCTCTTTTCTTCCCTCCAGAACCACCATTACTATACTTTTCTTTACCTTCAATACCTTATGCTTGATCTTTTATAACAGTCTTCCACCTACTCTCTCTACTTCTATCCCTCTCTGCTCTGTCATCAGTTCCAGCTACCCAATAAAGATTACTCAAACAAAAATGTAATTACATTTACCAAAAGACATGCATGAGAATGTCTATAGCAGTATATTTATAATAGCTCCAAGCTCAATACAATCTGTTTATTAATAGTATAATGGACACATGTATTGTTAAAGAGCCATATAATTTAATACTGTATTGCTTATGAAAATGAAGGAACTACAATTGCATTTAAAAAATGGATGGAACTCAAAATCAAAATGTTGATCAAAAGCTACAAGATATGAAAGAGTACATATTATATAATTCCATTTATATAAAGTTCAGTAACGGGCAAAATCATTATATGGTGTTCAAAATAGAACAGTGGTTTTTCTTGGTCAGTAATAATGCCTGGAAATTGGCACAAGAAGTCTTCTGGGGATGGTGATAAGGAAAAATAATGTTCTGTTTCTTCAGTGTATTCAGATTGTGATTATTTATTGACCTTATTACCCATGTGCTTTTCTGTATATTATAGTTTAATAAAAATGTTTTAAAAATAATAAAAGTTTCAGAGCTGGATATCTTTAAATAAACCTGATTCTGAGCTGGGTGTAATATAATGAGTGCAGCCTTTGGCACCTGACAGACCTGACTTAGAATTCCAATTCTTCCAGATAATTGTGTATGACCTTGGCTCGGTCATTTCACCAATCCTCAGTTTCCTCGTCTGGAAAATGGGAGTAATAATATCTACTTTGAATAATATTCCATTGGATGTAGCACAGCTCATTAATCCATTTGCCTACTGAAGGACATTTTAGTTGCTTTCAAGTCTGGGCAATTATGAATGAAGCTGCTAAAACACCCTGACACAGGTTTTGGTGTAGACATAAATTTTTAACTCCTTTGGGTAAATAACAAGGAGAGCAATTGGTGGATCATATGGTAAAAGTATGTTTTATTTTGAGAAACCAACAAGCTGTCTTCCAAACTAGCTATATTTTTTCATTACCATTAGCAATGAATGAGAGTTCCTGTAGCTTCACATTCTTTCCAGCATTTGGTAGTGTCAATGTTCTAGATTCTGGCCATTCCAATAGGTGTGTAGTAGTGGTGTCTCATTGTTATTTTAATTTGCATTTCTCTGATGACATATGATGTGGAGCATCTTTTAATATGCTTAATTTGCCATCTGTTTATCTTCTTTGGTGAGCTGTCTGTTAAGGTCTTTGGACCACATTTTAATCAAGTTGTTTTTCTGTTATTGTTGTTGAGTTTTTTGTATGTTGAGTTATGTGTATGTTTTGGATATCTCCCAGGAGTTTTTAACACTCAAGATAAGCTACACTAAGCCTCGAGCAACTCACTGACATTACCATTTAAGTGATACTCACATTTCCCTGCTCCAGTAGCTTCTGTTCCTGGTAAGCTATTATTTTCTCTATTTCTCTATCTCTCCAGCTTTTGGGGTGGCAGTTTGCCCTGTCACCTCAACTCTCCGATAGATCTAAGAAAAGGCATCGATTTTCAGTTTGTTCGATTCCTTTCTTGTTGTCAGTATGACAATGACAACTTCTAGGCTCTTTGCATGTTGGAACTGAAACCAGAAATTCTCCATTCAAGCATTTTTATAATAGATGCTTTGTCACATATTCCAATGTTGTGCCATCTTGTTTGCCTCTTTTCCCATGCAAGTTGAGATTTTCATGGTTCTTTGTATGTTAATAATTTTGGATTATAACTTGGCATTTTGAATATTCTGTAATGGGATTCTGGATCCTGTTGTTTTAGCAGACATTTGACTGTGTTTTGTTCAAGCCACAAGTTTCAATGTGCTTTCTGTATTCTGTAGCTCCAATGCATTTCAGTTTTCAAAGCCTTTACAGTGCTATTTGGGTATCTCCTATATGTGCACCACTCAATGGTCAGTCTAGGACCTGGACCGAGGCCTGGCAATTACCTCAGTTTTCAAAATATTTGTATGCTAAAAATGATCAGACTCACAGTTGCATAAGTCAGGATTAAGCCCAGGAATTCATAAACTTCTTTATGGAATCATTTTCCTATGCTCTATCTCTGCTATCTCCCTGGTACTTTCTGGCTCCCTGGGCATCCCATTTTCTGTCCTAAAGCTGCCCAATTCTGTAAGTGTGTTGCATACAGAGTCCAAGTAACAGGTAAATCAAGAGAGTGCAAAATAATCAGTGGAGTTTGGACTGGCTTTCTTAAATCCATAGCTCCACTGAGCAGAGTGGAAAGTTTCTCTCATTTATTTGGCTCCTACAGCTTCCTTTTGCCATTCACATTCACTGCTACCTCCTCTCTCACTGAGAAGTCACTTGTGGGCTGGAGCGTGAGAGAATGGAAAAAAAGAAAAAAAAGAACCAAGAGATTTCTTCTACTCTCTCTGAGTTCTAAGAGTTCCCTTTTTCTTGCTTTGATACAGAAGTAGAGTTTTTTTCCTGTATTTCTCTGTCTGTACTACAGGTTTTCAGTTGCATTGATGTTAGCTCAGAAGATTCCAGAGGAGGAAAAATGATAAATTTGAAGCTGGTTCAGTGGTACTTTGATTTCTGGGTTTCTTTCACTGCTGATATTTACTTTTCATAGTTCTCAAATAGCCACACATGAATTCTTTCCAGGTTTTATATTCAGTGAGAGAGAAAGGCTAGCATTTATTTACTCCATCCTACTGGAATCAGAACTCCTTAAGACAAATTTTTGAAACATATACCAGATTATTTCACTCATTACTCTCAACCCATCGTACTGACAATAAACTTAAAACACATACTTCTAAAATTTAGTGACAATCCATCCAGCTGGTTTCCTTAGGATGCAATGTAGAAACAGACAGAAAATTCATGTATATCAATATTAACCCCAATTAACAAAAGGAATATTAACACATATGGATACTTGTTATTCATATGACATAGGCTCTGATTTCAAGTAGAAGGGGGATGGAAGAAAGACATATGGTAAAACTAAATAAAAATCACAGAAATGAGATAGGGGCTTTCCTAAGGAGAAATAGTTGACTGCCAAACAAGTAAGCTCAGACATAATCCTATGGAAAGTTGCACAGAGAATAGAGCCCTGTGACATGGAGTGGCCTTGGAAAACCTCATGGAGAATATGATGCTTGAGAGAGTCTTATTTATTCATCCAAAAATATGTATTGATAATTTTTATGTGCTAGCACCTACTCTGACATTTCTTTCTCCTGTCACTCTGACTTTGAATTAAGGATGCCTTGACTTATTTAACCATGACCTTTTAAGCATTCAGAGATATTTTGTGAAATGCACCAGTAAATTTGGTTTTTGAGAGCATAATCTATATTTGATGCCCTTTATCCCTTCTAACTCCCCCATCCTCTCCCACCACCTACCCTCTGATAAACACTAGTCTACGAACATCAGTGTGCAAATACCTTTTTGGATATGCGTTTCCAAGTCTTTGGGGTAAAAACACAGTAGAAGGATTGCTGGATCATATGGTAGATTAATTCTTAGTTTTTTGAGGAACCTCAATACTGTTGTCCATAGTGGCTGTACCAATTTGCAGTGGATGAGGGTTCCTTTTTCTTCACGTCTTCTCCAACATTTGTTATTACTTGTCCTGTTGATTATAGCTAATCTAACAGGTGTGAGATGGTATCTCATTGTGGTTTTGATTTGCATTTCCCTAATAGCTAGCGATGCTGAGCATCTTTTCAAATATTTGTTGGCCATTTGTATGTCCTCTAGGAAGAAGTGTCTGTTCAGGTCCTCTGCTCGTTTTTTGATTGGATCGTTTGATTTTTTGTTGATATTGAGTTGTGTGAGTTCTTTGTATATTTTGGATATAGGCCCTTATCAGAGGCATTGCTTGCAAACATATTTTCCCATTGGGATGGTTGTCTCTTTACCTTGTTGATGAATTCTTTCACTGAGCAGAAGCTTTTTAGTTTGACGTAGTCCCATTCATTTATTTTAGCTTTTACTTCCCTTGCTTTTGAGGTCAAATTCATAAAATCCTCTTTAAGTCCAAGGTCC
Source organism: Pteropus medius (assembly GCF_902729225.1). Classification (NCBI taxonomy): domain Eukaryota; kingdom Metazoa; phylum Chordata; class Mammalia; order Chiroptera; family Pteropodidae; genus Pteropus; species Pteropus medius. Next base: position 690,683 of record NW_024346061.1, on the reverse strand, counting down.
ATGAGTTTAGTCCCTATGTTTTCTTCTATGCATTTCATTGTTTCAGGTCTTATATTCAAGTACTTAATCCATTTTGAGTTAATTTTGGTGTGTGGTGATAGACAATAGTCTAGTTTCATTTTTTTTGCAGGTGGCTTGCCAGTTTTCTGAGCACCATTTATTGAAGAGGCTTTTTTCCCCCACTCTACGTTTTTGGCATTTGTCGAAAATTATTTGCCCATATAAATATGGGATTCCTTTTTCTGGACTCTCAATTCTGTTCCACTGGTCTGTGTGTCTGTTTTGCTGCCAATATCATGCCATTTTGATTACTGTCACTTTGTAGTATAATTTGAAATTTGGCAGAGTGATGGATGCCTCCAGCTTCAATCTTTTTTCGCAAGATGGCTTTGGCAATTCAGGGTCATCTCTGCTTCCATACAAATCTGATAATTTTTTGTTTTATTTCATTAAAAAATGGCAATGGGATTTTGATGGGGATTGCATTAAATCTGTATAGTGCTTTAGGTAATATGGTCATTTTAACTATGTTGATTCTTCCAATCCAAGACTATGGAATACCTTTCTATTTCTTTGTATCTTCTTCGATTTCATTTAATAGGGTCTTATAGTTTTCATTATATAGGTCCATCACATGTTTTGTTAAATTTATTCTAGGTATTTTATTGTTTTGTTGTAGTTGCGAAAGGAATTATTTTTTCTACTTCATTTTCTGACACTTTATTATTAGAGTATAGGAACGCTATGGATTTTTGAACATTGATTTTGTATCCGGAAACTTTACTGTATTTGCTTATTGTTTCTAGTAGTGTTCTTGTGGAGTCTTTAGGGTTTTCTATATAGAGATTCATATCATCTGCAAATAGCGATGGTTTGACTTCTTCATTTCCTATTCGAATGTCTTTATATCTTTTCCTTGCCTGATTGCAGTTGCTAGGACCTCCAATGTTATATTGAATAGCAGTGGTGATAGTGGACAGCCTTGCCTTGTTCCTGATCTTAGAGGGACGGTTTTTAGCTTTTTCACCATTAAGTGTAATGTTGGCAGAGCGTTTGTCATATATGGTATTTATTATGTTAAAGTGCTTTCCTTCTATACCGATTTTGTTAAGTGTTTTGATCATAAATGAATACTGTATCTTGTCGAAGGCTTTTTCTGCACCTATTGATAAGATCATATGAGTCTTATTTTTTAATTTGTTTATGTGGTGTATCACATTAATCGATTTGCATATGTCGAACCATCCCTGTGTCCCTGGGATGAAGTCCAATTGATCATGGTGTATAATCTTTTTAATATGTTGCTGTATTCGGTTCGCTAGTATCTTATTTAGGATTTTTGCATCTGTGTTCATGAAAGATATTGGTCTGTAGTTTTCTTTCTTTGTGTCATCTTTACCAGGTTTTGGTATTAGAATAATAATTGCCTTATAAAATGAGTTTGGAAGTATTGCCCCCTCTTCGATTTTTGGAAGAGTTTGAGGAGAATAAGTATTAAATACTTGAATGTTTGGTAGAACTCACTGGTGAAGTCATCTGGTCCTAGACCTTTACTTTTTGGTAGATTTTTATTGACTGTTTCAATTTCTATACTGCTGGTTGGTCTATTTAGATTTTCCAATTCTTCTTGATTCAATCTAAAAAGATTATATTTTTCTAAGTACTGGTCCATTTCTTCTAAGTTATTAAATTTGGTATTATATACTTTTTCATAGTATTATTGCATGATCCTTTGTATTTCTGCGATGTCACTCTTAATTTCCCCTCTTTTATCCCTGATTTTGTTTATTTGAGTCCTTTCTCTTTTCTTTAGTGAGTCTAGCCAGGGGTTTGTCAATTGTATTAACCTTCTCAAACAACCAGCTCTTTGTTGCATTTATTTTTTCTATTGTTTTCTTTTTGTTTGTTTTCAATTTCATTTATTTCTGCTCTAAATTTGATTATTTCTTTTCTTGTGCTGACTTTTGGCTTCATTTGTTCTTCCTTTTCTAGTTTTTTTTTTTTCAAGAGTGCTGAAGTGTTAGGTTGCTTATTTGGGCTTGTTCTTGTTTTTGGAGATAGACTTGTAATGATATGGACTTTCCTCTTATGACCACTTTTGCCGTATTCCAAAAGTTTTGATATGTTGTACTATCATTATCATTCGTTTCTATGTATCTCTTGATCTCTCTTTTTATTTCTTCTCTGACCCAGTTATTCTTCAGTAGCATGTTGTTTACTCTCCATGTATTTGAGGTTCTTCCTGATTTCTTTTTGCATTTGAACTCTAGTTGCAAAGTATTATGATCAGAGAATATGGTTGGTATGATTTCAACCCTCTTATATTTGTTAAGGCTATTTCTGTGTCCCAGTATGTGGTCGATTCTTGAGAAGGTTCCACATGCACTAGAGAAGAATGTATAGGCAGCTCTTTTGGGATGAAAGGCTCTGTAAATGTCAATTATGTCCAGTTGGTCTAATGTATCATTTAAGGATGTTATTTCCTTATTAATTTTCTGTTTGGATGATCTGTCCATATCCGACAGTGGGGTATTTAGGTCCCCTACTACAATAGTGTTTTGGTCTGTTTCTCTCTTTAGTTCTGTTAGTAATTGCTTTACATATTTCGAGGCTCCCTGATTGGGAGCATAGATATTAATAAGTGTTCTGTCTTTTGGGTGCATGATTCCCTTTATCATTATGAAGTGTCCCTCAGTATCTTTCTTTACTTTTTTTTTTTAATTTTGAAGTCTATTTTGTCTGATATTAGTACCGTTACGCCCGTTTTTCTCTGAATGCCATTCGCTTGATATATCGTTTCTATCCTTTCACTTTGCATCTATATTTGTCTTTGGAGCTGAGGTGTGTCTCCTGGAGGCAGCATATGGTTGGGTTTTGTTTTGATCTATCTGCAACTCTGTGCCTTTTTATTGGTGAGTTCAGTCCATTTACATTTAGGGTGATTACTGAAATATGAGGTATCTCATAGACATTTTATCTTTTGCTTTCTGGTAACTCGATGTTTCCATTGCTTCCTTGTCCTTGTGTTTCTGTTTTCTTTATTTTGGATGGCTTTTGTGGTTTTTGCCTCTGGTTCTTCTTATTTTATGTTATATACTTCAGTTCTGAATCTTCTATGTGTGGTTACCATTTCAAATATGTAAAGGATTGTTATATATATACAGTCATCCATTTTCTTCTGCCCATGTCTTATCTCCATTCCCCTTTGTGAATTTAGATCTTTGAATCCTCTCCTTTTCAGTCATTGTTATCTCAATTTGTCCCAATGTATGCTGAATGTTCATTACTATCTTGCTATAGCAATTCTCTTCTTATTTTTTAAGCTTATAATGCCCTGTTTTTAGTAAGGGTTGCACTCCTCTGCTTCTACATGCCTAATAGTCACTTTACTCCTGATTATGTATTTTTTTTTTGTCATTTTGTTTTAGGTGTGCTGACCTCCCTCATTATTTCCTGTAGTGCAAGCCTCATAATGGAGAATTCCCTCAATTTTTGTATGTCTGGAAAGGTGTTTATCTCTCCTTCATATCTAAAGGAGAGTTTAGCTGGACATATTACTCTAGGCTGGTAGTTCCTTTCACTTAAAAGTTTAAATGTTTTAATTCCATTCTTTTCTGGCTTGCAAGGTTTGTGCTGAGAAGTCCGATGATAATCTAATGGGTTTTCCTATATAAGTTACCGTTTCCTTCTTCCCGGCTGCCCTGAGAATTCTCTTTGTCATTGATTTTTGATAACTTTAATACCATGTGTCTTGGTGAAAACCTTTTGGCGTTGAATTAATTGGGTGTTCTGTTGACTTCTCGAATTCCAATCTCTAGCTCATTTCTTAGATTTGGGAAATTCTCGTCCACTATTTGACTGAAAATGCTTTCTAGTCCCTACTCTTTTTTCTTGCCTTCAATAGTGCCCATTATTCTCATGTTTCCTCTCTTGATGGTATCAACTAATTCTTGTATTTCCCTTTCATTATTTTTCATTCTTCGATATCTCTCTTCTTCTTTTAAATTTATTTCTAGATTTCTGTCTTTGATGTCACCGATCCTTTCCTCCATTTGGTTGACTCTGTTTCCCAAACCTGCTATTTCATTTTTAAACTCTTGCAGTGTGTTTTTTTTGTTTGTTTGTTTTTAATCTCCAGAAGATCTATGCTGTTCTTTTTGACGATTTCAATCTCCTTTCTGAAGAACTCATTCTGCTCATCTAGCTGTTTTATCAATTCCTGAAATTCTTGATATGACTTGTTTCATATCTCATTGAATTTTTTTTCAGAAGTACCATCCTGAATTCTCTGTCATTTAAGTTGCATATTTCTATGTCTGTAATCTTATTTTCTGGAGATTTTCCTCTTTCTTTCTGAAATGCTTTGTCACCTTGGTTGTTCATGATGTTTAATGGACTACTTCTCCACCTGGACAGATGATGGAAATATATTCTGCCTTTTTTCCAGAAAGATTTATTATACAAATGTCTCTCTTTAGCCTGCTGCAAAGAAGGTGCTTTTCTTTTGGTTTCAGTAGGTGGCATCTAAGCCTCTCGGATCCCTGGTTTATATAAAGCCTTAATAATGCCTTTTTTATTTTCTGATAGATATTTAATCATGCTTGCTACCCTCAGTTTCAGTCCCTGCCAGTGACAGCGACAGTTTCAGTAGCGTTTGCTCAGATTCCCTAGGGCTCCGCGGTGTTCAGTCTTGGAGGTTATGGGGGAATAGGCACTTTGGTCTGTGGTTGGGGGCTGTGGCTCAGCTTTGGTTTTGCAAGCACAGCCAGTAAAAATCAACTATTGTTTTCTGCCATCCTGTTTCTCTGCTTTCTGCCCTGATGACTGGGCCCTGCCACTAGTTGCGTGGAACTCACAACTCTCCCAAGCAGGGATGTTTGGGAAATCGCCACACTTTCTCCTCACCACCGCCCCACCCCCCTCCTACTGGTAGCTCCGTGAGCTGCTAGAAGCAGCTTCTTTATTTCTCCTAGTCCACTGCCGACATCCGTAGTTCCTACCTGTGATAGCTCTTATGCTCAGATCGCATGCTCAGACATGCTGGTGTGCAGTTTGGGTGTTTTTTGTTGAGTTTTAGATGTTCATTTTATTGTCGTTTCTGGGGGAGAGATGCAGGGACGCCTCACTCTGCTATGCTTCCGAAATGTGATGATAATCACATTAAATGTCAATGGTATACATACACCAAGAGATAACATCAGTAAAGTGAAAAGACAACCCACAGAATGGGAGAAAGGATTCATGCATGAATCATATACCTGGAAAGGACTTGCATGGGGGCTACATAATGAATTTTTAGAACTAAACAATAAGAAGGCAAATAACCCAATTTTTAAATGAGAAATTATTTGAACAGACATTTCTCCAAAAACTGATATACAAATATCCAATAAGCATATAAAAAGATGTTTAGCATCATTAATTATTAGATAAATGTACTTCAAAACCACAATAAGATAACACTTCACACACACCAGTCACTTGTAATAAAAAAGGCAAAAAATACTAAGTGTTGGTGACCTTTTGGAGAAGTGGGAAACTTCACACATTACTAGTTGACATGTAAAATAGTTCAAACCCTTTGAAAAAATTTTGACAGTTCCTCAAAATCTTAAACATAGAGTGACCCAACAAACATACCCATTTGCTTAAGAGAATTGAAAACTTAAGTCCACACAAAAATTTTTACATGAATGTTCATAGTAGCATTGTTCGTAATAGCCAAAGAATGGAAATAAACCAAACTTCCATCAACTCATGAATGAGAAAAAGAAGGTATGTCTCCACAATGGAATATTTGGCAACAAAAGAGAATGAACTATTGGCACATGGTACAACACGGATGAACTTTAAAAACATGCTATGTGAAAAAAAAAAACAACACAATTTTATGAATACATTTATATAGTGTTACAAATAAAAAAATATACAGAGACAGAAAGCTGTAGTAGGCTAGTACTGCAGGGCAAGAGGATAATTGGCAGATGGGGAATTTCTGCTAATGTGTTTGGGGATCATTTTTATATAAAACTTAAAAATAGATACACAGGAATTTGCAAAGACGGTAAAAAAATGTCTCATGTACCCCTCATCTAGTTTCTCTGATGTTTACATCTTACATAATTATAGTGCAGTATCAAAACCAGGAAGTTAACATTGATACAAAGTTAGCAATGTATAGTTACTGTGTATAGCAATGTTAGTGTGTATAGTTCTGTGTTATTTTATCACATGTGTAGATTCCTGTAAATGCCATCACAATTAAGGTACAAAACTATTCTATCACTACAAATATCTCCTCATAATCCCTTTATGATTATACTCACCTCATCTATCCCCAAATTTCTTATTCCCTGGTAACCACTGATCTATTTTCCATTTCTATAGTTTTGTTATTTTAAGACTGTTATATAAATGGAATAATACAGTATGTTATCTTTTGAAACTATCTTTTTTTTTTACTCAGTGGAAAGCCCTTGAGATCCATCCAAGTTGTTACATATAACAGTAATTTGTTACTTTTTGTTACTATATGGTATTCCACGCTATTGACATATGACAGTTTGTTTAACGATTCACCCATTTCAACACTTATTTCCAATTTTCTTGGTTATTATAAATAAAGCTGGTTTGAGCAATTGCGTACAATTTTTTTTTTGCCCGGATATAAGTTTTGATTTCTCTGGAATAAATATCCAGGAATGAAATTCGAAGGTTGTTTGGAATGTATATGTTTAGTATTTTTTAAAATGCCAAAGTGTTTGTTGAGAGAAGGCTGTTAAAGTCTCCAATTATGTGAATTTATCTAATTCTTCTTTCAGTTCTATCAGTTTTTGCTTCACACGCCTTGCAGCTGTTATTTGTTGCATACGCATTTCAGATTGCAAAGTGTTCTTGGTGGATTGACCCTTTTATCATTATGTAATGTCCCTCTCTCATTATTTTCTCCGTTCTAAAGTCTACTTTATCTAAAATTAATTTAGCTATTCCTGCTTTCTTCTGATTAATGTGTGCATGATACATATTTTTCCATTCTTTTAATTATCACCAACATATATCATCATGAAGTGAGTTTCTTACAGACAGTATGGAGTTGAGTCTGTTTTTTAGTCCATTTTGCCAATCTCTGTCTTTCATTTAGTGCATGTAGACCATTTTCATTTAGTAATTATTGACAAATTAGGACTAAATCATGTCAATTTTTGTTTTCCATTTTTTATCTCTGTTTTTTTTCTTTTTTTTTTCCTTTTTTCTGATTTCTTTTTCTTCGTTCCTATGCGTTATTTGAATGGTTTTGTTAAAAATCTGTACTGTCTATGGCCATGCCACCCTGAACAAGCCTGGTTAGTACTTGGATGGGAGACCACCTAGGAAGACCAGGTGCTGTAGGCGTAAAAAATAAGAGCTTGTAAGCTGAAAAGTTCCTTGCAATCTGTGAGGTCAACCAAGGGCTGCCTCACCTAAAAAAAAAAAAATCTGTACTTATTTATCTATAATACTTTTAAGCGCATATCTTTGTATAGGTTTTCTTGGTGGTTGTACTAAATGAGATATATAAACCTTACTTCCCTTTACACCATTTTACACCACCTCATCAGTTAAATATTTCCTCTGTATACACTGCAAACAACATTAGACATTGTTATCATTTTTGCTTCAATCATCAATCATAACTTAGAAAATTCAAGACGAGGAGCAAAATCTACCATATTTTAACTTCTTCCACTGTTTTTTTTTCCTTTCTAATGTTCCAAGATTCCTTATTTTATCATTTTCATTCTGTCCTAATAATATCTTTTAGTAATTCTTTTAGGGTATGCAAACCTGTTGGTGACAAATTCTTAGTTTTCCTTCCTCTAAGAATTTTGATTTTTGTTTCATTCCCAAAGGATATTTTTCTGGATATATAATTTGAGGTAGACCGATTCTTCCTTTAAGCTCTTGAAAAATGTTGTACGTACTTCCTTCTGACCACCATGGTTTTTGATAAAAAATATGCTGTCTTTTGAATTGTTTCTCCTCTCTAGTCAATGTGTTCTTTCTATTTGGCTGTTTTTAAGATTTTTGTTTTTACAGAAGTTTGGCTATAACGTGTCTTGACATAAGTTCATTGGGTTTATTATGCTTTAGTTCACTTAGCTTCTCAATTGTGTAGGGATTATGTCTTTTGATAAACTTTGGAAAGTTTCAATGACTATATTTTTGAATAATTTTCAGCCTTTCTCTCTTTCCCCTCCCCTTCCGGAACTCATAGGACATGAATGTTATGTCTTTTGTTGTTAGCCAACAGTCTAGGACACTCAATTCATTTTATTCCATCTACTTTCTCTGCTATTCCAATGGGGTAATTTCTATTTTTCTATCATCAAGTTCACTTATTCTTTCCTCTGTCTTTTCCATTCTTCTGTTGAGCCCATCCACTGAGATCTTAAATTTTGTCATATTTTTTACTTATAAAATTTCCATTTGATTCTTTTATATGTATTCTATGTTTTTGCTGAGACATTCTTCTGTTTTCATTTTTTAAAAATATGTTCAAGATTGTTCATTGAAGTATTTTTATGATAATTAACTTTAAAATCTTTGTCAGATAATTCTAACATCTGTGCCATCTTGTTACTAGTGTCTGTTTATTGTTTTTTGGCATTCAAGTTGAAATCCTCTTGGTTCTTGTTATGTTGATGACTTTCAATTGAAAGTTGGACATTTGGGGTATTCTGTTATAAAAGTCTGGATCTTATTTAAATCTTGTGATTTAGAAGGCCTCCTCTGACACCACTCTTTTTGTGCTGCCTCATTACTAACAGGTGGATGCGGAAGTACAAGTTCCCCACTTGACTTCTGTTGATACCTGGTGAGAAGGGACTTCTTGTTATTCCTGGGTGGAAGTAGGAATTCACTGGTATGATGTCATTCCTTGGATCTAAAGGGACCCTAACTGTTCTACCTTCTTTAATTCACTTTTTCAATATTTCTAAGTTATATTTTATGTATAATGTCTAGGGTTTTTATCTGTATGTAGTTGGAGGAATATGGAAATATATCTCTACTTCATCTTTCCTGTGGTATAAATTTGAGGCATTTCTTTAGATGGTGATGAAAAATTTTAAACTCTCCATATACTAAACATCATTGGAGTGTATACTTTCAAAGAGTAATTTTATGTTATGTGAATCTTTCTCAGAAAGATTTATTATATAAAGGTCTCTCTTTAGCCTGCTGCAAAGAAGGCACTTTTCTTTTGGTTTCTAGTAGGTGGTGTCTAAGCCTCTTGGATCCCTGGTTTAATGCCTTAATAATGCCTTTTTATTTTCCAGTAGATATTTAATCACGTTTGCTACCCTCAGTTTCAGTCCCTGCCAGTGTCAGCAACAGTCTCGGTAACATTTGCTCAGATTCCCCTGGTGCTCCTCTGTGTTCGGTCTCAGAAGTTATGATGGAAGGGGCCTTCTGGGTTAGAAGTTGGAGGCTGTGGCTCAGCCTTGGTTTTGCAGTCGCAGCCGGTAAAAATCATCTGTTGTTTCTCTGCGGTCCCGTCTGCTTCTCTGTTTTCTGCCCTTATTACTGGGCTTGCAGACAACTGCGTGGAACTCACAGCACTTCCAGGAAGGCCTGTACAGGGAAGTCGCTGCACCTTCTCCCCTCCCACTCTTCCTGCAGGGAGCTCCAGAGGCTATGAGAGGCAGCTTCTTTATTTCTCCCAGTCCACAGCCCAACATCCAGGGTTCTTACCTGTGGTAGCTCTTATACTCAGATTCCATGATCAGACGTGCTAGTGTGCAGTTTGGGTGTTTTTCGTAGAGCCCTAGTTGTTCAGCTTATTGTTGTTTCAAGGGGAGATATCTGAGGATGCCTCTGACTCTGCCATGCTTCCCAGAATTCACGCCTTTCTTTTTCTTATAGATGTTTAGTCACGCTCGCTACTCTCCGTCTCAGTCCCTGTCAGTGTATGTGACAGTTTAAGTAGCATTTGCTCAGATTCCCCTGGTGCTCCACAGTGTTTGGTCTTGGAGGATATGAAGGAAGGAGCCCTTTGGGTTGGGGAGCGAGGGCTGCGGCTCAGCCTCACATTTTGCAGCTGCAGCTGGTAATAATCAACTGTTGCTTCTCTGCCCTCCCCACTTCTCTGCAGTCCCTACTTCTCTGCTTTCTGTCCTGATCCCTGGGCACTGCCACCGGCTGCGTGGAGCTCACAGCTCTCCCTGGTAGGGCTGTTCAGGGAACCCATCGCACCTTCTCCCCACCCCCCTCCTCCTGCTAGGAGCTCCATCTGCAAGAGGCAGCCTTTTTGTTTCTCCAAGTCTATCCCCCACTTCCCAGGTTTCTGACCAGTGGTAGCTCTTATGCGCAGATCCTTTGCTCATATGTGCTTGTGTTGGGTGTTTTTTGTTGAGTTTTAGATGTTCAGCTCGTGGTTGTTTCAAGGGGAGAAATCTGGTGATATCTCTCACTCTGCCATGTTTCTGTCACCACTCTCTGTGAACATTATTTATCCAAGGTCACCATGGAAGACTTCTACTGCTTACATCCTATTCTCCTCCCCCTCTGGGCTCACAAAAGGCTGAGACTTTTTACTATTTCACTACTTTTGAATAATGATTTGTGAGAAGAAACAATTAAGCATTTAAATGCTGGTACGAGACTCTTTAAATCTCTCTTCCTGTGTTTCGGCAACTGAAAAGACATCAAGTTCCAGATGGCATGGCTGCTGAACAGCTTGAGCTCCTGCTTCCTCACTGCCTCTGGAGGTACTTGGTAAGTCCCTGCTGGATCCTAGTTCCTCAGCTTTTGCATTATTCAATGAATAATTGTTCAATGAAATAATGAAGTCAATCAACCTCTGTAATGCAGTTCCAAGGGAAATGAACTCTATTTTTCTCACCACTCTATCCAATCCATCATCTAGTCCTACTGCCTCTACCTCCAAAATATATCTCAAATTTAGTCAACTTTCACTTAACCCTCTACTGCTGCAACCCTAGTACGACTTACCAAAATTTTTAGACTGGACTATTTTGGAAGCCTCCCAACTGGTCTTTCTACTTTTATACTTGACTCCTACAATAAAAACTTCAAACAGCAGTCAGGGGGTCTTGTTTTTGTTTGGGGAGGTTTTTTATTTTTAAAATATTAATTACCAGGTTTATTCTTCTACTTTTTAAAAAAAGTTCTCCATCTACCACAACCACAATCAGGATATTAAACAATTACATTACCAATAAAAGTAATTCAGGCTATGCCTTCATAGAGCCTTTCTCTCTCTCTCTCACTCTCTCTCTCTCTCTCTCTCTCTCTCTCTCTCTCTCTCTCTCTCTCTCCCCCCTAGGAAAACACTTATCTATTTTTATTACTATAGTTTTACCTTTTCAAGAATGTCATATAAATGGAATTATACAATATGTTACCTCTTGTGACTCACCTTCTTTTACTCAGCATGATGTCTTTGAGATTCATCCAAGTTGTTGCATGCGTCAATAGTTAATTCTTTTTGGTTGTTGAGTAATATTTCATTGTTTGGATGTACAACAGTTTGGTTATCTATTTCACCTGTGGAAGGCCATCTGAGTTGTTTCCCATTTGGGGCTATTATGAATGGATCTGCTATAAACGTTCATACACGAGTTTGTATGTGAACATAGTTTTTTTTTTTTTCACATTTCTCCAGGAGTGAGATTGCTAAATCATGTGGTAAATATATATTTAATTTTATGAAAAACTGCCAAACCATTTTTTACATGACTGTATCATTTTGCATTCCCATAAGAATTGTATGAGCACTTCAGTTGCTTTCCATCCTCACTAGCAATTGGTATTGTTGATAATTTTTATTTCAGCCATTCTAATAGGTATGTAGTAGTAGCTCATTATGATTTTAACTCTTATTTTCTTAACGGCTAATGATATTGAACATCTTTTCATGTGCTTATTCAACATCCTTATATTCACTTTAGTGAATTTGTTCAAGTCTCCTCCCACACAAACCTTTTAAAGTTAGGTTGTTTGATTTATTGTTGAGCTTGAGCTTGTTGGATATATGATTTGCAAATATATTCCTAGTCTGTAGCTTGCCTTTTCATGCTCTTAAGAGCATCCTTTAAAGAGCAAAAGTTTTTAATTTTGATTCATTCTAATTTGTCTACACTTTCTTTCTTACTTGTGATATAATCCCTAGGAACTTTTCATCTAATCCTAAATCACCAAGATTTTCACCTATGATTCCTTCTTAAAGATTAATAGTATATCTATGATCTACTTTGAGTTAATTTTATATAAAGTTTAGATAAAGGTCCATTTATTTATCTATGGATGTCCAATTATTCCTACACTGTTTGTTAAAAAGACTATATGTTTCTCCATTTAATTGCTATTGTGCCTTTGTTGAAAATCAAATGGCCATATTTCCATGGATGTATTTCTGGACTCCCTATCCTATTCCTATTTGTCTATCACTTTGACACTTCCATACTGTCTTGATTGCTATAGCATTACAGTAATTCTTTTTATTCTCTTCCATTAATAATTTATCTGTTTATTTGCCAATATATGCTGTCTTGATTACTGCAGCTTTATAGTATGCCTTTAGGTTAGTGTCCGTCTTCTGACTTTGTTCTTTTTTTTTCAATACAGTGGTCCCCCTCATCTGCAGTTTCAGTTATTCAAGGTCAACTGGGATCCAAAATTACTAAATGGAAAATTCCAGAAATAAACAATTCATAAGTTTCAAATGACATACCATCTTGAATGGCATGATGAAATTTCAAGCCATCTCACTCTGAAAATCATCCTTTTGTCTAGAGTATCCATTCTGTATATGCTACCCACTATTACTCACTTAGTAGTCTTCTTGGTGATCAGATCAACTGTTGCAGTATTACAGGGCTTGTGTTCAAGTAACCCTTATTTTACTTAATAATGGCCCCAAAGTGCAAGAGTAGTGATGCTGGCATTTCGAATATGCCAAAGAGAAGACGTAAAGTGCTTCCCTTAAGTGAAAAGGTGAAAGTTCTCGATTTAATAAGGAAAGAAAAAATGTATGCTGAGGTTGCTAAGATCTACAGTAAGAATCTTCTATCTATGAAATTGTAAAAAATGAAAAAGAAATCCATGCTAATTTGCTGACAGAGAGAGAGACCACATCTCCATAACTTTTATTACACTGTTATAATTGTTCTATTTTATTATTTATTGTTGTTAAACTCTTACTATGTCTAATTTATAAATTAAACTTCATTGTAGGTATGTATATACTGGAAAAAACATAATATATGTAAGGTTCAGGATTATCTGTGGTTTTAGGCATCTACTGGGGGTCTTGGAATGTATTCTTCATGGATAAGGAAGGACTCCTGTATATTTTCTTGGCTATTTTGTCTTTTGCCTTTCCATAAAAAAGTTTGAATCAGTTTGTTGATAATTACAAAATAAGTTGCTTGGTTTTTTTTGTTGTTGTTGAAATTACATTAAATCTATAAATCAAGTTGGGAAAAGTTGACATCATAACAATATTGAATTTTCTTAGCCATGAATATGGAGTATCTCTCCATAACTATATATTTTCTTTGATTTTTTGCATCAGAGTTTTATAGTTTCCTCATATATATTCTGTATATTTTGTTAACTTTATGCCCAAGTCTTTCTTCCCTCCCTCCTTTCTTTCTTTTTCTTTCTTTCTTTCTTTCTTTCTTTCTTTCTTTCTTTCTTTCTNATGGATTTTCTGTTTCCAATTTTATTAAATTTGATTCTAGTTTTTATTATTTCTTTTCTTCTGCTTCCTTTAGGATTATGTTGTGTTTCTTTCTCTAGTTTCCCAAAGTTAAGGCTAAGATTATTGGTTTCGTATTTTTCTTCTTTTTAAAAATATGCATTCAATGCTATAAATATCCCTCTAAACACTAATCTTGCTGCATCTCACGTTTTGATAAGTTGTGTTTTCATTTTAATTTAGTTAAAATATTTTTAAAATTTCTCATGGGATTTCTTCTTTGCCTCATTTGTTATTTAGAAGTGTGTCGCTCAATCTACAAATATTTTGGGATTTTTTTCAGCTATCCTTGTTATTAGCTTCTAATTTAATTCCATTGTAATCTGAAAGCATACTTTGTATGATATGTATTCTTGTATATTTGTTACGATGTGTTCTGTGGCCCAGAATGTGGTTTATCTTGGTGTCATTCCATGTGAACTTAATGATAATATGTATCCTGCTGTTATTGGATGAAGCATTCTATAAATGTCAATGAGATCTATTTGATTGATGTTGCTGTTGAGTTCGGCTATATTCTTACAGATTTTCTGCCAGCTGGATCTGTCAATTACTGATAGAAGGGTTTTAAAGTCTTCATCTATAACGAATTCATCTATTTCTTCTTGTGTATCAGGTTTTGCCTCACATATTTCATTCCTCTGTTTTTATGTGCATACAGTTTCAGAGTGGTTATATCCTCTTAGATAATGGACTCCTTAATCAGTATGTAATGTCTTTCTTTATTTCTAATAAATTTCCTTTCTCTGAAGTCTGCTTTGTCTGAAATTAATATAGTTATTTCAGCTTTCTTTTGGTTAGAATCTTGGCATATTTTTCCATTCCTTTATATTTAATTTATTTGTTTCTTTATATTTAGAGTAAGCTTCTTTTAGACGGCAGATATTTGGGTCTTGTTTTTATTTATCTCTCCTGAGAGTCTCTGCTTTTTAATTGATGTAGTTATATCATGCACATTTAAAGCAATTATTGATATAAGATTAATGTTTACCATTTTTTGTATTTATTGAACTTGGTTTTTTTGTTTCTTTTATCTTCTCTTTCCCTATATACTCTGATTCCAATTAAGCATTTTGTATGATTTCATTTTCTCTCCTTTCTTAGCATATCAAATATACTTCTTTTTATAATACTTTTAGTGGTTTCCCTAGAGTTTACCAGATACACTTTCATTTAAGTCAACATTAAAATACTGTGTACTGATTCACAACAAATATAGATACTTAATAACAGAGTATTCTCAGTTCCTCCCTCTCATTCTTCATAATGTCTCTGTCATTCATTTCACTTATCCATAAGCTACAATCACTGAATACATTGTTGCTATTATTATTTTGTACAAACAGTTATCTGTGAAATGAGGTAGGAATAAGAAAATTAAAATATTTTATTTTACCTTCATTTATTCTTTCTCTAACATTATTCTTTTATCTAAATCTGAGTTTCTGACGTATAATACTATTTTCCTTCTCTCTTAAGTTTTTAAACATTTCTTGTTAGGAAGGACTACTAGTGACAAATTTCTATAATTTTAATTGGTCTGAAGAGGTCTTTATTTCTGCCTTACTTCTGAAGAATGCAGAACTGTAGTTTGGGGGGGGGTCCTTTAAAACTATTTCACTCCACTCTCTTTGTGGTTGTATGGTTTCTGAAGAGAAGATTAATGCAATTCTTATATTTGCTCCTCTATAAATAAGGTGTTTTATTTTTCTCCAGCTTCTTTCAAATTTTTCTTTTTGTTTTTAATTTTATGCAGTGTGAATATGATGCCCTCAGTGCAAATTCTTTGATATTTATCCTGCATAATGTTCTCTGAACTTCTTGGGTCTGTGACTTGGTGTCTGTCATTAATTTTGGAAAATACTAAGCCATTATTACTCTAAATACTTCTTCTGATCCTTTCTCTCTTCTTCTGGTATTCCATTACACATATGTCACACATTTGCTAATTGTTCCAAGTGTTTAGATATTCTTTTATGTATTTTTCATTCCTTTTTCTCTTTGTACTTTAGTTTTGGAAGTTTCTATTGACATACTTTCAAGCTCACTGACTATTTCCTTGATTGTATACAGTCTAGTGGTGAACCCATTAAGAGCATTCTTCATTTCTCTTACAGCATTTTGATTTCTATAATTTCCTTTTGATTCTTTCTGCTTATATTTCCAATCTGTTCTTTCATGTTATCCACTTCTTCCATTAGAGCCCTTAGCATATTATTCATACTTCTTTTGAATTTCTAGTCTGATAATTCCAAAATCTCTGCCATATCTAAATTTCATTTTGCTGCTTGCTTTGTCTCTTCAGACTGTTTTTGTTTTGTTTTGTTTTTGCCTTTTACCATTCCTTGTGATTTTTTTTGTTGAAAACCAGATGATGTATCAGGTAATAGGAACTGAGGTAAATATGTCTTTAGTGTGAGGTTTTTTCTGTCTATCTGGCTGGGAATTAGGCTGTGTTTAATATTTTCTGCAGATATAACTTTTCAGAAGCTTCAATTTCCTTGAGTGTCCTCATTTTTGTCTCTCCTGTTATCTTGGCGTTTGCCTAGAAGCTCTTTCCTTGATAGAGTCTGCTGTTCTTTCAGCTGTAATCTGCTGTTATTATAATGGAGCTCTTTTTTTTATGGTTTTCCATATTTTTTATTTTTCAATTACAGTTGGCATTTAATATTATTTTATTTTAGTTTCAGGTGTACAGCATAGTGATTAGACATTTATATAATTTACAAAGTGATCTCCCCAGATAGTCTAGTACCCACCATACATAGTTATTAAAATATTATTGACTATATTCCCTATGCTGTAATTTACATCACCATGACTATTTTGTAACTGTTAATTTGCCTTCTTAATCCCTTCCCTTCTTTCACCCTGCCCCCCAAACCCCGCTTGCAGCAAACATCAGTTTTTGCTCTGTGTCTATTAATCTGTTTCATTTTGTTTGTTCATTTATTTTGTTCTTTAGATATAAGTAAGAGCCTACGATATTTGTCTTTTTATGCCTGACTTATTTCACTTAGCATAATACCCTCTAGGTCTATCCATGGCATTGCAAATGGAAAGATTTTATTGTTTATGGCTGAGTAATATTCCATTGTATATGTGTACCATAACTTCTTTAACCAATTGTCTATTAATGGACACTTAGGTTGCTTCCATTTCTTGGCTGTTGTAAATAGTGCTGCAGTGAACATAGATGGCCTTATATCTTTACAAATCAGTGTTTTGGTTTTCTCTGGATAAATACCATGAGTACAATTACTGGATCATAAGGTAGTTCTATTTTTTTTTATTTTTTTAGGAACCTCCAAACTGTTTTCCACAGTGGCTGTACCAATGTGCAATCCCACCAACAGTGCATGAAGGTTCCTTTTCTTCTACATCCTCTCCAATACTTGTTGTTTGTTGATTTATTGATGATAGTCATTCTGACAGGTGTGAAATGATATCTCACTGTGGTTTTAATTTGCATTTCTCTGATGATTGGTGACATTGAGCATCTTTTCATATGTCTATTGGTCATCTGAATGTCCTCTTTGGAGAAATGTCTGTTCAGGTCTTCTGCTCATTTTTTAATTGGACCATTTGCTTTGTTTGGTGTTAAGTTGTATGAGTTCTTTATAAATTTTGGATATTAATCCCTTATTGAATGTGTCATTAGTGAATATCTTCTCATTCAGTAGGTTGTCTTTTCATTGTTTTAGTGTTCATTTCCTTTGTTGTGCAAAAAAATATTTTGCACCCTTCTCTCACTTTTCTCCTTCTGGAATATAAATTATTCTATTTGTTCTGGGATATCAATTATTCTGTTGTGTTTTTTTTTTGATGGATTTCCCTAGATCGCATAGGCTTTCTTTGCTTTTTAAATACTTTTTCTTAATTCTCCTCTAACTGGAATATTTCAAAATTCTTATTTTCTAACTCACTTATTCTGTTTTCTTTTTTTTTTTCAACTACAGTTGACATTTAATACTATTCTATATTAGTGTGCAAAAACTTTTGTTTGATGTAGTCCAATTTGTTCATTTTTCCTTTTGCTTCCCTTGCCTGAGGAGATATATCAGGAAAAAATGTTACTAAGAACAGTGTCAGAGAGTTTACTGCTTATATTTTCTTCTAGGAATTTTACGGTTTCAGGTCTTATGTTTAAGTATTTAATCCATTTCGACTTTATTCATGTATATGGTGGTATAAAGAAGGTGATATAAAGGAGCCCTTTTTTATGTTGTGGTTAGGTGCCTGGAGAAGGGAAATATTATCTAATCTTGTGATTAGGTGTCAGCCTTTTAGTCAGCCTGTCTTTTTATCCAATTTGATAATCTCTCATTTTTATTGATTTTTTAAATCCATTAATGTTGAATATTATTACTGATAGATTAGATTTATGTCTGTCTGTAATTTTGCTTTTTGTTTCTGTATGTCTCATGTCTTTTTCTCTGTTCCTCCTTTAATACCTTGTCTTGCATTAAGTGAATATTAGTGTAACGTTTTAATCCTGTTAATGATTTTTTCACTATATATTTTTAGTTATATTCTTATTGGATTCTCTGAGAATTACTATATATATCTTAACTTATCAGAATCTACTGCAGATTTATACTAACTTGATTCCAGTATGATGTAAAAACTTTATTCCTATAGAATGCTATTTTCTCCTGTTTTGTGCTTTTATTGTTATATATATTACATCTATATATGATAAAACCATTAACACATTGTTTTAATTATTCCATTATATATCTATATATTTGAAAGAAGCTGAGACAAGAAAGGACAGCAATATACACACACACAGTGTATTATATTAGCCTTCTTAATTAAACATTGTTGTCTGCCTTTGTTTCCTCCTGTATATTCAATTTATCATCTGGTATCGTACTCCAAATCAACTTATATCCTACCTACATCCTTTGTCCTTTAATTTTCAAACAGATCACATTTTATATGTCGTATAGACCTCAAATATGATCATTTACATAATTGATTTATGTGATTGCTTTTTAAATCAACTATGCTGTTATTTATAATTTCTTGCCTAATTATCTTTATCGGTGTTCATTATTTCTTTTATGGATTTGCGTTGTTATCTCTTGTCACTTTTTTCAGCCTGAAGAATTTTCTTTAGTGTTTCTTGCAAATTAGGTCCACTAACAACAAATTCTCTCAGGTTTTGTTGATCCAAGAATGTCTATTTCCCCTGCACTTATTTATTCTTTATTTTTTATTATGTTTATTGGGGTGACATTGGTTAATAAAATTACATAGGTTTTCAGTGTACAATTAAATAATGCATCAAATGTATATTGTATTGTGTGTTCACCCCCCAAGATCAAATTTCTTTCTGTCACCATATATTTGACCCTCTTTATCCTTATCTACTTCCTCTTCTCATTTTCTCTGGTAACCACCAAACTGTTGTCTGTTTCAATGAGTTTTTGTTTGTCGTGTTCTTTTGTTGCTTTCAGTTTTATATTCCACACATAAGTGAAATCATGTTTCTCAACTAGTTTTACTGAATATAAGATTCCTGCTTGATGGGATTTTCCCCGCCACTTTGAAGGTGTCATGCCACTGTTTTCTGGGCTCCATTTTTTCTCATAAGAAGTTATCTGTTAATTTTATTGTGTCTCCTTTGTATATAAGGAGTCAGTTTTCCCTCATTAATTTAAAAAAAAATTCTGTTCGTCTTTGGCTTTCAACATTTTGACTCTGATATGTGTATTTGCAGCTGTCCTTGAATTTATTCTCCTTGGAGTTCATCGTGCTTCTTGCATATGTGGATTAATATTTTTCATCAATTTGGGAAATTTTGAGCCAGTATTTCTTTAAATATTTTTCTGCTCATTTCTCTCTTTCTGGTTATTCCCACCATGCATATGTTAGTATACTTAAGGATGTCCCATATTTATCTAAATCCTTGTTGATTTTTTTCCACTAGTTTTCCTCTCTGTTCATATCAGCTAATCTTTATTAGTCTGTCTTCAAGTTCATTGA
Organism: Pteropus medius; assembly: GCF_902729225.1. Taxonomy (NCBI): domain Eukaryota; kingdom Metazoa; phylum Chordata; class Mammalia; order Chiroptera; family Pteropodidae; genus Pteropus; species Pteropus medius. The sequence continues at coordinate 670,927 of NW_024346061.1, read as the reverse complement.
TTTTTTTTCTTTTGCCAGCTCAAATTTATTGTTGAGCCCTTCTAGTGATTGTTTTTATTTTCTTTATTGTACTTTTCAACTCCAGAAATGCTACTTTTTAAAAAATTATTTTCCTCTCTTTATTGATTTCTCTATTTGATGAGATATTGTCATCAAACTTCTAATTATTTAAGCAAAGTGTCCATTTATTCTTTTAACATATTTGTAACAGCTGTTTTGAAGTCTTCATCTATATCTGGGTCCAGTCAATATCTTGGTCCCCACAAAGGCAATTTCTATTATACAGTTTTTTTTTTCTATATGTGGGTCATCTTTTTTTGTTTCTTTGCATGTCTCAACTTTTTGTTAAAATTAACATTTTAGATAATGTATTGAAACAAATCTAGATACAGTGTCTCTCTTTCTCTTCTAGATTTTTATCAGTTGCTTGCTATTGGTTTTGTAACTTGTCTGGACTATTTTATTGAAATCTATTTCCTCCTCGATGCAGAGCTTCTGTTACTCCTCAGAAGGTACTGCCTTAGGCATGGATACAGCCTTCCTGACCACCAGGCATGACTATCTCTTTCCTTAATGTTCTTGTTATACTTCCAGCTGGACTGCTTCTATTAGTATCATACCCAAGTATTAGCCTCTATTAATTGATAGCTGATTGCTCTACTATTTCCAACACTGCAGCATAAATTGCTCCACAGTCTGATTCAATTGTAGTTGGGTTACTTGGCAGAGACTGTGTTACCAGTCTTTTAGACTTGCTCAGAACTGCCTCTGGGAAGAACCTCTGCATTATAATTCAGGAGCTGGAGGATGTGGTGGGAAAGAGGGATGCGAAACCCATTATTCACTAGATGTCCCACCCAGCTCCTCCTTCTAAAGCAGGGTGTGCGTGTGTGTGTGTGTGTGTGCGCGTGGGAGGCACTGATGCCACCCCCAGCTGCTGACACTTCTTAGTATGGATATTCTGCAGCTCAAAGATGGGAAGGATAAAATCTACAATGTTCACTGTGCACTGATTTTACCTGGAATAGTTCTTCCACCCTGGAAATCTTGACAAGATCTGAACTACTACTCAACTACCAAGTGCATTGGAGCAGTTCTCCTATAACACAAGGCTGTGTAGGAAAGGGGTACTGTTTTCTTCACCAGCTGCCCTGCCTGGATCCTGCGAACAGAGTAAGAGTTGGAAGGTAAGGGTCAGGTGCCTTCTGGCTACTGTCATCCACTATATTGGCTTTCCGTATAGCAGAACTGTGGAAAATGGAACCTAATGATGTTTACTGACTGCCAAAAACACACAAAATAGCTTTTCCATCCCAGGGGTCTGAGGAGACAAGAATTACCACTTGGCAGCTGAGCCTGCTGAAAGAGTTCTGCATGACAGAACTGTTAGGGATGGCTCCAGACTCTAGCTCAAATGTCATGGTCTCCCACTGTTCTTATCAAGTTTCCATACATTTTTAAAAATTTATTTCTTTAAATTAGTTTCAAGGATACAGTACATTGGTTAGACATCTATATAGTTCATAAAACGATCACCACAATTTCAACCTCCCCTGGCCCTCTACCTAGCCATCATATTAATGCTAACTGCATTCCCTCTGCCGTGCTACCCATCCCTATGACCAACTATCAACTACTAATTTGTACTTTAATCCTTCACCCCATTCTCCCAGGCCCCCAACCCTTCTCCCCTCTGTCCATCACCAAATTGTCCGCTATATTTGTGAGTCTGTTTTTGATTAGTTTGTTCTTTTTGTTCTTTAGATTCCACATATAAGTGAAATCATATGGTATTTATCTTTCTCTGTTTGACTTATTTCACTCAGCATAACCTCTAGGTCCATCCATGTTATTGCAAATGGAAGGATTTTATTTTTTTAATGGCTGAGTAATATTCCATTGTATATATGAACCATAATTTCTTTATCCAACCATCTGTTAATGGGCTTTAGGTTGCTTCCATATCTTGGCTATTGTAAATTGTGCTTCCATGAATATTGGGGTGCATAGATCTTTACAAATTGTTGTTTTGGTTTTCTTTGGGTAAATTGCTGGGTCAAAAGGTATATCCATTTTTAATTTTTTGAGAAACCTCCATACTGTTTTCCATACCGGCTGTATCAATTTGCAATCCCACCAACAATGTATGAGGATTCCCTTTTCTCCGCATCTCCGCCAACACTTATTGTTCTTTAATTTATTGATGATAGCCATTCTGATAGGTGTGAGGTGATATCTGATTATGGTTTTAATTTCTCTGATGGTTAGCGATCTTGAGCATTTTTTCATATGTCTATTAGCCATCTGTATTTCCTCATTGGAGAAGTATCTGTTCAGGTCTTCTGCCCATTTTTTAATTGTTTTTTTTTTATCATTGTTAAATTGTATAAGTTCTTTATATATTTTCAATATTAACCCCTTATCAGATGTATCATTAGCGAATATCTTCTTCCAATCAGTCAGTTGTCTTTTTGTTGTGTTGATGGTTTCCTTTGCTGTACAAAACCTTTTTAGTTTGATGTAGTCCCATTTGTTTATTTTTTTTTATGTTCCTTGCCCGAGGAGATAAGTCTGAAAAGACATTCCTCTTAGTAATATCAGAGATTTTACAGCCTATGTTTTCTTCTAGAAGTTTTATGGTTTCAGGTCTTATATTTAAGTCTTTAATCCATTTTCAGTCTATTCTTGTATACGGTGTAGGAAGTTGGTCCAGCTTCTTCTTCTTCTTTTTTTTTTTTTTTTGCCTGTATCTGTCCAATTTTCCCAACATCAATTATTGAAGAGACTGTCCTTATACCATTATATATTCTTATCTTGTTTGTCATATATTAAGTGAGCGTATAGGCGCGGATTTATTTCTGGGCTCTCTATTCTGTTCCATTGATCATTGCATCTGTTTTATGCTAGTACCATGCTCTTTTGATTACTGTAGCCTTGTAGTATCGTTTGATATCGGGTAGTGTGATACCTCCAACTTTGTTCTTCTTTCTCAAGATTACCCTGGCTATTCAGGGTTTTTCATGGCTTTATATAAATTTTAGGATTATTTCTTCTATCTCTCTGAAGAATACCATTGATATTTTGATAGGGATTGCATTGAATCTATAGATTGCTTTGGGTAGTACGGCCATTTTAAGGATGTTGATTCTTCCTACCCATGAATACGGTATATGCTTCCATTTATTTGCATCTTCTTCAATTTCTTTTTTCAAAGACATAATTTTCTGAAAACAGGTCTTTTACCTCCTTGGTTAATTTGATTCCCAGGTATTTTATAGTTTTTAATGCAACTGTAAGTGGGATTGTTTTTCTTAATTACTATTTCTGAAAGTTCATCATTGGCATATAAAAATGCAACTGACTTCTGAATATTTATTTTGTAACTTGCTACTTTCCTGAATTCATTGATCTGTTCTAACAGTTTTTCGATGAAATCTTTAGGGTTCTCTATATATAGTATCATGTCATCAGCAAATGACAAGAGTTTTACTTCTCTCTATCCAATTCAGATGCCTTTTATTTCACTTTCTTGTCTTTTTGTTGTGGCTAAGGCTTCCAATACAATGTTGAAGAGGAGTGGTGAAAGTGGGCATCCTTGTCTTGTTCCTGATCTTAAGGAAAATTTTTTAGCCTTTCTCCATTGACTATGACATTAACTGTAGGTTTGTCATATATGGCCTTTATTGTATTGAGGTATGTTCCCTCTATTCTCACTTTACTGAGAGTTTTTATCATGAATGGGTGCTAAATTTTTGTCGAACATTTTTCTGCATCTGTTGATAAGATCACATGGCTTTTATCTTCCAATTTGTTAATGCGGTGTATCACATTAATTGATTTGTGGATATTGTACCAACCCTGCATCCCAGGAATTAATACAACTTGATCATGGTGTATGATATTTTTAATGTATTGCTGAATGCAGTTTGCCAATATTTTGTTGAGGATTTTTGTATCAATGTTCATAAGAGATATCGGCCTATAGTTTTCTTTTTTTTTTTGTAATGTCTTTGGTTTTGGAATCAAGGCAATGGTGGCCTTATAAAAGGAGTTAGGGAGCCTTCACTGTTCTTGAAGATTTTGGAATAGTTTGAGAATAGATGGTAATTCTTCTTTGAATGTTTGGTAAAATTCACCTATGATGACACCAGGTCCAGGACTTCTGTTTTTAGGGAGGTTTTTGATTACTGATTCTATTTCATTGGTGGTAATCAGTTGATTCATATTTTCTGTTTCTTCTTGACTCAGTCTTGGGAGATTGTATGTTTCTAGAAATGTGTCCATTTCTTCCAGATTGTCCAATTTGTTAGCATATAATTGCTTATAGTATTTTCTTATGATCTATTGTATTTCTGTGAATTCCATGGTTATTTCTCCTCTTTCATTTCTGATTTTATTTATTTGAGTCCTTTCTCTTCTATCCTTGATGAGTCTGGTTAAGGGTCTGTCAATTTTGTTTATTCTTTCAAACAACCAGCTCTTGGTTTCATTAATATTTTGTATTGTTTTTCTAGACTCTATTTCATTTATTTCTGCTCTGATCTGTATTATTTCCTTCCTTCTATTCACTCTGGGCTTTGTTTGATGTTCTTTTTCTAGTTCTTTTAATTGTAAGGTTAGGTTGTTTATTTGACCTTTTTCTTGTTTCTTGAGGTAGGCCTGTAATTGTTATGAATTTCTGTCTCAGGACTGCTTTCTCTGTGTCTCATAAATTTTGAATCGTTGTGTTTTCATTTTTATTTGTCTCTAGGTATCTTGATTTCTTCCTTGATCTCTTTAATAAACCATTCCTTGTTTAGTAGCATGTTATTTAGCAACCAATATTTTGTGTATTTTCCAGGTTTTTTTTTTTTGTAGTTGATGTCTAGTTTCATACCATTGTGATCAGAGAAGATGGTTGATATGATTTCAATCTTCTTTAATTTATCGAGACTTGATTTGTGTGCTAAGACATGGTCTATCCTTGACAATATTTTATGTGCACTTGAGAAGAATGTATATTTTGTTGCTTTGGAGTAAAATGCTCTGAAAATATCTCGTAAGTCCATCTGTTCTAGTGTATCTTTTAGGCTCATTGTTTCCTTGTTGATTCCTTGCCTTGAAGATCTGTCCATTGGTGTCAATGGAGCATTAAAGTCTCCTATGTATTACTATTGACCTCTCCTTTTATGTCAGTCAATAATTGCTTTGTGTATGTAAGTGCTCCTATGTTAGGTGCATATATGTTTACTAGGGTTATGTCCTCTTGATTTATCGATCCCTTTATCATTATGTAATGCCCTTTTTTGTCTATTATTATAACCTTTGTTTTACAGTCTACTTTATCTAAGTATTGCTATCCCGTCTTTTTTTTTTCATTTCCATTTGCATGAAATATCGTTTTCCATTCCTTTACTTTCAGTCTGTGAATGTCATTTAATTTGAAGTGGGTATCCTGTAGACAGCATATGCATAGGTCTTGTTTTCTTATCCATTCAGTTACCCTATGTATTTTGAGTGGAACATTTAATCCATTTACATTTAAAGTGATTACTGATAGTTACATTGTTACTGCCATTTTATTTTTCATATTTGTTATTTCTATTTTCTTTTTTACTCCTCTTTATACGAAAAACTCTTTAACATTTCTTATAATGCTGGTTTGTTAGTGATGAATTCTTTAAGCTTTTTCTTGTCTGGAAAACTCTTTATCTCACCTTCCATTTTAATCAAAAGCCTTACTGAATAGAGTATTTGTGGTTGTAGATTCATGTTTTTCATGAATTTGAATATTTCTTGCCATTCCCTTCTGACCTGCAAAGTTTCCATTGAAACATCAGCAGACATTCTTATGGGGGTACCCTTGTAAGTAACTAGATTTCTTTCTCTTGCTGCTTTTAAGATTCTCTCTTTGTCTTTGACATTTGGCATTTTAATTATGATGTGTCTTGGTGTAGGTCTGTTTGAATTCCTCTTGTTTGGGACTCTTTGTGCTTTCTGAATTTGTATGTCTAATTCCTTTGCCAGGTTAAGGAAGTTTTCTGTCATTATTTCTTCAAATAGATTCTCAATCCCTTGCTCTCTCTCTCCCTCTTCAGGTACTCCTATGATTCAGATATTTTTACACTTCATGTTTTCCCAGAGGTCTCTTAAACTATCCTAATTTTTTTTAATTCTTTTTTCTTTTTATTGTTCCAATTGGGTGTATTCTGCTATCTTGTCTTCCAAGTCATTGATTCGATCTTCTATTTCGTCCAATCTACTGTTGAATCTTTCTAGTGTATTCTTCATTTCAGTTATTGTATTTTTCATTTCTGTCAGGTTCTTTTTTATTGTTTCTGTCCTTTTTATGCTTACTACCTCTCTGCTGATGTTCTCATTGTGCTCATCCATTCTCCTCATAAATTCATTGAGCATCCTTATAACCATTATTTTGAACTCTGTCTCTGGTAGGTTTCTTGCCTCTATTTCATTTAGCTTATTTTCTGGAGTTTCCTTCTGTTGTTTTATTTGCGGCATATTTCTTTGTTTTATCATTTTATTAGCCTTTCTGTGTTCATTTCTATGGGTCAGGAATATTTGTTTTGTTTCTCAGCCTTGGCCAGATGGCCTAATGTGGAAGGTGTCCTGTGTTGCCCAGTGGTGCATTTTCCCTTATTCCCTACACCGTGAGCTCTGGACGTGATCTTTGTATGGGTTGTGTGTGATCTTTTTTTGCCAAGCCTTTATTGTTGTTAGTATATCAGGGATGGGATTAATGCTCAGGCTGACTAATTGTGGTAATTGGTTGCACCCACAGAGTAAGAGTTTCTGTGTGTGCTGACCCTACTGAGTGGGAATTGCCCTAGCAGGCTTGTATACCTGTTGCAACCACCCTTTGTGTGTATCACTAATGGGACTAGTCAGTAGTTGCTCCATTGTGGTCTGGTGCCAGCCTTCAAATATGTTAGTTTTGTGGCCCCTTGGGAGGTTCTCCCTTGTAGGTCCTGGTCAACCACTGCTTTTGATCGCTCAGGGCTACCCAGTGGATCCACAGATAGTTGTTGCCTATGCTGAATCTATAGGTAAATGAAAGAGACAACGCTGTAAGCAGCGGTCTGTTATCCCCTGTCCCTGACCTATGGCAGTTTAGCAGTTGGACTAGTGCTCCCCAAGGCCTGACACTGCTTGTTAGTTATCTGTAAGTCTCTGAAACTGGATGAGCCTCTGGGTGATATGCATGTTGAGTGGCGCAGGGAACCTGGGAATCTCCTGGGTCTATTGAGTAAATTTCCCCCTGCCCCTGCAATGTCAGTTTACATTCCAATGCTGTCTCTGTGGCTCCCTGTCCAAATTTCTACTTGTAGCAAGGTCAGCTGCTGCCCACCCTGGGCCTAAATGTGCTACCCCAGGGCAGGGGCATCTGCCTATCTATGTGCGGCAGGCACTTTGTGTATTGGATGGAGCAGGAGCTCAGGAAGTCAAGGGCCATCAGGCCAGTACGGACCTCTGCAATCTCCTCAAGAGATATTGCAGCTCGTATAGGCAGCAGTGGTTTATTCATAACTGTTTTTCCTCAAAATGCGCTCACTGTGCTAGCCAAGGTCTATTGCCCGCACTGACTGCACAACCCCAGAGTCAACAGGGCACAGGAGGCTGCCTGTCAGTGGGCTGCAGGCACTTTGTGGCTTGGACGAAGCGGGATTTCAGGGAAAAGAGGTCCGTCAAGCCAATACAGCCTCAGTTTGCTGCAACTTCTGTGCCTGGGCATACCTGCTGTAGTCACAGCTCACAGTGAGACCAGTTGCCATCAGGGTCGGTCCCACAGACCCTTGCACTCCCCAGATGCAATATTGCAACTCTTACAGGCAGCGAAGTTCTGCCTGCCGCTGATTTCCGTGCAGTGCCCTTCCTGTGCCAGCCAAAGTTTGTTGCCTGTGTGGATTGGGAGATCAGGGAAGAGGAGGAGCAAGGCTGTGGCAGTTCACTGTCAATGGGTCACCTGGAGCAATTTGTGGGTAGATTGGGGTGGGTCTCAGAGAGACAATGGCAGTCAGATCAATACAGCCTCGGTCTTGCTATAACTTTGTTAACTGTTCACAAGTTCCCTCAGAAGTTCCAGATCACAGCAAGACCAGCTGCTGTCTGTGACTGGCCCACAGGTCCCCAATATTCACGCAAGTTCATGTTGGCAGCAGTGATCTGCCTAACCCTATCTTGGAAATGTTGCTCACAGTGCTGGCTTCCCGCTGAGAATGCTTGGCCCTGAATTAGCGCAGTATGGCAGCCATCCAGCAACAAAAGTCCCAAGAAATCTGCAGGTTGGATGGGACGGGCTGATCCCCTCTGACCAGTGCTTCCTAATGGCTCTGTGGGAGAGCTCTGCACAGTCAAGCTGGTGCCCGGTAGGGGAGTCGGACTAAGGCACAATGGCAGCTGCCCTTCCGGTTCTTGTTCTGGCGCCAGGTAATGCAGACTTTCTCATAATAAATCCCACACAAGCCTCTGACCCACCTCCAGTGTCCCAGGTGAGTGTCCACAGGTCAGAAAGTCTGTGTGTGGGTTCTTCAAAAGGACATCTAGGGATTCAGTCTCCTTCTGCCTCACCCAGACGGCCAGAATCCCCTCTGGTTTCTACAGTCAGAGTTACTGGAATCTCCTCTTCTCTGTGCTGGAACCCTTGGCTGGGGAGCCCTCAGATGAGACCAGGACCGCTAACCCTTCATTCAGGAGAGCTCTCACTCCCAGTGATCCTCCACCACCCATAGGTGCAGGTCCAGCTTGATTAGCACCTTTCCCCTTCCTACCATCTTCAACGTGGCTCCTTTATATTATCAGACATAGTTGTTACCATCAGCTGATCAGCTGAACTTTAGGTGATTCTCCACGTTGATTATTTTATAATTGGGTTGTAATTTTAATGTGGACCTGAGAGGAGATGAACCCTGCTATTTACCTTATCTGCCATCTTCCCTCCTCCAAGTATCTATACATTTTTAAGATAAATGTTTCTCAACTTTTTGTAAGCCCTTTGATTAATCTTCAGAGACTTTTCTCATTTTGATGTTTTACTGGGTGAGGGGTTTCCTCGAGCTCCTTACTTTGCCATTCTGGAAGTTGGAAAATCCTTTTATCCTTTTATAGCCACTCTTTTAGAATGAGTTGTTTACACTTAGTCTCTCCACTTCGTCCTTCCATTTTCTCTTTAACCTACTGAAGTCTGGCTCCTCCTCTACTACTTTCATGTGGTAAGATTACTGATGACCTTCTACCTATCAAATCAATGAACACTTTTCAGTTCTAAATTCTCCTGAAACTTTTAGCAGAATTCGACATTGTGGACCAATTCTCTTTTGAAACACTCTCCCATCTTGGATTTTGCGATGCCATTCTCTCTTGAGTCTCCTCCCACTTCTCAAATGATGCTTTAGATTCATCTTTATTTACCTGCTCCTTAAATAATTGATTTTCCTGGACGTCCCTCCTTGTCCCCTTTTCTTCTACAAACTCTCTCTAGGTATTCAAATTCACTCTTTTGGTTTCAGGCTACCAATATTAAAATGCCCCCCAAATTTACATCTAAATAGCCCTACCTGGAACTTGATACTTGTGTATCCAAAAACCTGCTGAAAATCTTCACACAGCTATTTCTTGAGCTCTTCAAATTCAATATACACAAAACAATCTTTATTATCTACCTCACCTCTAACTTGCTCCTTCTTCTCTACTCTCAGTCTCAATGAACTGCACTAGTATCTACCTAGCCCAGCAGGACAGAAACTTGTAAATCATCTTTGATTGCTCTCCTTTATTGCCCTCCAAACCAATCAAGTCACCAGGTTCTATTGACTATCTCTCAAACATGTCTCAAATTCATTCTTTTGTCTCCAGTCTTAATTTAGCAAATATCACATCTGGCCTTGACGCAATGGTGTTCATGTTCTAGTCTAGCCCCACCACCTTCCCATTTTTTACATAGCAGACAGAAATATGTACCTATAACACATAAACAATGTTTTCATTGCCTTTGTAAAAACCCATGACAGTTCCTTATCACCAACAAGGTAATGTTCAAATTTCTTACATCCTGTAAAGCCCTTCATGACCTGGCCCCTGGCCACATATCTGGTTGCATCTCTTACCAGTTTCTGCCTTCTTCCATTCTTTTCCATCATGCATTCAGAGATATCCAATACTCTATAAATAAACATTCTTTCTACTGTAGATTATGTCTTCATTGCTTACAATAACAATTTCAACTAATTCATGATCACTTTGTGTTATTCATCAAATGAACCAGGTTTTTGATCGATTCCTCATCTTTTCAGAAGCTCTTCAAAAAATTAGCATATTCTACATACATATCTTGACTGCCTGAGTATATCTACAAATTCTTCAAGATTTATTTTCAATAGCAACTCCTCCATGAGGCCATTCTTGACACTCCTACACTAAATTAAACATTTTCTCCTTCACTAAATCTGTGGTTTTACATTGTTCATCTCTGTATCCATGAGGCCTAGCACAGTACCTAGTATATAACAGGTGTCTGTAAATGTTTAATAAGTACATGAGTGATAGCTATGACTTACTGAGTTTCCATTATGTGCTAGGTGCTCTACTATTGCTTTTTTAAAAACTTATTAGTACAGCCTTCTTTTTTTCTGGCTTTATTGAAACATAATAGACTATTAGTTTCTTGTATTTACATTGTACAATTCAACGAGATTTTTTTTTCAATTATAGTTGGCATACAATAATACACCAGTTTAAATTGTACAGCACAGTGATCAGAGATCCACATAACTTGCAAAGAGATCACCCCACTAAATCTAGTACTCTTCTTCCTCCTACATATTTTTTACATTATGAACCATTTTTCCCATGCTACACTCTACATGTTCATGTCTATTCTGCAACTATCCATTTGAACCTCTTAATCTCTTTCCCTGTTTTTGCCATCCCTCTCAACCCCTCTTCCATCCAATCACCCTCAAAATATTCTCTGTATCTATGAGTATATTTCCACTTTTGTTGTTGTTTATTTTGTTCTTTAGATTCCACATGTATGTTAAATCATGTGCTTTTTTTCTCTATCCAACCCATTTCATTCAGCACAATACCCTCTAGGTCTATCAAGACAATATCTTTTTCCATCCCCTTCCTTTTAGTCTCTGTGTGTCTTTTAATCTGAAGTGAGTCTCTTGTAGGCAGCATATGTAAGGGTTTTGTTTTCTTACCCATTCACCATCCTATCTTTTGGTTGGAGCACTTAACTCATTTCCATTTGAGTTAATTGTTTATTTGTGTTTTTAATACATGTTTTTTTCTTCTTAAAGTAGTCCTTCCAACATTTCCTGTAATACTGGCTTAGTGTTGATGAATTCCTTTAGCTTATTTTTATCTGGGAAGCTCTTTATCTGTCTTTCAACTCTAAATGACAGCTTTGCTTGATAAAGTTTTTTTCATTGTATATCTTGGGTTTTCATCACATCAAATATTTTGTGCCAAGCCCTTCTGTACTGCATAGTTTCTTTTGAGAAATCAGCTGCCAATCTTATGGGTGCTCCCTTGTAGGTAACTAACTGCTTTTCTTTTGCAGCTTTTAAGATTCTCTCTTTGTATTTAACTTTTGGCATTGTAATTATTATGGGTCTTGGTGTGGACCTCTCTGGGTTCATCATTTTTGGGACTCTCTGAGCTCTCTGGGGTTGTATGTCTATTTCCTTTACCAAGTGAGGGAAGTTTTTCAAAATTATTTCTTCAAATATCTCTTCAACTTCTTGTTTTCCTTCAAGTACCCCTATGAAACAGATAATTTTAAATTTTAATAGGCTCCTAAAATTATTATTATAGTCCTGGCTTTTTTTTCTTGCTATTCTGATTGAGTGTCCATGGTTTCCCCATCCTCCGTATTGGTGGTTTGATCCTATTCTTTATACACTTTGTTTATTCCATCTAATATACTCTTCTCAAATGATGTGTTCTTCATTTCTGACTGGTTCTCTTTTCATTTCCATTTCCACTTTTATGGGGTTTTTTTTATCTCTTTGTTAAAGTTCTCACTGAGTTCATCTACTCTTCCTTTATGTTCATTGAGCATCTTTATAACCAGTGTTTTGAAATCTGCATCTGTTAGATTGTTTGACTCCATTATTCTTGGATCTCTGTTCTTTTCTCTCATATGGTTTCTGCTTCTGTGTCTTCCTAGTTTGGCTGCCTTTCTGTGTCTGTTTCTATGTACTAATCAAATCTTCTAAGTCTCCCGGTCTTATTAGTGTGGGTTTGTGTAGTAGGTGTCCAGTAGCACAGTCATGAGGAGTTCAGCTGCAGGCCAAGTTTATCCCCAGCCCGTGCCCCTCTGGGGTCATCTGTTAAGATTCAGCAAACAATCCACAGATGCTGTGTTTATAGTTGCCTCAAGAGGCCATGCCAGAAACCGAAGTCAGCTACCACTAGTTTGAATTTTGGAGCTGGTTCAGCAAGGGGCACCAGACTTGCTGAGGACACAACTGGATGTGGCTTGGCTTGGGACGTGAGTTGGGGGAGGCAGAGTTTCAGGTAATCCTCTGGGTGGAGCAACCTCTGTTATCCAGTATGATGATGTCTCAGCTGTGGCGGCGCTGCATCCACACACTGGGAGTGAGGGAGGGCTGGACAGAGAAACAATGGATACCTCCAGCACTCCTGTCCAGGAGAGAGCCTTGCCTCTGGCCCTCACTCTGACAATTCAGTGGCCCTTTGTAAGTCCCTTGTGTCCACTGAGCAGCCAACCTATTGCTGGTGCTCGGAGCAAGCAGGTCCATCGCTGAGGAAGTCTGCTTGTGGACACGGCCCATTTAAGGGGCATCTGCAGCTGTTGGCTGCTGCTGCCACAGCCTCTGTCCCACTCAGCCACTCAGAGCCCGGCAGCTTCATGTCTTTGCCCGCTCCTACCTTCTACCATTGCAGGATGATTTCTTATTTCTTTCCCTAGTCATAGTGCTTTTGTTCATCTAGATCCCAGGCGACTTTGCTTGCTGTTTGTTCCGTGTTTCTGTCGCAACTTTGATTTGGTCTTAAGAGGGATGAACAAAGCCTCTATCATCTATGCCATTTTTTTTAGAAATTCTTAGTGCAACCTTCTTAATAGCCCTACACAATTTGTATTATTATTATCTCTATTTTCTACTTTAGGAAACTGAGGCACAGAGAAGCAAAGCCCCTTGCCCAAAATCACATGACTGGTCAGTGGCAGAGCCCAAATTGGAATTCAGGTCTTCAGGACTCTGAAGCCTGAACTTTATAAACTTCTGCAATGAGCCTCAGTTTGAGTTATCGGGTTCAATAAGGTTAATAGTATAAACAAAGGTTCAAAATTAAGAAAACAGGAGACATATAAAAGAAACAGTAGAGTTCAGGTAGTTCGTAGTTTTGCAGAAGCTGGTACAGTAGATAGACATCTGAATGCAGATGGCCTGACATGCCAAACAGAGAAGCATGGCCTTTTTTTTCAGCAAGCATAAGAGTAATATGATGAATGAGCCCTTTTGAGAATATTAATCAAGTGCCTCTGTGCAAGATGGATTTGAGAGCAAGAGACTGAAGGACAAGAGACAAGTCAGGGCCCTTGATGTTGCTCAGCAATCGTATTGCTCAGCATTTACCTCTCCCTTTCCAAGCTTTTTAACACTTTTCTTCAGACTCTCACCTCCCCCACCCCCATTACTTGTACTTTCAGCAACTGACCTTTATTGAGGGAAAGTTAGAGGACTTAGGTAGAAGTGCCTTCCATTCTAGGCTCTTTCCTGCCAAATTTATCTTTATTTTGTGCACTTACTGTCTCATATAATCCTTACAACTACACTGTGAGAAAGGTTTAGTTATCCTCAATTTGTAACTGAGAAAATTGAGGCTTGGAGTGGTTAAGTGCCTGTCAAATTTGCCCAAATAGCAAGTGGCAGATTTCAGACTTTAACCTAGGGCTATTTGATTTGAAGATCGCCTAATTGAGAAGTAACTGTACCACTCTACTCTTAAGCTCCATTCCATCCTCCTCCTTCAGTCTTCTTGGGGTCCTTCTCCAGCAACTATCCCCTGTCTTCTCCTGTGAAGTCAACCTCTCTGTTTTCATGGACATTTTCCTCTTGGTGAATATATACCCTGAAGTCTCATCTACTAAAAAGCACTATCACACTAACAAAGAGTCAGTTTCACCCATTTTTCTCTATAAATATCATGTCTATAAGTATTTGTTTTCTCTGTCTCTATTTCCACGCTTCCCATACTGAAATCTTATTTCAGTCTCTATTACTACATGATATCACTTTTGCTAAAGCCACCAAATTTACAAATTCTATTTCAGTCCTCATATTACCTAGTATTTTTCCAGTCTGCTTCTCCTTGTCTCTCTGCCACTGTGTCCTTTATTCACAGCTACCATAACACTACTTTACTTCAGATCCTCATCATTGCTTGTCTAGATAAATTTCCTTCCTCATCTTATCATCCATTCTCCACACTGGCTATAAGAGTGAAGTTTCTAAAATGTAAATCTAACTATGTTATTTCCTGTTTAAAATTCTTGAGTTCAAATACAGAACTACATTGTATGTTGTTTATGGCTCTTAGAGAATTATGGCCCTTCTTTAGACTTATAGCCTCCATCTTCCCACTCTTTTTGTGCAACCTCTTCCAGCCATATTGAGTGCCTCTTTTTCTCATACTCTAATGCTTTTACATGTGCTTTGCTCCCTCTGTTTCATACATTTCTTCTCCTTGGTTACTGGTTAAACTTTCTTCTAGACTCAGGTAAAATGTAATCTCCAATGTTCCACCATTCCTGACTCACCTCCCTGAAACCTCTCTGCTCCTACCTCTTTCACAGATCCAAATCTCCTTGACACAGTTTGTTGCTCTGCCCTCTATTTCAACATAGTACCTTTAATAGCATGAATGGGTTTCACTACAATCATTTTGTGCCCCAGTGAGACTATTGATTCCTCAAAGACAGAAACTGGCTCATAAATAATTTTGTATTCTCAGTGCCTGGCACATAGTAGGTGTTTAGTGAATGTTTGTCAAACTTAAATAATGAATGAATGAGGCTGTCAAGTTTGTTTATATATAAAATAACAGAGACTAGACATATGGTAACAGAGATGGGAATATAAAATAGAACAGAGACTAGACCTGGGCTAGGTATGGAAAAGAAAAGGTGAACGAAGTAGCAAAGGTGATTTGGGTTGTTGGTATCAATGGCAAAGGATGGAAAGCCAATAGGATTGAAGAAACAATGCTGAAATAGGACTGGTTATATTGAATGTAAACATGAGCTATCCAGGTAGTGATTTGGAGCCATTGAAAATAGAGGTACAAAGCTTGGCAATGAAGTTGAGGTTTGCAATATAGAATCCGGAAATGGCCTTCTCTTAAAGAAAACACATGTCCCAACAATACTTATTTTGATTGAAATTTCCCTGCATCAATTTCTTACCTCCCACAGATTTGGTAAAGATAGTTCTTAAGAACTTCCTATTCATAAGCCAAGACTAAATTACTGTGGTTGCATCTGTGTGAGTGAATGAGAAGTGAGGACAGACATTCATATTCCCTTTCAGTCATCCATTCATTCAATAAATATTCAGCAAGTACCTATTCTCTACCACACTCTGCCCTAGGTGCTGGTCTGAGCAAGGTAAGTCCCCACTTTCATGTGATGCATGGAACTGTGAACAAAACACTATAAAACAAATAATCACATGAATATATATAAAATAAATCATAAGTTAGAAATTTTGAAAACCATGATGAAGCAAAAGTAGAAAATAATAGGGGGAATTCCTCAAGAATTCTTTGAGGAAGTGATATTTAAGCTGAGACTTGAATGTTTAACTTCCTCAGCAGTTAATTACTTAGAAGTAGGGCCAAAAATATAAATTAGGAGCCATTCAATGTTGAAGATATCCAACTAATCCTTTATAACTGACTCCCATATGTATATACACACGACCATCACCACCGGCACCCCCATTCCCACAAATTTACCCAGTTATGGCTGCAGAGGAGCAAAGATTTCAGGATCAAGGGATAAGAAGGGCTTTGTGGTAACTAGTCTCCAATGATGACCCCCAATGAAACATACTTTCCAGTGTTCACACCCTACCACACTGACTCTGGGCTGTCTGCTTGACTCATTTTCACCAATAGTATGTGCAGAAATGATGTTTTGTAACTTCTGAAGCTAGTAGGTCTTAAGGGATCTGAAGTTTCTATTTTCACTACTTAGTACACTTCTTTTTACACCCATCTGTCTTGCTGTGAAGAAGCCCAAGCAATCATGTAAAGAGGTTTGCATGAAGGAAAACCAAGCACTCAGCCAAGAGTCCAGCTGAACTCCCAGCCAGTGGCTAGCACCAACCAAACAGCCATATGAATGTCCATATGAATGGACATTCCAGTCATCCGAGAAACTCAACTGATAGCACATGAAGGAGAACTGCAAGTCAACACACAGAATCATGAAAAATAATAAACTACTGCTGTTTTAAGCCACTAAGTGTTGCAGCAGTAACTGAAGTCCTAACACTCATGAAAGATCAAAAGTAAAATAATGTGTTAAGACAAAACTGCATAAATTATCTTCTTTGTGTTTTTTTGGTTTTTATTTATTTTGTATTTTCCAAATGTTTTTCTTTTATCATGATCAGCAATTATCTTTATAGTTAAAAAAAACATAAACATTTTAAGAATTTAAAATAGGAGCATTCCTGGGTGATTTGAGTGTAGCCTTGGCCAGAGGCTTGAGTGGTGAGCCAAGAAAAAATTCAAACTGAAAACTAAAGCAACCTTAATTATAGTTGATACACATAAGTGTAGTGTTAAAACATACCTGCACCAGATAACATTTGAATAAGTTTTGAAGTGACATTAAACATTATGAAGAACTAGCATTATCAGGCTCTAACATCCTTGAAACTTTCCAAAAGTCTTTTCCAAAATTTCCACAAAACTCTCAATTTACCTCTATACCCTCCTCTAATTAAATCTAATTTTCCTGAAGTACTAGCATTCCAAATACATAAAATAATTTCTTATTTAATTTTATTGTTTTCTCATTTACTCATTTAAGAGCATCAATTTCTTTTCTTTTGCATCACTGATGTCTTCATACTTCAGCTACATTATAAAGTAAATTGGTTTGATGAACTAGCCTTGGAACAACTATTTATAAAGGATTTTCTGTCTTTTTTTTTGTCACATAGAGATATTTATTACTATATAATTTAAAAATATTTTAGGTTATTATTTCTCATAATTGGTTTTGAATTTCAGTAGTTTAGTCCCCCCCCCAAATTCACTGAGGTATAATTGACAAAATTATAAGATACCAAAGTGTACAACATGATGATTTTACATACATAACATTGTAAAAGGATTTCCCCTATCTCGTTAACTAACGCATCCATCACCTCACTATTTTTTATATTTATTTTTTAAAATAAGTACATTTAAGTTCTACTCTTTCAGCAATTTTCACTTATACACTACAGTGTTATCAACTATAGTCATCATGTAATACATTAAATCTTCAGATTTTATTCATCTTATAACTGAAGTCTGTACCCTTTTACCAACCTCTCCCTATTTATCCCATCTCCCAGGCCCTAGCAACCATAATTCCACTCTCTGTTTCTATTAGTTCAACATTTTTTTTTAGATTCCACATATAAGTGAGGTTATACAGTATTTGTCTTTCTCTGTCTGACTTGTTTCACTTAGCATAATGCCCTCAGGGTCCATCCATGTCCCAAATGGCAGGATTTCTTTCTTTATAATGGCCGAATAATATTTCACTCTGTATAACGTTTTCTTTATCCATTTATCTTTCAACTAATATTTAAGGTTTCCATACCTCAGCTATCGTGAATAACACTACTAAGAACATAAGAGTACAGATATCTCTTCAAGATAATAATTTTGTTTATAAAAGATTTTCTATAGGAAAATAAATTCTGTACTTCAGACAACTGACATACAAATGAACTTTGCAACTCAAATGACCTGTAAATTAGCAATGACCTGTTTGTGATTGATAAATGTCAGATGAGTATTTCAGATAATAAATGCTATTAAAATTCAGATGGTAAGAGCCCTATGTATTAAAGGTTCTGGGAAAAGCTTTACAGATGAGACAAGAAAGCATCCTATGCAGGAAAAGCAGTAGGAGTAGGGGTATTAAAGTAGAAATTGCCTATGGTATATTTAAGGGTCATTGCTGGAGTGAATGGCTTGGATGGAAAATGTTGGATGAAGCCATATTATTGAGATGCATGAGGGTCTAATATAGCAAGTGATAAAAGTATACAGAATTTATAATTCCCCCTGTTAGTACTCTTAACCAACTCGAATACAGAGCAATACACAGCTCTGTATATGTATGTATAGAAATCATCACCATCCCCTCAAAATTATAGTCTATCCTTTAACTGTACTTCTAATCTCAGTAAATGACACCGCTATCCACTCATCTGCACCAGGTAAAAATCTGAGAAATTTTCCTTGACACATCCTACTTCTTCATTCCTACATACAAGTGATCAGCAAATCCTGTAAGTTCTAGTCCACAAACATATCCTGAATCCATCCACTTATCTTCTGCAATACTAGCCTCCACTGCCACCTCCATAGTCCAAGTTACCAACATCTCTTACTGGGACTCAATATCCTCCTACATTCGTACTTTTCACCTTTAATCAATCCACTCCACACTGCAGTGACCTTACCAAAAGCCAATTGGGTTGTGTTGCCCATGCTTTAAACTCCTCAGTCGTTTCTCATTGTTTTTAGGGGAAAATAAAAACAAAACTTCTTTACATGACCTTTCATGATTTGTCCCCTACTATTCTCCAATCATGCTTCAAACGATACGCCCCCTTCTCTCTACATTCAGTCATACTAGCCTTCTTTCAGTCCCTCCTCCTTCTCATGTCTCTTCTGCAAGGGAGACTTTGAAAACACTGTTCTTCTTTTTCTTTACTCTTCACCTACTTAACTCCTATTCATTCTTCAGATTTCTACAACACAGCAGTACCTCTGAAAAACCTTACTTGATCTGTCAGTCTAAATTAGGCCCTCATATTAGTCCTCACAGCACGGAGAAGTTTTCCTTCCCAGAACTTTTCAAACTTGGACCTTTATATTTGCCTGTGTGATTATTTAATTACTGTCTGTTTCTTTCATTAGACTATAAGCTCCAGGGGGAGGCAGGAACTATGTTTGTTTTGCTATCCAGTGCTCTCCTATCATTTTTCTCCCCTTTTCCAAGAAATACTGGCAGTCGGTCATTTGAGACAACATGGATGGACCTCAAGATAATCATGCTAAGCAAAATAAGCCAGACAGAAAAAGTTGAAAACCACATGATATCACTTATATGTGAGATATAAGCCTAAAGGCAACAAATGAACAGGTCAAACAAACAGAGACACATGGAC